>NC_079372.1:13527067-13833317 GCF_021018895.1 Seriola aureovittata | reverse complement strand
CACTGAAGCGTTTTATGAGACTCACATGCTCAAAAAGTAAAGATGCAGTCTTTCAGGTATCAGCCTCTCATGAGTATAATGAGAAATACTCTGTGCCAAATCAATATGTAGTATCAGAGGGGGTTTCCTGAATAATGTCAGCTTCCAAACACTGATCTCAGCTTACAATGGCCAGTGTGCAATGTACTCTAGTATGACACTATGACTTCAGTGCAATGCATGACCTTTGGCTTCTATCTGCAGCTCATGTTGCTGTGTATTTCCACTTCAAGCGAAGCTGAATGCACTCCAGAGTTGGAGGCGCTACAGGCTCTGATGTTATTTTAGTGGTGTGTCAGTCTCTCCAAAAATTTTCTGCTCTGCACTGCAGTGTCATTACTGTGCAGGAAAACTGTCGTGCATTCGCAGAACGGATGAAAAGAAAGACAAATAAACAGAGACACATAGCAGTAGCAGTACAGGTTATAAGACCATGTTTTAATGGCAATACACTGCAAAAACTTTCATCACTTCAAACATGTCATTCAGTGCTTCAGTCTGTCTGGGAGGTCGCCAAAGTTTTGATTTATCAAACCAAATATGCAACAGTGAGTGAGGGGGCTGGTGTTTTCTAATAATAAATATCACTTTCACATGTCACACTGGACAGATTTTCCATTTGTTTTGTCCTTCAAGCAGCATACATTTCAATCTGATCCTTTTCTAAAGGTCATCAAATTGTCATTTTTTAAGCATTAAGGCAAAATACTCTATGTTTTGCTTTTGTAAACAAAAATACCCATTTATATTATAAGTCTGTTCAGTGTCCCACTATGGTAATGTGTTTTTTTTTCTCTCCTTCATTAAAGACATAAAAACAAATGGAATTCACAAAAGTTAAATTCATGGCAGTGTGGTTAAACAACAACCTTAGCTACACACTGACAACAACAATCAAAAAAACAACTGCATTATAGTACTGAATAAATCAGAATATAACACCACATACACACATCTACACATGACAAGAAATGAAAATATCATCAATATTTTTATAATGACTTTGTCAAAGATATGGACTTGGCATGGAAATACTCACAAATCGTACCCAATAGATCTTTGCTTTGATGAATAATCTAAAAACTCACACAGAGATAAACAACATCAGCATGTGTTTTCACTTGATGGCTTCTTTTGGAATCATGACAAGGCACTTAATTCGTGAATGAACTTTTGTGGCATAATCACATACGGTGCAAGACCATAAGTAGTCCCATGAAGAAGAGGGCACTGGGTTCCTGCATCACTATCGAGAGGGATACGACTCCACTCAGGAAGATGATGGATGGCATCAGATTCCTGTTTACGTCACGCTCAGACCGGGCCTCAGGAGCCTCTGACAGTGTGTTTGATAGATTCTCTAATAATGCGTCAGGGGAAATCTGGGGAGCATCTTCTGTCTCTTCCCAGGCCGAGACAGACTGAAGAGCTAAGTTTTGGCTCGCTTCAGTGACACCTGAACTCACTGAGGTGCTCTCTGTGACTTCAGGTGATGCTGGACTTTCACCTTCTGCCCCCTGACTCTCTGCTACATGAGACAGGAGCACAGGTGTACTGCTCTCATATTGTGCTGGAGACCTGCTGGAAACTTCTGATGCTCCTGCAATAAGTTCACTCAATCCCGACATAACCTCTTGCTCAAAGGCCTGAGTCACACTGGGAGCAGAGACACAGGCAGCTGCCAGTTCAAGACAAGGACGACTAGCTGGGCTTTCAGTCGATCTGTCCTCTCCTGTTGGCCACAGATTTGTCTCTGTGGCTGGAAGATGCATGCAAGAGCCCTCTGAAGGAGGGATTTCCTCTCCGCCAGCCTGGGAGCTGTCTGATCTCGGCTTTGACTCTCGTTGTAGAGACGGCAGCAGCGCAGAGGGACTACTGTCTATGGGCTGCTCTGACGTTTGGTTGCCTAATTCACAGTGGAGTCTGGGTAAAGGCTGTGACTTATTTGGCTGGACTGATTCGCTGGCACAGAGTACAAAGGATGAATTAGTTTGAAGTGTGGTTTCGGAAGACAAACAAGGGAATGGTTCACCTGGGGATACAGTGTGAGCGGACAGTGTGCCATCAGCAGATGGAAGCTCGTGGTTGGGCGGGACAGAGGGACCAGATGGGGGAACTGCAATCTGTTAAAGTAAAACAGGGAGACAACAGTGACAGCGAGGAGACTGTAAAGACAAAGGGAAAAGATTTGTATTCTACATTAACATTTCACACAGAGAGAAGAAAAGCATTTCACCGCATACTAATGCTTTTCTGTGAAATGGATCCCATGCTGACGTTGTAATTGTGAGGAAATGCAAACAAAACATTAGCGTTATGATGGGACCGACAGACAACTTATTTTCAGAATTGTTGGCAAGAACTTAACTTCTAATGCCTTTACTTCCCCTGTCATGAATACAAAACAAGATACTTTCCTTTTACTGGAGTCCACACAAAAAGAGATTATCAAAGGGAGGGGAAAAAAGAGATTTCATTGTTACTTTATCCTCAAGTTTATCCATTGAACATATTTTCACCGATTGGTTTTCTTTTGAACAACAGGTACTGGAACTAATGCCATCCAATAATTCTTTTTTTTTTTCACAGAAAAAAGCTCATAATATTGAAAAGAGCTTTGAAGCTGCTGTGACAAACCTTCAAGGTCAAATGTAGATAAAAGCATAATAATATAAAACCAAATAACAAACCAGATGACAAAAACAGCACCCAGAAGAACAAGCGCAAGAGCAAGACACATAAAAACATGAATAACAGAAAGGCTAAGATAGGGCACTCAAGTGTTAATGTAGAAGATAGCTAGAGACAGATGAATACGTTAAAACTTTTATCATCATATCATTTTCTATGTTAACATCATGTTTTCAAATGAAAATCACTTAATTAACTGGTATCATTTTTGAAGGCAAAACATGACACGTTTTTTTTATAGTGTTTTTTATCTATAATAATAAAAATTTAGCTACATCTAGAGTTTTGTATTCTGCAGTTTTTTTTATTGAAATCCTATGCTTTATAAATTTACAACAAATACTTTCCAAGACATTTGTTTTCAATTTGACTCGTGATAGCACTTTGTGTCAGTCTCAGAGAAAAGATCTATAAAGAAACGTTTTGAAAGCAGCAAAGAATGAGTAAGAAGCTAAAGGGAAACCAAGCTTCTGCAAACAACTGAATACTCAGCACGTGAACCATTGAAATGGTGGACTCTCGCAGTTATACTGACAAAATTTAACTTGAAAATGACAACACAAAACTTGGAGAGTGAATTTGTCAGAATGTTTAACCCGTAGATCCTGAAAATATACTGACAGACGTTTGGAGCAGGGAGGGAGCTGATGTTCACACAGTTGTTGACTGGTTCACCTTTTTAGTTTAATGCTCAACTGAAGGAAAAGATCATGCATGTGAATACTGGGTGTAAAACAAACATACAGATGAGCTGAATGAGTACATGCCTAACATATATATTTGTATTGTCAGTGAAACATGAGTACCAGATCATGTCATGTTATTCTGTTAGAGGGTCGATGTCCTATTATTATTATTATTATTATTATTATTATTTTAAAAAAATGTTTGACTCACTCTGGGCTGTCTGAGGTAGTTTACTCATTGTTATGCAGATAAACAGTAACTTTCTCCTGCTTCTGAAATACAAATTTCTTCCAGTCTGATATGTTTTATGTATGGCACAATTCCAAAATCAACTTTTGCAGCCGAAATGCTAATGCAAGCCCCCTGGTGATCCTAGTTTTAAGCAGCTCAACATTTCTCTCTTCCACCATTTTACTGTAAAGAAAAAACTGAAAGAAGAACAGGATAGAAAAATGCCTAAACACTATTTAGCAGTACTGTGAAAATGAGTGTTTAGTGTGGTATCAATCTTCTCATTCTCATTCATCCCAAAATGTTGAACTATTCCTTTAACGTGGCAGCAGGGTCACAGTGGTTAAACTGTGCTCCTCTTCTAACTGTGACTGCAACACTATGTGTGATCTCTTTGGTACCATTTCAGTACGTAAAAAAAAAATCTATAAATACATTGACAAGAGCACAATGATAATCGGGTTCGGTACTATAATCACAGATAGCATAAACACACAGGACATTATGATTACACATGGTGTAGATGGATATTAGTGTTCAAAGTCACTTAAGACTGAAAAAGACATCAATTCAAATTTAGAATGGGAAAATCTAAGGTGCAAAAACATGGACAGCATGCATTATGATGTGAATACGATATGAGGCAGGAGATACGGAGAATAGCAGACAGTACTCGTGCTACAGCGGTGAGAAGCGAGACATTACCTAAGTTGTTGCTGAAGCTTCAATGAGCTGTGAACAATATAAACAACCAAGCCAAATGATGGTGAGCTTTCAATTTTAAATAGGAATGTTTGTTATGTTTTATTAGACACTTAACTCGCATAAAGGGATAAAGCACTTAGTTGCTTACCTGTTAAATGGGAATGTGTCAACAACAGCATGCAGATCAAGGGAATCTTAATGTAATCTAAGAAGTACTTTTCTAAATGTGTGTCCTACAGTAGCACATTCCAGTCATAATGGACTACTTTAACTTCTGTGGGTTCATAGAAAGTTCATGAAAAAGAAGAAGAATCCCAAAAAGAAACCTCCGGTTGGTTAACAATTTATTCCATTAAAAGCAGCTCCAATCTTTCTTTTTTTTTTACCCTTACCTCTATGTCAATCTCTGGCTGTACGATGGTGGGGCAGATGGCTATGGGTCTGACAAGTCCTGATGTGGAGGTTCCTGCCTCTTCTGATGATGTAAAACAGATAAATATACCGTGAGAGCCTGATTAGTCTGAATAGGGAAATAGCAATGACCTTGTCCAACAAAACAAAAAAGTATCTACATTTTATAACAACAGTAGATAAATAATTAAAGGGTCACACCATCAATTTCCCATATGTAATTCAGTTTACTCGTCACAAGGAGGACTACTGCTCAGCCTGTGAAAAGGTTGTAGTGTTTTCTGTGGCTCTGCAGGGAGGTTTGATAAGTCAAAGAGAAAAACCTTGATTACGTCCTAATGGTTATCTTAGTTTGGACTTGAGACTTGGGTAAGCCTGTGTCTCAAACTGGGCATTTACACGAATCCAAAAATAAGGAAAAATGCTATTGAGATGCATTATGGGAAATGTAGGATCCAGTGTTTTCGGAGCCTGACTCACTAGATACTAAAAGTCAGGACATCTCTGCCTCTGCTGCACCAATGTTAACCATTTTAAATCTATCTCTTGTGAGTCTTATGAGACATTTTGGAAAATTAATACTGAATCGCTGGAGTATAAATTCTACATCCTATGCAGCACCACCATATAGAATTATGAATTATATTCATCTTCAAATATGTATGTCTTCTTTTTCTCAGATATTGAACCGATGTGTCAGTGGTGATTTGGTACGACAGCATCCATACTGTACCTTCTTCCTCTTCCTGCTCATCGTCTGAATCTAAATCATTGTGCATACTGAAAGAAAAGAGAGACATCTGGGTTATAAGATAATATAAAAACAACACAAAACCACTCAATGGTACACTCTCTGAAACACAACCTAATGTCTTTACGAGTTTATACCTTTGAATACAAGGCAATTGAAACCTCAGAGATCTTAGGTTTAATATATAACCATTTTAATAACGGTGCAGTCCCTGAGGCCTAACAATGCACAGTGAAAATACTCAGTTTATAGAGTGGTGTGTATACAGTGTTTATCTGAATGAATTATGGAGAGATGCACTAAGTGAGACCTATTAAAGAGAAATGCATTGATAAAGTGAGCTGAGGCTGAACAACAAGGCTATGGATTTAAAGCCACGTCTTAGTTTACTCTGACAATTTTGTAATTTAAGCTCATTTTGTGCAATAGATACAACATCTGACTCAGCTGACAAACGTGGTGCTCGTGTCTGAAAATAAATGATGCCATTTTGGGTCCAACGATGGACTGTTTAAATAGTAGTTCATGTATAAAGAAGGCAAATATTAAGAGGCAGAAGAAGGTGGTCATACGCCATCATTAACACCTGGATAATTAGCCTCATTTGCTGATGCCGTTCAGCTATTAATGGGCTGAATTAGTCATTTTAATGAAACATGGTTAAATATCTTTTTGTACTGTGTGTTTTTGTACGGTTCTGTTTGTGCCTTAAAGCCAAAAGCCTCAGCGATGACACATCTCATTAGAGGGTTTGTTAAAATAGGTGGCGAGGCGGGAAATTACTGAGTGAGATATTCTTGACTGATGATACGGGTCAGTGTAAAGTGTAGCCATAATATAAGCCAGTAGTAGTCTGTGGTGACAGGAATTACTGGATTAATTCAGCTAAATATCTTTATTTGGATATGTCTAATTACATAGAGTCCATGTCCGCCCATGATAGGTGTTTTCATATGTGGTTACATCAGATGCTAAATATTCATAAACTGATGGGAGAGTTGATCAAGTATAGCCCTGATACATTTTTAAATCGTCTGCAAAATAATGGAGCAGAGATGTTTTCTGTCAGGTGACAGAAGGGAGAGGCAACATCGTCAAGAGTCCTCCAAAGGTGCCAAATGAAATAAAGGTCAAGGAGTGTGACGAGCATGTGACAGGAGCTACGTAAATAGAGTAGGCATAACCTGATGAGCTGTTTACGCGCCCTGTCCTTAATGCACTTCCAGTTTTGTTTTGTTTTTATCAGAGGGGCAGATTTAAAATCTGACAGAGCTCTCACAAATATCTTTGCATTATACATGTCTGGTGATGTGAAGCGATTACTTGCTAAGCTCTGCACACCCTGTTAACTTTTTTTAACAAGTTCTCAAGCTCTATCATGACAAGCGCAGTATCCTTTGGAAGAATCGACTCCTGATTTCCAACAGAAGGAGAAAACAAAGCTTTTCATTCCGCATATGAGGGTTATATTTGAGATGTCAGGTTGACATAGACATCTAGTCCAACCTGATGTTGTAGAAAAAGCAGGGTTTGGTGCGGTCGTGTGAGCAGGGGTGTGAGTTACAGTATGAAAAAAATAAAAAGACAGGGTTGAGATACAGTTAACATAATACATTCTGTTAGCCATACTCAAGCCTGATCTGGAGATTTTGTCCACATCACATTGCAAAACTCTAGACTGACTCAACAGCAAGTTGATGCAAAAAAGATTACGACTGTGGCAGAACGCCGCAACCTCATTGCCTGGTGATCAAGACAGATGACATTCAAAACAGAGGCATTGTTCCTGCTCTGGTCTCGGTATCCACTATCAGCTACAGCGCATTAATGTGTGATATCTATATATGCCTGAGGTGGATACAGTTAAATATAAACTAAACCAGCAATAGAATTACTTCAAAGCAGAAACAGGAGCTGCTGTAAGTAAATCATATTAACATACACTGAGTAATACATTGTAGTGTCTAGACTTGTTTCATCCCATAGTAACCTTTCCTCCCACTGGCTGCTTTGTTAATGTGTTAAAATCCAATTATCAGTTAACTTCAAAGCACCTAATGAATCTGCGATGGTTGCTATGGTGGGAGTGCCCGGCACAGTCTCTGCTTCCCAAATTCCTCCTTTTCAGTCAGTGACTCATCCATCCCTAACAACCCATCTGGCCCTTCCTACTTCCAAACAGCTACACCAATGAAGACCTACATGACAGCCACATCAGTTTATACCCTGGGTGCTCCTTTTATGGGTACTTATAAGCTTGGGGTGGGGTGGCTTTGCTGTTCTCTTCTGTCTCTGTGCAATGGGAGATCTGTCATGTACTTTCATGTGTATGTAACAATATATCAGGGAATTACTTGAGTGTAAGGGAGAAAAGAGGGGAGAGAAATTATTTGTTTGCCAACCTCTAACTACAACCACAAGGGAAGGAGGTCAGTCTGCATCATTGCTCTTCCACGATGACTGTGATCGAAAAGGTCAGAGGTAAATTTTAGTGCAGGGAAACGTCAAGGCTGAAAACGACACCTGCCCTTTGCCTATTTTGATCGTCCTCAACACACCACTGGATGATTGGCATTCTGAAGGGGGTGTGTACTTTCTCCAAAACTCTTCCTCTCTCTGGCTGGAGATGGTGAAGACGCCAGATTGTGAAGAGTAAAACCAGCCATCAACAAACTTTATGTACCCATAAGTAGGTAGATTAGACACTTCCCTCTTGCGCTCATTGTGCAACAGCCTGTGTAACTGTGTTTGATAACATCCTGCTTCCCTTAGACTTGAGTTCTTGTTTTGCTAAAGGCAGTCTCCAGGCAGAACTTCTGAATAAAGCTGAATGCTCATTTCAGCCACAATAACCTCACAGGGAATTAGTAAACAACTGAAGCTCTGCAGCTGTTGCACAACACCTACTGCTGTCTTTGTTTACATCTGTCTCTTTTTGATTTGAATGCTAATGATGTGGACCCTATGCTGAAATTAGTCTAGATCTTAGTTTTCTGAATCTAAAAAGTTTCACTATTAAGAGATTATTGTGCCTTTGAGCATCCTAATTTGATAAAGATTGACAGTTTACAAGGCCTTTTAACAGATTGAGGTTTAACCGCCTAAGATTAATATTTAGCTTCAATTTGTGCAGGTCAGAGGTCAAAGGAATCTCAGACAGTGACCAAAACATTGCACAAATGGCCTGTTAAATTTCTATCCCTCAGTCGGTGTCTGTCTAATGAAAGCACATGTGACAGGTGATTTTTACCTGTAATCTTTCGGAGGTCTCAGGATACTTTTCATTTCTTGCATGTGGACGTTTGTTTGAGGTGAATCATCTTCATAGGTCAGGAGCAGAGTCACCACATAATTCATAGAGGAGTTATTAGCCCAGAAATCACCATCAGATGTTTCATAGCGAACAACAAACTCAATGCGAGAGCCATGTGTGATGTAAGGTGGTGCAAAAGACAGCTTGAAGGAAAACTGATCAGTGTCCCCATCATTAGATCCCAGGACATAATCTGCTGGTTGATCAAAGTAAGTATCCCAGTTGTCCAAGGTCGATCTGATATAAACTGATTTGTCGAAGGAGATGTTCAGGACTCGTATCAAACCACTGAAGGTAAGAGGCTCATCCTCTACTGGAGATATCTGCTCTACCTCCAGTTTATTAGTGCGCACAGCCTGCAGCAGGGCACTGCCGGCAGGTGCGTTAAACTCTGGCAGCAATCGATAGGTCGGCTCTCGCTCTGGCTTGCGGTACTTTGCCTCCTCTTCCTCCCACCTCGCACTATCCTCTTCGTCGTCTGACTCAAAGGCAACAAACTCCTTCACATCCACCAGATCCCCACCTGTTGTATCGGCGAAAGACACTTTCTTTCCGTCAGACAGCGCCAAGTGGATCCGCATATACTCGGCAGTCTCGTCGTAGATGGACTGGCCTCGCTTTCTGGGCACCGGGGAGCATCTTGGGATGAGGCGGACATCCTCGGTGTCATCATCTTCATCCTCATCATCATTATGATCCTCGCCGTGCGTGGGGGACCTACTCTTTGCCTCCTCGTCTGACTTGTCAGTTTTAATCGTCTTAAAAAGCCCCTCTTGACTTGGTATGGTTAAAAAAGACATCTTTGAAGAAGTGTACACTCAAGGAAGCTGTGTGCTGAGGAGAGTACATATGGCGTCTCCAAAAAACAACAAACCACTCAAACCACTACCAAACAGCACACTCGTGATTTGCGCAGTAGTGGCCAGCGTAGATCCAGTGCTGTCCCTGCAATACGCACAGAGCCTCTTCAGTCAGCGTGTGGCGTTAAATGTCACCCATGGAAAAAACTTGTCTACTGCCAGCCCTTGTGATAGTGTATACCCTGGTTTACATGACTTTATGCATCGCACTTTGGCTGCTGTAGTGGAAGGAGCCGTCTCTAATTTTAGCACTGACCTACCGGGATCTACATGCCCCAAATTTGTATTTTAAATTGGTATAATCCTGCGACCCCCCCTTGTTCCGTTTGGTTCAGGCTGGCTGAACGCCTGCGTGTGCAAATGGGTTATTAAAGTCATATCATATTGGCCACTTGCCAGTTTTAGGAAGGCGACATGGGCAGCCGCATCTTGTCGGGGGCGGCAGGGCACTCGCAAAAAAAAGGGAAAAAAAAGAAAAAAGAAAAAGAAATTTACATTTGCGCATCACGTCAATGACGTCATGTCACCATGTAGATCAGAGCGGGCGCCCTTTCTTGTTTGTGCAGCTCCTGCTGAGAAAGTCTCCTCTCTCACTCCAAGAGGTGGTGGTCGACGAGGAGTGGGCGGGGGAAAATATCAAATAGCGCACTTCTATCTCTGTACAGGACCAATGCAATTGGTAAAATAGTCACCCCGGGAAAAACTACCAAATAAACCACAATTCATTCATGATACTATGAAATCGTTAAGAATACTAAACTAGTATGCACATCACCAACTGTGTGTGTGTCTTGTTTATATTGCTGTATAGCCTACATATATATATATTGTTTTTATGTGTGGGTCATTTACTTCCGTCAATAAACTAACGCGTAAAGTTGGGAAAGATTTGGATAGCCTCATAGTCTCCCGTTGCCTCACTCCATGTGAGAGTCTATTGAGAACAGAGCATGGATGTAAATAAACAAAATATTACTGTAAATATTTTTGACTAATTTCAATCAAGAGAACGTGAACAAAGTTCAAGAATAAATAATTCTTTGCAAAAATGTGCATGGAATCGTGCGCGCGCACATCTTCGTGCGTAGCCTACGCCACGTTTCATTGAGAATTCTACGCAAGGCTTTGGGACATGAGGCCCCAGGTGCCCTCCTCTACCAGCTGATCCACACCTGCTGCATGTGAGTCATGTCTAGAGGCTGGGAAACGATCATCGCTGATGTGGTCTACAGAGGAAAGACGCCGACTTTCAACCTAGCGGCGTGGGATCGAACCCGAGCATGGACTTGAGGTACGTGACACAGGTGTGTGAGTGTGTGTGTGAAAAAAACAGCAAAACAAAACATCAAAAAACAACAAAAACTGAACTCGACCGATAAAAATGTCAAACGCCGCGTTCACGAAACTCGTCCGTTCACTTCGATTTCTCCGTCCGAATTTCCGAAAATTTCCGAATTTCTACGATTTCCAACGAGGACCAACGTGGAGGAAACAGAACACGTGGTATATCCAAGTGGGCCCTGGGTGCTAGCTAAGCTAGCTAGCTAAGGGGGGTTTTGGCTGCCTTTTTTTCAGTTCACAACATCTGGGTTTCTGATATGGAGGACGAAAAATGTCTTTTAATTATTATAATTAATATCTTTATTATTATTATCCTCACCTGTCCTCACCCAATGACGGATTAAGATTAGATAAGGGCGACATGAGCAGCATTTTGTTAGGGGACTGCACAGGGCGTTTGCAAAAAAACAAAAAAACATTTGCGCGATAGTTTTCTATCTCATTTGCACATCAATTACAGCATGTCACCATGTAGGAGTGGGTGCCATTTACAGTTTGTCATCTCACTCTCAGAGGTGGTGGTAGATGGGGACGGGGCTGGGTGAGTTTGCACTTCTATTACTGTACAGAACTAATGCAATTAATAAAATCAGTCACAGCAAGAAAAGCCGCCAAATAAACCACAATTCATTCATAATACTGTGAAATCTTTTAGGATAATTACCTAGTCTGCACACCACCCTGTTACTTAATCTATCTATCTATCTATCTATCTATCTATCTATCTATCTATCTATCTATCTATCTCTATGTTAATCTATTTGTGGGGTGATGGATTTGTGCAGTTTAGTAATTTCATTGTCTATGTTATATGTGTGCACATAAGAAAGACAGACTCTTTCTATTCTTTTTACTTTATTTTGGTATTTATGATTGTATATAATTGGTATTTCTCGTTTATTTGGTTTTGTTAATGTGGTACAAGAATATTTTCAGTAACATTTTAGCAGATCAACAGGAATATTATCTGAATATTTAAGAACTATTTTCAGAAATATCTGTAGGATTAACAGTTTGTTTTCAGGACTAATATCACAGGAATATTGTTATAAAAATTTACAGAAATATTTTCAGACACTGAAGTGATTTTACACCCATCTGATTTATTATATTTGATTTATTAGAAATTATGTTTTGTTAAACAAATTATCAGAGCTTTTAAAAACTAAAAAGTTATGATAATTTGTTTGATAAAAAGTTACAGTTTGTGCAGAATAATGTGTCTTGTCTTGTTGTAGCTGGGGTGGGGGGCTGAAGGCGATATTTGCCCGGGGCACCATACAACCTAGAACCGCCACTGCCTATAGATGTTATCAGCAAACCTCTGCAGAGGGGTGGAAATGATTATTTCAGGATGGAGCCTGTTTCATCACCATAAGGCTATCATGAATAATAGACAGGCCGCTGATTTAATTGTTATTGAATGTACAGAGGGGCCAAAAAGTCTGAAACCACTGATCTGTTTAACTGTTCAGTGTAGATAAGGACAGGTGACTGTGGAGGAAAGTCCATGACAGTCAGGACTCCTTGGTCTTCTTTGGTAAGTTTGGTAAGTAACAAGTAGTTTGAGGTTAGTTTGACGTCATTATCCTGCTGCAGCATGAATCCTTCGCCACAAAGATGCTTAGTTTCTGATGCCATTTTTTCCACTATCACAATGCCACTTACTAAGCAATGATCTGCTGGCAACTTGAGGCACTGCACAGCCTTAATTATAGCAGGTTAACACTGGCTGCAAGTTACCTAAACGAGTCTCTGATGAATAGATGAAATCCACCCGAGTGTCATCTGAAGGCATGCTTCAAGGAAATATGACCTCAAAGGAGTTCATTTGGTCAGTGCCCCACATTTGCTTATATTTGATTGCTGACCTAGAAATAGTGCAGAATCTTTCTTTTTTCTACGTTATTTTACATGACATAAATTTTTGAATTTTTAAATGTTTCTGAATCCTTAAACTTTCTGATTATTCCCAGGTTTACATGAAAATATAGATTTTCAATGCCTTCTGGAGCCCACTGTATATTTATGTTTTGCAACATGCAAGCCTAAATTATGCACAGGCAACACAACTAACACTGGACAAACATGATTAACCAGTCTATTTGTGAATTCATCTCATCACTAACAACGATATATGAAAGCCTGACATGAGCTCTAATTGATAGAAAAAATTATTTTTATAGGGCCTCAGTCTTTCTCATACATAAGGCATAAAGTAGGGTTTCACAATTGCATTTAATGGCACTACCAAAAGCACTTACTTCACTTACTTATTACTACTGTATGTTAGAAGCTATGCCGTTTCAAGTATTAAAAAAAGATGACTGAGAGGGAAAAAAACAACCTGTACAAGCTTGACTGAGAGGCTATTTATAGTTGTGTGCGTCCTTTTCTGGGAATAAAGCATTCCTATTATGTTATCTAAACCATCACAATTGCAGCTGTTAACGCCTACCTCCTCCATTGAATTTATGCACGAAGCCAAGTCCTTGTTTACATTTGGCTTGACGTCTTCAGCCATGTGTGTAATTAATTACAATTTTCCTACATTTTAATATCGCCTGATCAACGAGTAACCCCTAATATAGAGAGCTAAAAATAGTGTTGAAGTCGCGTAACTTGCAGTCTGTTTTGCTGTTGTCGAGTAAACGTATAAAATTTGTTTTACATTTCTCGAGGTTGTAATTTTCTGCTGCACTTGCTGCTGCGCAGTTAAACCGCTGCTACAGACAGATCACCATGTAAACACACCCTTATAAATGATTGGTGGAGAGGTTTTAGCGCGGCGTACCGTAGCCAATCAGAGGATTGTTTTCCTTTCACGTCGGTGCACGGATAGTAAGCTAACGGATAATGCAAACACAAACTAAAATAAACAACGCGGATTGTCCCTAAAGACGGTATAGCACGGGGAGGTTTTACTATTTGTGCCGACTCTTTCTTGTTGGAGTATTATTCGTGGAAATGTGATGCAGCCATCGCTGCGAGGACACACGCATTGGGTAACGTGAGCTAACTGACGTTAGCAATAGCCTGCTAATTGTTAACGTTCCGCAAGGCCGCGGAGACATAGGAGTGCTGCTTCCTCCTCCAGCTTCACTGAGAATGTAGGTAACATTACGGCCCAAGGAACAAAATTACAACTAACTAACTAGCTAGTTCTGTTGAGTATTCGATTGCATTTACGTTTGTTTAAGCTGAGCTTGCGGGCTACCTAGCTTGTTAGCTATTTGGCTAGCTAGCTAGCATGAGTGAACTGACGGACTGCAAACAGTCCGCTGACTCTGCATCGAGGAAACGGTGTCCATCACCCAGCCAGGATGAAGGCAGCACGATTCCCAGCAAGTCCTCAAAAGTAAGTGACGCATTTAATGAAGCCGGGGTTACTTCGGAAAGTCGCAAAAACAGTGAAGCTAAGAGTAAAGAAGCAGCTGAGAGCGAGGGCCAGTCAAAAGATAGCGTGGAAGAACCAGCTGCCGTGCAAACGTTTAAGGGTTCAGTTAGCACGGGTGGTACTAGTACATTTCCTGTCAACAACTCCAGTGCTGACGGTCGCGATGCCAGCAACAACGAAAAACCACAGTCCTCAGGTGCACATGGATCTGCTGACGCAAAGGAAGTTGGAGAGAAGACAGCAGGATCAGAGCAGCGTCCCATTGCTCCTCTGGACCAGTCCGACTCAGCAGCCATAGCAGCTGCTGAAGCTCTCGCCAGTCTCACAGGGGGAGACGGTGAAGACAGTCAAGAGACTCCTTGCTCATCTGAAAAAGCTAAACAGGTTAAACAGGGGAGCAAATTCAAACAACGTGGGGGCCAGCATTCCTCCAAAACAGGCTCTAAAACGCAGGCAGCTGCAGCAGATAGCTCCACATCTGTGCACAGTACTGATAGAGAAGATGCAGATGATGTGCCCGAAGCAGATGAAGGTGATGAATCCATGTCTGGATCTTCGTCCACGCCAAGCTCCTCTTTCCCATCAGACAATGAGGACAACGATGATGGGGAGTGTGCCATTGTGTCAGTTAAGATGGCCCCTGAGATGAGACAATCAGTGGCTCTCCTGGCACAGGTACAGATGAGACTGGAAGCCCTTGAGAAGAAAAGCGCCCGGCTTCATCAACGGCTGGAGCTGAAGATTAGTCGCCAGCGGCGCCCACATCTGGATCAGCGTAGCTCCATTACAAAAACCATCCCTGGCTTCTGGGTGACAGCTGTATCCTTAAAATGAAAAATGTCCTTCTTTCTCCATTCCTGCTTTGTGTTTGAGTGTTTAAAATGAACATATAATGGGTCTTTTCTTAACTTGAATGTACCAGCTGTTGAACCATCCTCATCTTTCAGCTCACATTGACGAGACTGATGAAGATGCTCTTAGTTACATGACTGATCTTGAGGTAGGAAGTGTTGGTATTTGTTCTTACAAAGTCTGGCTGTTGTATATGCCTAGTAACATAACTCAGACTTTTCCTTGTGCCTTTACCAGATTGAGTCTTTCAAGAATAACAAACTGGGCTACAGGATTCGCTTCCACTTCAGACGGAACCCATATTTCCAGAACAACATTATCATGAAGGAGCTGCACCTTGGGATGGGAGGTAAAAATGAGCATGTGGTGATAAAGTCATTTATATGTACATAGTTCTCATTCTCAATGAATGCATAGTGTTATCATAGTCAGACTTTGCATCTTGGCACTATTAATTCATTGTGTACAGGGGATAATCTGAATTCTGTACCAAAACCAAAATATTGTAATTTGCTACACACAGTTTGTTTTTTATTTGGTATTAGAAAGCGGCAAACCCATCTAAAACAATAAATACCAACCAGAGGACATTAGGTCATATTTTGGAGTAAGAAAGTTAAATGGCAACACATTTCGGGGAACAACTATTAAAAAGTGCTGAGCGTGAAGAGCAGCTTGCCAGAAAACTGAGGAAGTTGCATTGCACTTGTTAACTTTACACCCACAATTGTCTAACAATGTAGCTGTACAGTAAAATCAGCAAATAGAGGGTGTTGTGAGAATATTTTAGTTGCTATTACACAAACTATGGTCTCAAAGTGATTTATATGCTACTTATGTAAAGTAGCATATAAACTCATGTAAATGTTTATGTGATCATACACCTAACTTGATTAGCAGTGAGTATAAGAGGACAGTGTTTTATTACAGACACATAATATCAATCCCCTGTTTGCAATGACAAACAAGTGGTAATTACAATTTGAACTGTGCAGCAAAACCTAATATTTTGTCTCTCAAACTGATTGAGCAAGCTCTGACAGTACTTTTCATCTAAGGATGAGTTTTCGTTGTAATTTGAGGCTTCCTAAGAGCAACACGTCCAGTAATTTCTAGGTCACCTTCTAATCCTCGGTGCTCATGTTTTCAGGATCCCCCATGTCATTCTCCAACCCCATCCTATGGCATCGTGGACAAAATCTGACGGCCCACAGCGAACCCAGGAAGTCGACACGTGGGGTCTACCAGACCTTTTTCAGCTGGTTCAGTGACCATAGCAACCCAGGACAAGATGATGTAGCACAGGTACAGATGACTGCATCCTCATATCAACATGGGCTCATGACAGTAGCGCACAGAGATCAGCAGGTTAACACTGCCACATTTAGAGGTTTGATTCGTAAACAGTGTACTACTCTGGTGACATGTATTTTGTCAGTTTTATTATGATATGTAACATTTATGCCACTAGACAACAATTAATTGCACCCTTTATATGCCAGATGTGTGCTTGATGTTTTACTATTGCTACGTACCCAACATTAGCATTAACAGCTGTTTACTCACTAGTTTAAAAGAAACATTGAGAGTTCAGCATCAACTTTCATTCCTTTACTCGCCAAGAGCTGTCTTCTATTTCTATCACTTCTTTTCCTCTACTGAAGTTAGCATGCTAACTAGCTAGTTTCAGCCTGTTCGGACCGTCGCGTCACTTTTCCGATATCGAGTCACTATAGCGTCCAGTCTGCCCTGAAGAAGTACCGCTGCTCAGAGGACCTATTCTTACCTCTTGTATTGTAAATGCAACGATGGCTGAGGCTCTTGGCAAGACTGGTAAGTAAACAGCTGTTAATGCTAACGCTGGCCATGTAGCAATAGCTACACTTACAAACAACTCTTTTAAAGTCTGAATGGTTTAACAAAATGTAATTATTTCTTCATTTATTCAACTTTCGTGCCAGTTTATGATTAACAAACGATTCAGGAATATGCACAGATTCAGATTTTGTTATCACAAATAATAGAAAAAATTTTTAAGGAATACAATTATGACACTTTTACCATATGTGCTACATGATACTCATACCTTTGTCTCGGTTTAGCAGGACTATGTATCGTGTATTACAGCACTTAAAGAGAGCACATGCTCCAAACATATTTATTTATTTATTTATTTATTTATTTATTTATTTGGATCCCCTTTAGCCACTATCAAGGTAGCAACTACTCTTCCTGGGGTCCACTCTGATTTCAATATACAGTGTTTTGCATTATGATGTAATTTTTACTTGAGTTTGCAGAAAGACAAAAAAATGTGAATGTATTGAAATAATCTCTGTTCTGATGTTTAGATACTTAAAGACGACCTGTACAGAGACCCACTGAGATATTACCTCACTCCACTCTGGGAACCGAGGGAGAACGGCAGGTACAACAAACACATTGTCATAGCTGTGTACATAAGGTGTAGTAACCGGGACAAACCACTAATTAAGCTATAAATTCTAGAAATATTCTCAGCCCCAGGGCGTTGAAATTATAGTTCATTTGAAAACTTTAACAGTTTCCTGACATTTTTTCCCTGCTGGTGAAACCAGGTGGGATGCATACCGAAACAATGAGTGTGTTTACTGAACGTATGTATTTACATTTTTTTCTCCAGTAGTGGCAGCGGGACTAGAGCAGCTGACAACGGTAACGGTGATGAGTGTGTGGTAATATCCGACTCAGATGATGAGCCTGGTGAGGAGACTGGTGAGGCTGAGCAAGGCCACAGTAGGGAGGAGGAGGAAGATGATGAAGAGGAAGAAGAAGAAGAGGAGGAGGAGGACAGGGGGCCAAGCGCAGGTCAGTGGTATAGTAGAACTTAAAAAGACAGCTAAAACCTCAAATTATACAGATACACATTTCTTGCATTGCATTTGATTTTACACAGAAATTATTTTAGCTTTTAACATACTTTGAAAGTTAGATGTCAGCAGCTGTTGTAAAATGATTCTGTGTGTGAAATCCACAGTATTTGCTGTTGTTGCTCATGTTGTGAATGAGAGGCTCAGGGCTGGTTCGCATCAAGCTGATTCGGTTGTGCTGTAGCTGAAATATAAATGTTTGAGTAAAGCAGGCTAAACTGATTAGACTGAAAATATCTCCTCCTCAGATGAGAGCCCAGGGGAGGAGGATGATGGTGGAGAAATTGTGATCGACGGTAAGACACGACTCTCAACAGAGTTGTTGCAAATTCACCACGATCACAAACAACCAAACAAAGGGATAACAGTTCATGGTTTTAATATTTTCTACTTTTTGATTTCTGATTATCTTGTGTGTGTGTGTGTGGGTGTGTGTGTGTGTGTTTGTCTTTGAGGAGTAATTGCAACCTTACCTTGAAATTATAGTTGTCTTACTTTTGTCCTGTAGGCTCTGATGACAGTGACCAGGAGGAGGAGGAGGAGGAGGAGGAGGAAGAGGCCTAAGAAGAAGTGAGGAGGAGAAGGTGGTATATGTGGAAGAAGGCGAGTCATCAAGGGACCAGAGACCAGGAAGATGAAGAGGATGCTGAGGTTGGCTAAGAGTACCAGAGCAAACATTGAATCCTTCTTCCTGATGTTAGTCATTTTTATGCACAGAATATCAGTTTTTGGTTTTTTTATACCTAAAATACATAGAAGCATTTTAAATCAGGGTTCACTGTAATAATAAAGCCAAGGCAGCACGTCTCCCCTCTATTTTTTACATTCGGTACTGTGTATTCTGATGTACTCACCTTTTTTGCAAAAATCTTTTTTTTTTTTTTCTACAACAGCTTCACACAAGTAGTGTTCTTCTATTTAACGAAGAACATAGAATGACAGCCTACACATACACACACACACACACACACACGCGTAGGTTAGATTTTGATTGCCGCTACTTGCTGGCATTAAATCTTGCATTTGCAAATCCTTCAAACGAATAACACTGAAACCTTCCGAGGCATTATTAGTGGTCATTTCAAGACAAAGTTTTGGCTGTTTTTAGAACTGACATGTGGTGAGGCCAACGTGTCACAAGCTGAAATTGATATAATGACAGTACATTTCAGATGCACTGAGTACTGAACCAAAATTTGTTCTCAGGGATGATCATGGTGGTAGTTTTATTGAAAGAACTTTACTGATTCTCAGACATTTACACTCTCTGGTTATTGTTGGCTGTGTATAAGGAAACGTGTACTCTACTGTAGTAAATAGGAACAGATATTGTTTTAATATAATACCTGTGTTTTCCCCTCCTCTATGTTCAGTCTTGTTACACACCATCCTCCAGCCCTCTTAACAATCTGTAAACCATCTCTGATGTTTAAAATCATTGCGTAGTTTGATCAATGTTTCTGTGGTTTCCTACATTTTTGTAACACACTCCTACAATAAGTGGCTGAGTTTTGTATTTTTCTTTTCTTTTCTTCTTAAATTGTAACTTAATTTGAATTTGCTTTCTAAATCATTTAAGGTTTGTTTTTGTGTTATGTGTATTAGGATTTGTTATCCTCTTTTTAAAAAGATGATATTTATTACGTTGTTTTTCTACACGTCCACATCATGGCATGCCTGTGAGCATGAAATATAAGTCAGGATGATTACATTACTTACAAGGCTGTCTAGAGGAAATAATTTGCGGTGCACAGTTGTCGAGTAAATGTCTTTTAATTCACAGAAACATTATGGGGTGCACTGTAACAGAACTAGTATTTGTATTTGCTTACTTTTCTTAGCAATGAACCTGTAAATAATATTTCAGCATTGTCTTTTGGATAAGACAGTACACATGTTTAATCCATGGATAAATTTATCAAATAATCTGGAGTTTTTTCATAAAACATGATCAGAAAGTTATATTTTGTGTGCTGTGTTTTATAGAACACTGTAGTTTAAAGAGACCTAATTGTTTGTTGCTTTGGTTAATTTTGTTTGCTTGAAGATAAATGTCCACCTTTTGACGTAGACCTAATAAAAAATAGGCAGTTGTTTCACTTTTGCTGTCTGTTGGTGCATTTACATACACTGTAGCTTACATATACTGTAAACTACATTTGTATATTCTCTCTAAAGTGAATTGGAATTTGCCACAAGATGGCAGTGTAGCTCAACTTACTCTCACACCTCTTGGTAGACTGAAGGTGTTAATTTTGGTTATGTGTGAAAACAGAATGTCCTGATGTACATTAAGTACTTGAGTACCAGTATTTAAACATTCACATCTGCAGAAATTAGAAGGAAAAAAAAAAGCTCAATCTTGCCTTTACTCAGCTGTTTCAAATCTTCAGCTTTAATAACAAAGCACATGTGTGACATATTTACATAAAAGTCACCTCTCACATGTTTGGCTGCAGCGTGCTCTTGAAGGAAAGAATCAAACAAAACCCGCAGAGATACAGCTGTTCTTTAATGTATTCCATCTCTGATATGACAGCAGTGTGTGATATCACTGACATTTTGAACGTACCACTGCAAATAGCCCCGGGCAAGACATTTTTGGACAGGCCCAGACAAAGGAACAGCAGTGGTGTTGCAATGGTACACTTAAACCCTTGATTCCACTTTTAATGCACAGCTATAAATATTCCTCTAGCAAAAACCTGTCCTGCTGTGGGCCCAGCAGCACCCAGGGTATGCAATCTAGGATGGGCATATACTATTAATACTGATGATGGAAACACATTATACCCCGTGAAATGATCCCAAGTGAAACACAGTGTTTGTCTCCTCTTTGAAGCAGCTTTATTCAGCCTACCTCAGAGCGCAATGTTTTTGTAACTATGAATTAATAATGGGCTTGGTTCCTACAATATTGATCATGACAAACTAAGTACAGATTGCTGGGACAACAGAACTGTCCTCGGGCTGCTTTGTGGTCTGAGGGTTGTCTGTGAAGCCTTTGTTATGTATGCGGTGGCAAAACCCTAAATGGATTCCCCACTGTAAACTACACTCCCCTGGGTTGAGCTGGTGTTGCTACTGTACACAAATCATCTTGTCATGCTGCTTCATGCTCTCACGTTTCACAAAGTAGTTTGTTGGAATCCGCTACTCAGACTGATTCACTGTAGACTGAAAAATGAAAAGATAACACACAGGCTCATTCTTCATCTGTGTGACTGATGTCGGGAGTGTAAACGAAAAGGGCTTGTGCTGCTTTCTATTGTGAGTAATGTGAGAGATTGAGGTAGTGCCCCTGAATACCAACTACCTGTGTGTGTGTGTGTGTGTGTGTGTGTGTGTGTGTGTGTTTCTGCACATGTGTACATGCTTGGTTTTGTGAAAGCTTGCATTCTTTCCTGCACCTCCATGCATGCATGCACATTTGCAGAAGCTGCGCGTCACACGCTTTTGCAGCTTTTGTGCACGTACGCGTGATCGTCAGCTTGTCAGCTAATCAAGATGAAGCACAGCATTTGAACTGTGCAGAGGGGAAAACAGAGAGGGATGGGGAAAGAGAATAGAGTGAGCATGATTGAGGGAAATGGATGAGTGCAGTGATAAGCAGAGCTGCCTGGGTCCTGACAGATACACACAGCAGATGGATGACTCTTATCTGGGAGATCACAGAGTGCATACTCGCGCCTAGGCCCAGTTACAGAGAGCCACGATCACACCAGACAGATGAATAGGCCTGCCCCCCACCAATCACACTGCACATACTGTACACACATGCACATGAGTGCACGCACACACCTACACACATAACCACTTGACAGAGTGAACAGATTGCAGAGCTTGCGTTACCTTCCTGTCTTTGACATTGAAATTCACCTGTGCTGGCTGTCTCAAGGATGTGTGCAAGAGAGAGGAGAGAGCAAGGGTAGGGAGAGAGAAATAAGATAAATCAATTTAATTCTAATCCAAGCAGCAGAGCAAGTGCATGTGTGTTTGTGCATATTGCACACACTATACATGTATGTTGGCATACAATTTTGTCTGCCAGCGAGAGAGCCACATGCACACTTCTTTCAGCATGACAGAATTTTTTCCCCTGATTTTTTGAGCATAAACAATGTCTGTCATAGAAGTTAAGATGGAGCTGAAGTCACACACGCTCAGAACAGAAAAAAACATTTGGGACTGTTTGCACTGGGACACTTAATCGTTAACTGGCAATTACCAAAGGCTTGCGCGAGAGTGCTGACAGATTTACCTTTTAAGACACTGTACTCTCATCTGCCTCGCATCCTCACCATCCTCCCTTTTCATGTGCACGAGCTCTCACTCCCTCCCAACACACACCCCTCGTTGTATGGAAGGAGCTCTTCTTCAACAGCTGTTGATACTCCCAGCTGCATTTTATAGCAAGGGAGAGTGCCAGTCTCGTCTTCAAGGCAGATGGTGGCTGACTGGATGGTTGGCTGGCTGGCCGGCCTGGTGGACACGTGGCATGTTGGACGACTGCAGACGGTGCTCCATCTCATGGGGAAGCTGCGGTTACGGTATGCCTGTGCTGCGTTCTCTATAAAAACCTGCAATCACCTCACTTCCAATACAGAGTGAGGCGAGCAGGCTGCAACTGGAATGTGCGCCACGTACGCGCCCTTCATGTCAAAGATGTTTTCCAAAGTTGCTCTCTTTTGATAATCATTGGTGTGTGAAGTTGGTAGATGACACACGCCGCACCTGTTCCCTTATCTTGAATTTTGATGTTTACATTTTTTTCCGACCTGTAAGATAATAATTAGAGGACTTGTAAAGTCATGTGAGAGGAGCCGTGGTTGGAAATAGAGAGCAAATAATCCTGGTGAATACTGTACCTTTATTTTCTCTACCCTATAATTTCCTCTCAAGGTCATGGTAGTCTATGGTGACGCCCTGGACTCTCTGTAGCAGGCATGTTCAAACACTCTTCGATTCATCAATACACTGTAGGAAAGACCATCAGTGGGTCAAATAATGGGTTGCTTTTCCTCGAGGGGACAATACCCTGCCCTTAGTATTGTCATGATTGATGTGTCTGGGGGCCCCAGGATTCATCAGCCTTGTGTTGGCCTACAGGGATAAACGTCTACCTCACTTTTCAGTTTACCTATCCATTAGAGGAAAAGATCCTCCTGACAGGGCCCTTTGTGGTCCAATAAAACACACTCTGTGTTTGTTTTCTAATCCACAATGTCTGTCTTCATGATACAAAATCCATCCATCATATATCCATCCATCATACTGGAGGTAACGGGCCTCTTCAACTGCTATTTCCTGCTCCTTTTACTTACATAAATGGAGCAAAAAAAAAAAAAAACCCTTCTAATGGCGAGTGAAGAGCTGTTGCTATCTGTACAATGTTGAGGCAGCAGTGGGTGCATGCTGGTCAGATAAGACCGCAGGCTGGAGGATGGTTCAGTGACAGATATGGATGACGTTAGTAGGTGCTTATGAAGCGCTGGGAGCTGGTCAGTGTCCGCGTGTCCATGGTCAAAGTTGAGCGCACACGGAAACTTGAACTCAGTACACACTCGTGACTCATTTCCTTAGCTGGAAAAAGTGGGATGCGTCCTGTGGGGTGGGAAACAAAGACTCCCTCCTGGACACATCTTTGACACGTCACTGCCGGTACATCACATCTGGCTGATACTCAACTTGAGATAAGGTCGTTGCTTACATACTCTGCCTGTGCGCAACAATGAATCCAACCCAAGAATGTGCGTTAAAGATAAGTTCAGAAAGTTAGCTTTTTAAAGCCTGTCTTTGGATTGCCTGTGCCTGCCCTCCTCTGTGACCTTTTCCAGACTGGCACACTACATCACCTCATGTGTTTAATTTATTTTACTGTCTCGCGGGGCCATTGCTCAGAATACATTCACCCTCTGCTTTTGTGGTTCTACCGCGTCACAGCTCACCACAAAGCCAGTAAGGCTGAGAGGCGCTCTAAAAGCTGTTTTAATTTCAAGCTCAAAGCTCTTTTAACAGGATGGATGTCCTTTACGTCCAGTGCCCCCCCTCACACCGACCCACCCACCCACTCTGGTTGCTTTGTCACCGTTGTCATGTGCGCTGGAGCCAGCCACACAGGAATCTAAGGAATCTTTTTCGCCTGACCTGGCTCTCATGTAGAACTAAAGAGTAATGGTGACATGGTCCAAGTAGCAGACCTCCTCTCCCTCTGCTCCTCTTTAATAGTGAATTTCAGCCCCTGCATCATGTATTAAGAATAGTCTCTGGCCCTTCCCAGTGCATGAGAAAAACATTCATATAAAACTGTGGCTGCACGCCCATCACCATTTAACTGAATTATTCAGGTTAAATAAACTTCGCCAGGAGAAAATGACTGAGCTGAACAACAGTTCACAGCAGAGTGGAGCAGTGTGCTGAACTTACCAGCAGTGACAGGGTTAATCATACCCATATGGTGTACCAAGAGGTTTGGTCCAATGCTGCTGTGGGCCAACAGGAGAGGGAAGGCTGGGTGGGGGCAGAACAGAAGGGAGAGGACAGCGGGGTAGACATTCTCCCAACACCTGCACCTGGTCACTAGATTCACACTCAAACAGCCTCAAACTCCCTTTTAAAGGATCCGCGGACACAACATCCTGCTCGCATCACGGTGATGGTCGCTGCCTTCCAGGCGTAAACTTTTGGATAGAGTGGAACAAGCGTTCAGGGATCAGCTGTGTGTTTTCCCCTTTTCTTTTAATGTTTCATGGAAGAGATGCAGTCGGTTCTGGCGACTGATTAGATAGCGTTTTATTTATTTTTTCTTCTCTGGGGGAATTTGCAAACCTATCGGATTGTTTTGTGCCTGCGCAGTGCTGCTGAGAGAGATTTTTCCAATCCAGCTCCGAGGCGCAAAACGCGGGGAATGCAGTGGTAACATCCCGCAAGTTTTGGATCCGAGAGGCTCAGCGGCTGTCGAGACACTCAGAAAATCAAAGGTAGGACATTTAACTTCTCTCCGGTTTAACTTTTAACTCATGTTTAGTTACTCTGTATGGCAGTCTGAAAGGAAGGTGACTGAAGTGCACACATTTGTTCGGTTCCTATTTCTGGATGTTGAGTTCACAGGTAAGTGCGCACTCCTCAGCGGAAAAAAAGAACTAGGTTATAGAAATCCTATAATTATTTTTTAAAGGGGAAACCATATATTATTACATCAGTACTTTACTCTGTCCTGTCGTTACCACCCACCACAGAAAACCAGCAGAAACACCGTCATTCATGCAAAACTATACAATCAGGCCATCTCACACACACACACACACACACACACACACACACACACACACACACACAAATACAACCCCTCAGGCACAGTATAATGTTTTAGTCATATTTTCTAAATGTCGATTTTAGACATCTAAAAGATATTTCAATAGGAATACTTACCTTTACATTTTTTTGACATAGATTTGACATAGATTCACCAGGCCATGGATATTTTGCCTATTGCTTAATCATTCATAAAAATCAAGTAGGGGCTGAAAAAGTGTCTGTGATGTTCATATTGCCATATGCCCTTTTTAACATGATTTGTTGAATAACATTTTTGGTGACTGTAAATGTATTTATGTAATTTATATGAAGTCCAAGTGATCCGGAGCTGTTTTAGTGAGTGATTCTTTTTATGCTGATTAATACCTGAATCTTCATGGCAAAAAAAAAGAAAAAAGAAAAGCATGTCCATATCATTCTGATTACACATCTCATGGTGCTTACATTCTATGAACAGCACTTCTACAGTGTTTTATAAGAGGAACAGAAATCAAGCCTCCCTGGTGAGAAGATATATGGCAACTGTGTGATTATGCCAGGAAGCCATGTGAGGCGTTTCCAATGGCTTCTGTTTTTAATTTCCAAATGCTCACCAAGCCAGTCGCTGCAGTTTCATCAGAATGTTCAGATTTTTCATGGGGACATTTTTTTTTTTTTACAGAATGTGTCACACGTGAATATTATTGTGAAATACAATGAACATTTTGTGAAATCTCACTAGTTTTTCCCCATGAATACCTCTCCCTAAAAGCCTTGTACCGTGTGCCACCAGAGGCCTTGCCTACATGGATGTCATGAGAAAAAAGGAAAAGCCCGTGGGATGGCTTATAGCCTGAGCAAAGCACACCTTCAGGGAGAAAATTTAATGGATGTTATGGACTCAGCTTTTAGTATTCATAATTTATATGGGATCCTCTCCAGCAAAGTGCAGATACATAATGAATGCAGAGTTAAGGTCTAACAGTTAGGCTACGTTTCAACACCCCTAAACTGTCAGAGATGGTTTCAGCGACGACTACCTGTTTCTTTGAACTGTCATGTATTTCACTCGTCAACTTCTGAAAGTACGTAGACGTGCTTTGTTGAAAGACGGAGAGAGAGGCAGAGGGAATCACTGATGGGCATCGCGGTCTTGTTTTCATACAGCTTTCTATGAAAATGTGGATGAATTATGTACTTTAAGAAAATATAACATGTTTAATAAAATGTACAAGATGAAGACAAAATGACATTGAACTTGTTTTTCAGACTTTTTTCCATGTGAATGTGCTTGCAAATAACATTATAGAGTCTTAACACATACCTCACTACATTTACACTTTAAATAAATAATAGGGCTGTCATATTTTCCAGAGCAGGTGTGAAGATTTTGGACGTTGTTCTCTCCTGCCAGACTATACCTCTCGCCTTGGAAGGCTTCAGGCCAAACTTCTGATCAGAGAGATCAGAGAGAGAAAGAGAGAGAGAGAGAGTCTCTTGCCTGTCCTTCCTTCTTTTTCTGTCTCGTATTTCTCATGGGGCACTCTATAATAATAGTTCACTCCTCTTTCTTTTTTTGTCCAGATTTAGATCTCTGTGGGCTACCTGCATGACTGTTACCATGACAGCATCTGGAGCCCAACTCCTCCTGTTAGCCTTGTGTGTTTACAGAGGCTCGGGCCTGCAGCAGTCTGCTCCCAGGGTTCGCCTCTCCTTCAAAGGTGAGCTCATACAGATTAACCAAAACTCCCTCTGACAGCAGGGATTGCCATAATAGTTTCTTTTACTTGGATGGTGTCTCCCACTAAGTCACACAAACTCACGCACACACCCACGCACGTATCCACACCACCGGTTATGTTTCCTCTTCATACATATGTAAAGAACGTATTTCCTGCCACATGTCAAACAGTGCGACGCTGAAAACAAAAGGTGGATATTACGTGTGGTTGGTCACTGGTAGTGCCCTTCGACAGAATTTCTTCCCACACCCTAAACCCTCACGCACACTAGTTTGACCTGTCAGTTCTTCTTTGTTTTTGATGTCTGACACGGTGACACAAAAAGGAAACGCCTGAAATCTGATCAGAAGAGCAAAGTGATATTTTAGAAGCGTAATGTTTTGCCCGCGAGGTGTAGATTCATGAAGAGACAGTGTTTTCAAATCCTTTTTTTGTGGGCTTTTTGGGATTTTCCCTGTCATCATTAACTCTAATGGTGGAGATTCACGTTACAGATGTGTGGATGACACCTTTGATCAAAACAATGCTGGATGATTACAGTTATTTCTGCATCTCTTATCATGTCACTTCAAGTGCACCTGTGCATGTGGACATGTACACTCACAAAAACACCCCCACGTCACACCTGAAGTACCTGTAAGTGAAAATTAGAGGTTGGAATCAGATTTTATAACATTCCTCAGCTCTTTGATGTGGAGGTGATTCAAAGTGCTCTGGTCCCGGGTCAGGTCTAGGCGGAGTAGACGTATCTCTGTCTTATCTTTTTTCTTTTTTTTTTGAACTTCCGTAATTTAATGAGAAACATTTATGATTTTGTACATTGTAAACAAGAGACATCTGAAGCAGATTAGAGGTGAGCTATCATGAGGTCTGTGCTTAATATTTTCTGGCAGTCGTCATGCAGTGTTGTTCTGAATACAGAAAATTTTGTACGACTGAAAACAGCTGTGTACATGCAGTTGATGGTTGTTGTATACAGCGATCATTCCATTTGAGGCTTGAGAGGGTAATTGCAGTGCATTTTTATATGACCTTTAACACTAATACCCTTTCGGTAAACAGCTTATACACGCCAGTGCGTTTTCTTTTTTCTTTTTTTTTTTTGCAGCAGGGTGCATAAAGTAACAGTCTGACCAATTACACAAGTTTGGTCTTGAACTTTATCATGTTCCTTCCTGTGTAGAATTCAGGAATTCACATTTGTACAGAGCTCTTCATGAGAGATTCATACACCGGAGCTTGTTTAAAACAGCTGAGAGGTGTTGAATTATTAGATTGTTGGTGAGCGCCTACAGGCCCCCGGTCACCCTTCCCCCTAATGCCAAACAAAAAGGAGAAAAGTTGGATTTACTCCCCAACTGTTTTCTGCCACTCCAAGGTTTTATTGTTCATTGTTTGTGACAGCGGGTCTCTTTGTTCCCTGAGGCGCCTGTGGAGGAGGTTTTGGGGCGGCTGGAGGACATGTGACTCCTGTGAGCGAATGAACCGGCCAGAGTGACACTCTGGGGTGCAGGAGGCCTGCAGAGGATAGAGATCTCGTATTGTTTCCTCTGTCGCTGGGAAGTTGTGTCAGTTGTGTGCACTTCAAAGGGATTGACTGAGTCTCATTTAATAGAATTAGTCAGCATTGCTAGAGAGCAAAATGTGCAGTGTAATCGAGCCCATGTTTTAGGACCCCATGCCCTCACGGTGCTGTCACCAGTTTGTTCATGCTTGAGATAGGGCTGGGACTAAACGGCAATGGGTCATTAGTGCCTTAGTGACAATATGTTGTCAGGTTGTAACATGAGAGCTTATAGTGGCCCAGCTGAAGCTCCATACTTGAATCGTATGTCCTTCCCAGTGTTTCCCTATCAGTGTCAGAATGTTGTCAGGGGATAAGTGTTTGCTGAATGTTTACCAGATGATGGCAGTACATTGTTTGCTATTTTTGGAGAATGGAGACATGTATAGGGGTGTGGTGTTTCTACATTTAGCCTCTTCAGTGAATCCACTATGGCCCAGTGGAGCTCGGCCAGAGGCTTGTTATCCTGTGTTTACCTCTCAGGAGCAGAACCGGGCCTTGTCCCACCTCTGAGGCTCCATCCCGTGTTGCCCGGAGATCCGATTGCATCGCTTATTTTAGTGGCACCTTGACTGCATCCTGTTAACATTGACCTCAAAAGGAAGATGGCAGGCCCTTTGATGTAAATAAAGATTGCGCTTCCTCTCGAATCCCTGTAAGCCGGCTTCTGAGGGTCTGTGTGAACATTTGTCATTATATAAGCCTGCTGTCTTTAACATGCCTCCACCATGTCCCAGTGTGCACATATGGTTGTCAATATCTTGCACACACCACAGATGTGTGTGAGTGTTGTTTTTTTATGTGTGTAAAATGATGCAATGAATTTTTTGGATGGCAGAATGGAAAAAAAAAAAAAAAATCACACTCAGAGGCGGAGTGCTGTACAGAGTCCATTTGTCTCGCAGCAGATGAAAATTGTTCAATCAAAGCTTTCAGGAGAACAAAAAAAAAAAAAAAGGAGAAACATTTTCCACTGCAGCGTGTCTTAACAGGTTATGCTCTGCTGAACACAATCCTGATCTTCAGAATTAGCAGCGAGTTCCACTGACCGTGTTTCCCTAAGGGACCGGCTTTTCGGTCTCCACAAGGCATGTGGTGCCTTAAACTCAATCAGACAGTCAGGACACATAAAATATTGAGATCTTAAAAGGGAATATGTTTCCTAAAATGCTCTAAGTTGAGTTATATTTAATCAGTGACACACATTTTCCAGAAAAGAAGTGAGAACATCGAGGGACCATAAGTTCATCCAAGTCAGTAATGAAACATGTTAAAGGCATAAATGGAATGAAGTGAATAGTTGTTGGGAGGTGAACTTTGCTCCCCCTGCTGTTGGTTTTCCAAATAAAGTGATGTTTTCTTAACAGAGCTGCTGCAAACTTTTCTTTCATACAGAGCTGATGGACACTCGGGCAGCACGGCCCTTCAGTTTCTCCTTCAACACCAGCGACTACCGCATCCTCCTGATGGATCAGGATCAGGGCCGTCTTTACCTGGGCAGCCGGGAGTACCTGGTGGCTCTGGACATGCACAATGTCAACAAGGAGCCACTCATTGTGCGTTGCTTTTTCTTAAACCTAGTCTGCATTACATCTCTAAATGCAATGATCATTAATAATCCAGTATTTTTGGATTTTTTTTGGAAAAAAAAAATAGATCCACTGGCCAGCATCTGCTAAGAGAAAGGGAGAATGTCAGATGACAGGAAAGGGAAGACAGGTGGGACCATCTGTTTATATCCTGCTCTTTCAAAAACAAAACAAAAAAATCACAGACCTGTTCTTTCATGCCGGGACGATGACGACAATGATGTTTGAATTCCATTTGTCTTACTTCTCTTTGTCCAGGGAGAATGTGCCAACTTTGTGAGGTTGATAGAACCGTGGAACCGCACCCACCTCTACACCTGCGGAACGGGGGCGTACCAGCCCATCTGCACATTCATCAACAGAGGCTGGAGGGCAGAGGTGAACACAGAGACGTTTGCAGTTCCCTGAGTGGGATTTACAGCAAAAAAAAAAAATCCCTGAGTTGTAGGCCTGGAAAGATTTGCCCTGCTAAATATTTCAGGACTACAAACTGGGACACTGATTTGTTTATGATTTCCCCATGCTCCCGTGTGACGTCTATTATTATGCATATTCTCCCTGTCTAATCTGCCTCTGCAGGACTACCTGTTTAGGCTGGTCCCTGGGTATGTGGATTCAGGGAAGGGAAAATGTTCCTATGATCCCACACAGGAGAACATTGCAGTTCTAATCAGTAAGCCATGCTTCATTTACAGGCAGAAAAAAACTTGAAATATATTTAAATCTAAATGTCTTATACCACTGAATCACAAAGTCTTACCTCTCTGTTCTCTCATTGGCTCACCTCTGCAGATGGTAACCTATATGCGGGGGTCCACATTGACTTCATGAGTACAGATGCTGCTCTGTTTAGGACCATGGGAGGGAGAACAGCAATCAGGACAGAGCAGTATGACTCCAGGTGGCTCAACGGTGAGTAAGTGTGGGTGTGAGGAGGTAAATGTAGCTGATTACAGGTTATGGTTCCTCTCATTTTATTTGACAACCACTTGCCTCAATCCTCTTTCTGCTTATCTGTTTTTATCCCACTAGAGCCTGTGTTTGTTCAGATCCAGCAGATCCCTGACAGTGCAGAAAGGAACGACGACAAACTTTACTTCTTTTTCCGTGAGAAAAGTCTCGAGTCAAGCGGTGGGGCGAGCCCCAGCGTTTTAGCCAGGGTGGGAAGAGTGTGTCTGGTGAGCCAAACTGCATTGTGCATGTAGTGGAAAGATATACAGCGTACCTTGTAATGTGAAACGTGTTGTACATATTGAATCATGACCTAATTTCCTTCCTGTCTAGAATGATGAAGGAGGGCAGAAGTCCCTGGTGAACCGCTGGACGACGTTCCTGAAGGCTCGTCTTATCTGCTCAGTGATAGGAGAAGATGGAGTGGAGACACGGTTTGATGAACTACGTGAGGCCACGATAAAATAAGCACCGCGCTTAAACTGTTTGCATTTTAATTGCAACCGCTTTTACACAGAGTTATTGAATTTGCATATCATTCTTCTTCCAGGGGATGTGTTTATTCAACCCACACAGGATGAACGAAACCCTATGGTGTATGCTCTCTTCACCACAGCGGGGTGAGTCGTTTTTAGAAGCTTGGTTAATTTACACCTCACCCAACCTCATCAACTCACATTTTTGTAGACGATTCAAGTTTTAATTTTAGGAGTTGGGTGCGAAGTGTCTCCAAATGCTGTCTCTTACCTTCACTGTTTCTGTTTAAGCTCTGTGTTCAAGGGCTCAGCAGTCTGCGTCTACTCAATGGCTGATATCCGCAACGTTTTCAATGGGCCGTTTGCCCACAAACATGGTCATAATTACCAGTGGACAGAGTACACTGGCAAGATCCCCTACCCACGGCCTGGAACAGTATGTCTCAGTCATGCGATATGATCCATTCATGCATACACCTTTTTTAAACAATCTAAACACATATGTACATAAACAAACTCCTCCTCTTCTGTCTTCCCATCCAGTGTCCAGGAGGAACCTTCACCCCTGGCATCCGCTCCTCCAAGAACTTCTCAGATGAGGCTGTGGATTTCATCAGAGCCCATCCCCTCATGTTCCATCCCGTTTATCCTATCCACCGCCGCCCCCTGGTGGTGAGAACCGGCGTGGACTACCGCTTCACTGCCCTGGTGGTGGATCAGGTGGATGCTGTGGATGGACGCTACGAGGTGCTCTTCTTGGGGACAGGTGAGACAGCTGCAGGACTGGGGGCGGGGAGGATTATTTTGGCAAGAAAAAGTAGGACTTGAATATAATTTCTTTCCCTTCTAGATCGAGGCACTGTGCAAAAAGTTATTGTTTTGCCCAAGGACCCGATCAGCATGGAGGAACTCACTCTAGAGGAAGTGGAGGTTTTTCGGGTATGTTTAGATGTGTGACGCTGAAATGACTGAAGATTCTCTAATTTCAAGATAAAATCGTGTTGATTTTTCTTTTTTATTAATTTACAGACCAGGGCTCCTGTCAAAACAATGAAGATATCTTCTAAAAGAGTAAGTAAATTCCTCTGGAACATTTACATTTCAGTGCCTACTTCGCAACAGCTTCTTCACAGCCTCACCGAGTTGGTTTTGTTTTGCTTGTGTCACCATAGCAACAGCTGTACGTGTCATCGGACGCGGGCCTGACCCAGGTGTCGCTGCACCGCTGTGGTGTGTATGGCAGGGCCTGCTCTGACTGCTGTCTGGCCCGGGACCCCTACTGTGCCTGGGATGGAGAGAGCTGCTCTGCCTTCACCTCCTCCACCAAGAGGTCAGGGACGCCTCACAGCTTCCCAGTGCACTTTTTCTAGAGAATAAAGAGAGGATATGTTGAGTCAACTTCATTCTTAATTTTTTGTCTCAGGAGGAGCAGAAGACAGGACGTTAAACATGGTGACCCACTGAGGCAGTGCAGAGGCTTCAATGCCAAAGGTGTGGCAATTTTTTTGTGTGTGTTTAAAGAACACATGTATATCTTTTTATTTCAAGTGATTGTCACTGTTTCTTCTGTGTCTCTTTGCAGTGGAGAAACGTCTAAGAGAAACAGTGCAGTTTGGGGTGGAGGGCAGCAGTACCTTCTTAGAGTGTCAGCCTCGCTCTCCTCAGGCCACCGTCAAGTGGCTTTTCCAGAGGGAAGGAAAGAGGAAAGTGGTGAGGAAGAGCATTTACAGTTTGGGAAGTCCTGCAATTTGCATTTTTTGCAGAGAGTTAGCTGAAAAAATCGCTACCACTCGGTATGACACAAATATAAGTCTTGTCGGCAGGACATAGTCTTGTTGGCAGGAAATAGTCTTGTCGGCAGGAAATAGCACATAATTTCAACCTGTTGTTTTTAGACTTGAAACTTTACAGATGCCGGCAGATGAATTTTGTGGCCTTCGCACAGAGCCAGACTGGCTGTTTCCTGTCTTTATGCTAAGCTAAGCTAACCAGGTGCTGGTTATAGCTTCCTGTTTACTGTCAGACATGAGAGTGATATCAATCTTCTCATCTAATACCCTGCAAGAAAGTGATTAATGATGAATGAATTGCTTTAAAGGGATCAACCACTTGCCTCTTTGTATTCTGTGTACAAATTCAAACACACACTTCCCTCACTTAGACTTTCTGCTTATTTTATTCTTTTTTCCACAGCTCAACCGTGTGGGAGGTCTCCTGAAGACCAACCACGGCATCCTCCTGAAGTCTCTCAACCAATCAGACGCGGGTCTGTACCACTGCCTCGCCACCGAGAACAATTTTAAACACACAGTGGCCCGCGTGGCACTGCGCATCCTGGATCGAGACATCGTTTTAGCTCTCACTGCTCAAGATGAGGACGAAGAGCCAAAAACTCGCCAAGCGGCAACGTATCCACAGTCATCCCTTGTCTCCACGCCTTTCCCGCCTGAGATTAGACTGATTAATCAGTACTGCCAGTCCTACTGGGAACAGCTTAGTCCCAAACAGCAGCAGCAGCGCAAGCGAACCAGCCGCAGACACACAGAGAGCCAGGACCAAGGCCTCGGCTAGAGGACGGGGCTGACGCTGTCCAACACTGGCCTGTCTGGACTTTATGGTGGACTTTTATGTTTGACACGCATGTTTTGGTGTTACCTCCATTCTTTAGGCTGGTGATGCTGTCATGCTGTCGTTAAAGAACTATATTGGTGGTTTTGCAGGTGTCAGCCTAAACACAGATTTTGTATGTTTTACATTATTGATGACCACTTTTCAATGAATACTGTCCGTTTCGTTCGGGTATCGGTTCATGTTAGTTTGACAATCAAATCATCTCACAGACTTGATATTTGATTGCATATCATAGGGATTGTTTTAAAACTTTTTCTTGTTGGTACATTCAGGTGACTGTAGGAAACCCCAGCGTCAGTGACTTGAGAATCTCTGTGGAGGATCAACATTTTTAGTGCAAGAAACCAAAAAAAAAAAAAAATACACACACTTTTTCACAATGTCCATGTTTGCTTATTATTTTTCTTTTAAATTGCTCCCATGACATAACATAAAAGTTTCTGCCACTGATCATTAATTGCCAGATGCTGGATGGTCCTTGAAAGCACCACAAAGGAAGAGTTTGCAAAACACATCTGGATTACCAACTGTAATGTTACTGTGACAAAGGAAAAAAAAAAAAAAAAACATGCATCACATATTTCAGGCAAGTTTGTTGTTGTTTTGGAAAATGTTTGAATGTCATGTAAAGTCAATGCAACATGTAGTTAAGAGGCTACAACATGCAAAACCACAAGTATGGTCTTTTTAAGTATCTTGAAACAAAAATGTAATATATTGTTTGTGAATATAATATATATGGTCATGATATGGTCATTGGATTACTCTTGTATTGTATGAAGATAGTATGATGACATAAATGCAGATGTTGCATGCTGTTGTATCTGTCGTTGTTTGTTGCAAGTTGTACATTTTACTGTTCTGTTTTCAACCTTGGTGTGTTATGATGTTTGTAAGGTGTAATGTATTCTGTTAAGCTAATTCCATTGGATGTTGTCATATAATGGCTCCCTTACTGTCCCGTGCTCTAGTGACCTGCAGTATGTGAGTGTTTAAGATATGTATAGCATACAGTGTTCTTCCAGTTATGCACTTTGTCGGTGGCGGTATTAGAGGGAATTTGGGGATCTTTGCACAGATGTATGAGAAAATGATACAGGAACATAATTTTCATGTACAGTATGTTATTACAAAAATGGGAATGAAACTGGCTCAGATTTAGTATTTGATTGGTGGTGTTCTGTCATAAGCTGTATTTACTTGTTTTTAAAAATGGCTCTTTTCAATGGAAGCACAAGGAACAATATATTTTCCAGTCAGAGCCACCATTCACCTTCATTGTGAGTAACACAGTGCTACGTGCTGTCATGCTGATCAATCCTACACTGGAAATGTTTGAACAAATATATAAACATTTCAGAATTCTCTTAAGTGTGTCCTTCACAGTCCTTTACGATAAATGACTTGTTTATTTAATCGCCTACAGTTTGTCTCATATACAACTCATATTCCAGTTTGCAAAATCCAAACATGTTGCAACCCAGAGGTTTCGCCCTAAAAATCATAGTTGAACTAACGTCAAAATCTACACAAACAAGAACCTCTGCATCAGTCGTCCCATTCGTCGTCGTCGTCGTCTTCATCTCCACCCTCTTCTTCACTTTCATCTGAAACAGGACAAATATAAAAATATGGGACTTTGTTTGGTTCCTCTTGGTTCAACTCATGCATGTATTTTTCTCTCTTTGCGTAAAGATGTAATTCATGTCTAATATTTACCAGAGGAATGGATGACTTTACTCCTCTTCTGCATGACACTCATGAGAGCACCAACGATGCCCTCACCTGATCCTGGAGACGAGGATGGAGCTGGATCAGGGCTCTCTGTCACCTGTAACACACACCAGGATGGGAGGACAGCATTTAAACATGAATGTCTGTAAGCAAAATTTTAATTATGACACATTGTAGCATGACAATTAAGACCCGTGTAGTTATATATAGCATGTATGAAATGTTTTGGAGAAAAGGAAGTTGCTTTACATTTCTGAGCTTCTTCCCCAGTCGGATCTGATCCAGCAGAGCTCCTCTGCCGTCTCCTCCTCCCGAGGATACAGGGGCAGGTGGTGCTGGGCCACCAGAGGGGGGAGGAGGTGGTGGGAAATCTGAAGAAACAGAAGCCTGAGGAGGTGGAGGAGGAGGGGGTGGAGGAGGAGGAGGTGCCCCTCCTCCGCCCGCTCTGTTGGGTGCAGATGGGACTGGAGGAGGCGGAAAACGCTGTTGGCTAGATGGCGGCGGGGGAGGAGGCGCGTGGTGGGAGGACATTGGAGCTGAGGCAGTAGAGAACTTTGTGGAAGGTGGTGAGGACGCGGAGAGTGCAGGTGGCGGTGGTGGTGGTGGTCCGCCTCTGTTTGTTGGAGGGGGTGGGGGTGGCACACCTCCACGTGCTGAAGGTGAGTGAGCGGATGGGGGACCTCGTGAGGACTGGCCTGGGATGGGAGGCAGGGGGCCGGAGCGGCTTCGTGGAGGTGGAGGGGTCGGGGCAGAGAGAGTGGAGCCTGGCAGAGGAGGCAGGGGCCCCTGTCTGCCGGGTGGAGGGGGTGGAGGTCCAGAAGCTGTAATGCAGTGGAAGAAGATACTCATCACAACTCAGCCCAAGCTTTAGACCTTTACATAAGCCTGTATTGAGCAGTGTGATTGATAAGTAGGTAGAAAATGATGCTGTCTCACCTCTGTTCACCTCCCGTTTGACGGCCTCCATGCCTCCAGACTGCTCGATGACATTATAGATGAGCTGAGAGGTTTTTTCATCCCTCATCTCAGCTTCACTGATCCCAGCTTGGGAGAGCAGCTTCCACAGATCAGGGTCAATGTTGTTGGGATCCCACCCGACATGACTAACATGCCTGACATGAAGGAAACAAAAAGAGATATGATATTGCAAAACAACATCCTGTCAAGATATTTATCAAACATCACTGCCTCAGAGATCAGAGGCAACACATTCATCGGCTCAAACACTCACTTAAATCCACTGGGTGCTCCTATGTCTGCTTTGGAGAGTTTTGGGCCCTTTTTCTTGTTCTTCTTGTCCTTTTTCTTGTCTTTGATGCTGAGAGCTAAGGAAGAGGTTGAAGGTGTCGAGCGGTAGCGTGAAGACTGGATATCTGGGTTCTGGATGTCCACTGTGGCCATAGGAAAAGATCCAGGGCTACCTGATACAGAGAACATACAAGTTGGCACTTAACCTCGGGTGGTGGTAAAAGTCGAGTTATAGCTGAGACATGTTGAAGAGTCACGCACCTTTTTCAGGCGGGAGTCGAGGCAGGGAACCTCTGTCTAGAGTGACAGGAAACGGGAAAAGAGGAAATACCTATATTTACTCATACAGTTTGCTATACATGTAGATAAAACAGCATGTTGCTGTGTTGAAGTTAATTACTATCTTACCACTAGGTGGCGGGGGGCGCTGTTTCTTGTCTGTCAATAACAAAGAGAAGAGAGAGATCAGTTTTCACCATAATCCAATATTTAATATATAAATAAAATATATTTAAAATACCCTTAAACCAATCATGTATTGTACCCCTGAGCCCCAAGCCCGTGCATGGGATCGAAAAACCACCTTTCTTGAGAAAATCGCCTTAAATAAACCATTTATCATAGCCAGAAGCGGTAAAGACTGAGAGAATCGTCGGATTTTGAACTTCCAACTTGGTCCGTGAATTAACCAGGTGTGACATACGCTTCCGTCAGAAAATGTGGCAGAATTTAAGCTTCAAATTGCAGTTTTTCCTCCAAATCGCTCCAGTCTACATGGCTTATTAAAAAAATCCCCCAAAATAAACGTTTTGCTCTAACTCTAGCTAAAGCATTTAAAAAACGGATAAATCTACGCTTCTCATCGCATCCATGATGACGTCGTTGTCAGGTGGTCGCGTCACACTAACGCACGGAAGTTGCCAGCATTTGTTTACAAAGTGCAGAGCGTGGATGAATAGGGAGACAAACACACACAACACATAAAAAGTTGTAAAACACATTTATCATGACACAAAAAGGATAAAGACTAAATATAGACTGAAGACGGTTGTTAGTAAGTTACTGGAAGATAGTTTGAGCTGCGAGAACGAATTAAACAACCGGATTTCCAGCGACTCAGGCGATGATTTCCGACCTGTCTTGATCCGTGTGAGTAAGTCTTATATCATCCTATTTCAGACCTGTTTCTTTTTCTTTTAGCATGCTGCATCTCCATGTGTCTGGGTTATATTTATAAGTATTATAATAGCTTCTCACAGGTTTTCAAGAGAGTCAGAGGGATTTGAGGAAGGGAAAGACCCATTTGAGGACATGTCAGTAGGTCTATATTTCATCATATTATCGTATGGTATCTCTAAAAATGTGGAAAGGTTGTATTTATACATATTATAATAGCCTGTAAGGTATTATAATACTAATATCACATATAATAAATTGTAATAAACTATTTATATTATAAAATTATAATACAATGTCACCTGGAGCAACAGATTCTGCTTCTAATATATATTACATTATAAATACCTTGTATACATACAATATATATGTATATACATATATATTAGTGCAGAAAGTGTTGTGTGGCACTGTGACTGCATTAGACAGGAACTGATGCAGACTGGCATGACGATGGTTCCTCTGCATGCTTGTAGTAGTAGTGTTGTATATAGTTGCTTGAATGATATGTAAACATAAATAAATGTAAAATATTTCGTTTTATTTATTGTTAGTGACTTATGGCACTATAAATGTGCTATGCTGCACATTTAAAACTCTCCCTTCTTCTAGCCATGGTTGTGCTGTTTCCATTGAGGTTGTTGTATTGCAGTGAAAAATGAGCCCACAGTGGGTAAAAATGTGTAAAGTCGTAAAAAACACCCAGAAACTGCTTGGGGTACAGGGGGTTAAATGAAAAAGTATGTAGTTATTTAGGATTTATCATTGCACCAGCATTCTCACTTTTAAAATGATCAGAATTTGGCAAAAATCACCTCATTAAAGTGGATTTAAATAATTTTTTAACAGTATATATTGCAAACAACATATAAGCCCAAGAACATTTACAAAAACACGTTGTAGTGGTGAAGCTATGAATCATTAAAAATGTATCTCATGCTTTATAATTCTAAAAATAAACATTTTTGGCTATGACCTCACTGACCGTGACGGTTGTTTCTTTGGTCGATTTTCTCCTCCACAGCACTTTGGAAGGCCTCTGCTTCCTGTTGCTCGGCAAAGTTCAGTCCCACTTGACAATCCTGCATTGTTTAACGAGCAAACACGGAGTCAAACGCACACATCTCTCAACCAATATTTCAAAGATTTGTGACCTGTTGATGTTTTGAACACGGATATTTGAAGGGAACCACATCCTAACAGTAATAGACAATGATCAAAGTTGCAGGAAGAGGTGGAGCAAGGGTGTGCTTACATCTGCAGCAAAGGTATGAAAGTACGACTGTGGTGAGGAGTAAACAATTTGGTTGTAGAGCTCCTGCTCCCAAACCTGCCGCCCTGCCTGTGAAAAAAAAAAGAGTTAATATTCCACTGTCTCAATAATACTCCAGATCTGACCCTGTCTGGATTTGAGTCAGTCTGACAGGTTTGTAACGTTTCAGAGGGTCAACATAGACAAAGTGATTATCAGTCTGAAGAGGGCCTGAATATTCTTATGTCGGCTTGCAGTGAAATTCTTGGTACAAGGGCACCACTGTGCAAGAGATTACCTTCAAATCAAACATCCGTATGAAGTAGGAGCGCTGAGGGTTGTCTTTGACGAAGCACACCACTCCAGTGTGCTGCAGACTCCATATGGATGGACTGTTAGGCAGAGCCATGTGCAACTGTGCTACTGCAGTGGCCACGGACTGAACACACACAGACAACACATGCATGGAAAACAGTTCAGTGCTGATAGGACACTTGAGATCATTTTATGGCAGTTCACATGTAAATCTGGTGTTTTATGGTGATATTTTTAATTTGCCACTGCAGGTGTACAAGTCTCTAAAAAAAAAAGTGCAGTTCACATTAGATTGTTTTGTTGTTGGTACAGCTGTGAACCTCAGTGACTAATACAGAGTCAGGAATAAAGCAACTTCTGCTCGACAGAAACACTAGACCCAATGATAGCGTCTAATTCTGACAGAGAGGAAGAAATGGTTCAGCCACCATTTCCTGATACAGCTACCTCCTTTTTTTGATGACCTAATGTCAGCAAGTCTTTTCAAACTGTATTTGCATCAACGCACAGTAAATTTTATGTGTTAAAATAAGACTTGAGTTCTTAGTTCTTTACCTGAATATATGTAACAAAAAATAAAAAGGCAAGCAAATAAAGTAACGAAAAGCAGATCGGAAAAGTGTGAATCTACATTACTGTTGTTACTGAAGTTAAATATATAATGTAAAAATCATCAACTGAGGGTTCAACTGTCAACTGTGTTCATTGAAATTCAGGATATAATGTTTAACCACCAACGGCGAGAGAGAGAGATAGCGAAAGAGAGGTCATGAGGGCTGAAACAGTTTGAATTGTTATGTAGCAACCAGAATAACCAGAAGTATCTTGGATACCTTTTTCTTTTACTTTTACAATAAACTGTTCCACCAGAAAGGATACAAGTCAGGACAGACACAGATAAAATATCATCCCACAGTGGGCAACCCCTTCTCTGGTCAGCTCAGAACTTACAGCACACCTTCTGCCCAGCAGCTCCTCCAACTTCTCATTCTCCTGCAGGCTCAGCAGAGGGCTGCGGGCGCTCTCCATTTTAGATTTAGATCCACGACTCATGGTCCTCTGATAAATCTCCTCCTTTATCTTAAGTGAATGTTTTACAGCATTTGAAAGAGCGTCTGCGCTTACACTAACGGAATACAAAGCTCTACAGTCAAGGAAGTTTCTCTTCTCTGTTTTGTGCACACATCATTTCAAAGCAGGAAATGGGCAACCGCACTTCTCTAACCCCCACTTTTCTTCTTTCTCTCAGATGCAGAGCACAAATGAATGTGTTACTTCCATTTTCAGAGGGAGGCAGTGCACTGTGAGTACTGAGATGACTTCTTATGCAGACTAAAAAGCAACTCAATACATATGTACAAATGAAAGACATATTTTATTGACAGGTAACAACATTCAAGTTAATTTAAAAATGTACAGGATGAACAGCAAATTTAAAGACAAAAAAAAAGGAAAAAAAGTATCCATTCATTTTAACTTGAATTCATAGGTCATTATTCACCACACTGAACAGTTTCTGGGAGTGCTAAAAGAGACGCAGCATTTGTAACACTGGATTTTCATATGAGCAATTTGTAACTGGCCTTTGCCGAACATGGTAAAAAAAAAAAAAAATAGTGGGTTACATCCCATCTTAATGTGACACAATAAATATATTCTTTGGTTTGTAGCTATGGATGTTTTCAGGGACACAGAAACTTAAAAACTGGACAAACCACCTCTCTGTTTCTTTCTGGGAACGTGATTGTCGGTAACTGGCTGTCTGACCTTCATGAATAGCAGCAAAAACCCCACAAACTGCACTGTCTCCTTTTGGATCCCTTACGAAAGGTCATCCCGGACTCAGCTTTGAAGATGATAACCTTTATAATAGTCAAGTGTCAGAATATATTAACAAAATATCACATTAAACACATTAATTAAGCTCCATAAACAAGTCAGTGAAAATTGTAGTTTGATACATTGGAATGGTAAGCGTGGAATGAAGACTAACCCTGGCTGGTCACATTGAGCTCACATTGAGTTTTGAGATTTGAAATTTGGATTTAAATGTGGAATGAAATAGCAACTGTTCAATGAACGAACTAAAATGTCTTCTTTGTGTTTGATAGAAAGCAAACTCCTGGGAAAAGGCAAGAACCTGCCTTATCAAATTTCTGCTGTGTAAACTCTGAGATGGTAGGGAAGTAGATTGGAAGGATTTTGGCAGTGACTGAGCTGTTCCAGGGAACGCTACACATCCATACTCTAAAATGGGATTTCCATTTGACTCATGTTGTTCCCATTCATCCTTAAAGCTGTTACTCCTTTCCTCTCTTTTGCATTTCTTACACATGCCTCCAATAAAACATCCGTACTGCGACCTGTGACACAGGTTTTATCCAGTCAGAACACATTGCTTTGTGTTCTCACACATCTGTGTTTCCTCCTCCGTTACAGGACCTTTTGTCTGCCCCATCACTTCTCAAAACGCATTCATCTTTTCTTTTTTTTTCTTTTTTTTTTTTTCTTTTGGTTGTAGGCGAAGGTCCTTCGCATATCCTTCGTCTTGTGCAGCCAAGCTTTACTGCTTTGGATGAGAACTCGGCAGATAAGGGGTAATTTAATGACAGGGAGCTTTGGTTGGCATTCTTTTCATGGTATCTGTGTTCAGTCACGGCAACTAGTGCCCACCGACGCTTCGGGACTCTCCGGTCGACCAGTCAATGATGATAAATGACAAACTCATGATCATGAAGACGAATCCCAGTCCAGCAAAGCATGCGGCCTACAGGAGTGGAAGGAAATAAAAACAACATCTGTGTCAACAACACATTCAAAAATACAATGAAACAATGGATGACTAAGAGGAATTTAAAGTATCCTTAATAGCTGAAGGAATCAACTTGTACCTGAATCTTGGGTCTGGACAGAAAAGGCTCCTGTTCTTCAGGAACAATCCGGACGTAGAAGATTCCCGGTAGGATAAAGATGAGGCTTGGGGCAGATGTGGCTCCTGCAGAGGAAGGTGGAGAATAGAGACGAAGTGAGTTTATTTAAGGCTGTACATGGGAAGTGATAACAGAGTTTACAGATGATGTAGCTGACGATACAAAATCTGAAAACTTTCTTCTTGTGTAAACATACCGATGATGCCAAAGATGTCGCGGATGGAGGGCACGAAGATAACAAGTAGGTTGACCACGAAGATGAGACAAAATGCAATGGCAATGTGTCGGGCCCAATGGAAAGGCTTGTCAGGGAACAGGATCTGGAGCAAAGCCCTGCGGATCTATAGAGGGAAGGAAGAAGTAAAGGAAGAAAGAGAGAATATTGTTTTTCTTTACAAATAAGACAATAACCATCAGGTTTGATAAACAAAATTATATAAAGGTAAAGGTAGATCTACCACTGCAGGTAACAGTCTTATAAAACTGCTGTTTAGAAACTGTTGATCAGGTGTGTTTTTATAAGATAAACTCATTAGCTTGACTCCAGCCCAACTAGCGGACATTTTCAGCAGGTATTATCCATCACCGGTGAAAGGCAAAACATTTGCTGCGATGAGTTAAAAGAGAGGGACGTTCAGCAGCAGCTTTCTTCTCTCGGCACAGTAACACAATATTAAAGGAATAGTTCAACAGTTTGGGAAATACACTTATTTGCTTCCTCTGGAGGAGTAACGCGACAACATGGATACCCCTGTCATATCTGTTGGTTTCCCCACCGATGTGTACGCTGCACTGAGCAAGGTCAATGCACGTAAGGCTGCCGGACCTGATGGCATCCCTGGACGCGTGCTCAGGGCTTGTGCAGGGCAGCTAGCTGAGGTCCTGACCGACATCTTCAACCTGTCCCTGGACCAAGCAGCTGTCCCCACATGCTTCAAAACCACCTCCATCGTGCCAGTGCCCAAACACTCCAAGGCTGAGAGCCTCAACGACTTCCGCCCTGTTGCACTCACCCCCACCATCATGAAGTGCTTAGAGCGGCTGGTCCTGGCTCACCTTAAAACCCTCCTACCACCCACCCTGGACCCCCTCCAATTCGCCTACCGCCAGAATAGGAGTACGGAAGATGCCATCTCCATGGCACTACACTCCGCCCTCTCTCACCTGGACAATAACAACACTTATGTGAGAATGCTGTTCATAGACTTCAGTTCAGCATTCAACACCATAATCCCCTCCAAGCTGATCACCAAACTCAGCGACCTGGGTATCAACGCTTCCCTCTGTAACTGGATACTGGACTTCTTGACCAACAGACCCCAGTCTGTTAGGCTAGGAAACCACACCTCCTCTACCCTCACCCTGAACACCGGCGTCCCTCAAGGCTGCGTGCTGAGTCCTCTCCTCTACTCCCTCTTCACCTACGACTGCACACCTGTACATGGTTCCAACTCCATCGTCAAGTTTGCAGACGACACAACGGTGATTGGCCTCATCAGAAACAACGATGAGTCAGCGTACAGAGAAGAGGTCCAGCATCTGGCAGAGTGGTGCGCCGACAACAACCTGGCCCTCAACATCAAGAAGACCAAAGAACTCATTGTGGACTTCTGGAAGAGGAGTGACACACCCGCCCCCCTGCTCATCAACGAGACGGAGGTTGAGCGTGTCACCAGTTCAAGTTCCTGGGTGTCCACATCTCCGAGGACCTCTCCTGGTCTCTCAACACCTCAACCCTGGTCAAGAAGGCTCACCAGCGTCTCTTCTTCCTGAGGAGACTCAAGAAGGCCCACCTGTCACCTCAGATCCTGGTGAACTTCTACCGCTGCACCATCGAGAGCATCCTCACCAACTGCATCTCGGTGTGGTATGGTAGCTGCTCTATCGCGGACCAGAAGTCACTCCAGAGGGTGGTGAAAACCGCCCAACGCATCACCGGTTCTCCCCTCCCCTCTATCGAGGCTGTCCAGAGCAAGAGGTGTCTGCGGAAGGCGCGCAGCATCGTGAGGGACAGCTCTCACCCCAGCCACAGACTGTTTTCCCTCCTCCCCTCAGGGAAACGCTACAGGGTTCTCCGCTCCAGGACCAGCAGGTTCAGGAAAAGCTTCTTCCCTGCAGCGGTCACCCTGCTGAACTCACAACCCCGGTGTCCCCCCCACACACACACAACCCAGAGACTGTGACTGCCACACCAACCCCCTCAGCCACCTAACCTTGCACTGAACTGTTCTGAACCGTCTCTACTCATTGTCTAGCACTCACTGTATTTATTCCCGCTACCTCATCATTGTAATTCGCTACCCCATCATTGTAATTCATTGTAATTCACAGTGTAATTTATTGTACCCTACATATGCACATCTCCACTTTACTTATGCACACCCTCACTTTACATACCTGTACAGCACACACTTGCACTTTAACTGCTCTTTTGCACTTCTGGTTAGATACTAACTGCATTTCGTTGTTTTAGTACGTGTACTCTGTGCAATGACAATAAAGTTGAATCTAATCTATCTAATCTTATGAAGCTGGAGCCAGAGTTAGCTTAGGTTAGCTTAACTTATCTTAGCTTATTTTAAGCTAATTTTAACTAGAAACAGCTAGCTTGGCTCTGTCCAGAGCCTACAGCACCTGCTCCCAGCCCCCTTAACCCCCTTGTAAAACCAGAACTTGTTGTTTTTAAACTTTGGTTTTTGCACAAATTAGACAAACAAAATATAATGTGTTAATTAGTAAACTTTAGATGTGCTGGTAGATGGATCTTTTAACCTTTGGACAGAGCTAGGCTAACTGTTTCCGTCTGGTTCCAGTCTGTATGCTAAACTAAGGTAACTGACATGAGAGCAGTATCAATCTTCTGTATCTATAGTATACAGAACAAGTAGTATCTGTCTGTCTGCAATAGCTGAAAAAGCATATTTCCCAAAAAGTCAGACTATTTCTGTAATCTGTAAAAGGTTTATTACTGCAATATGTGTTTGTGGATGGTTTCCACTCATTTTAAAAACTGATGTTTTCTTGAAAAGCTAACTCCCTTTTAGCATCTATAGAACATTGTGAAGTCTGAAGGCAAATGCTGAAAAGGCTCCATACAGTCAACACACTACTGAAACAGAAACAGCTGGTTGGGAAAGTTTTGCTCTCAAATTCTGAGGCATTTTCAGTGCTGATAGACCGTGACTCTATTGCAACTCTATCCATGCATAGATCCCTTTGGCAGCATCAGTTATGTGGTGTTGATGCTACATTAGTAGCATTTTGTTACACAGCATCCACAATGGCTTACAAATTGCATTTATTTATTGTTAATAAACATAATTATGATAACTACAGTTCATCTTTTAGAGACATTCACTTAGGTCAGGCCTTTCCTTTTGAGAACTTTGTAAAATAAGGGTTGATTTAAAATTTCTCACCGAACTAGCATGATGGATATCTTACCGGGAAAAGAACCACAGGGACGGTCAGAGTGACGGCCACCAGCACGGCCAGACGCACACAGAGAATCAGGACATCCCGGGAGCCCACGCGACTGTATGTGTGTAACAGCTCCGACTCCACAGCACCTACCCACAGCAGAAGCAGACAGCCCTCAACATACAGTGTTTCACATGTTCCAGTCCCTCATTCACAGCATTGAAAAATGCATATGGGCTCTGGGCACAAGTGGGTCATTCATTTGAGATCTTGACATTCACAACCTCAGAACAAAGCGACCTTTGAGTTTCAGGGGTAAAAAGTATCGTACCGTAAAAAGTGAGGTAACCAAAAAGAGCAGTCAGCAGGTACATGACAAACATGGCCAAGATGGAGATGTTGGCAACACCCTGCATACGTTTCTTGGTGGGACTGTGGGTAAAAGCATGCAGAAAATGACATGAACTTTATTTCTGCCAATTCAAAAAACACATTTGAATTTCTTGATATAGATGGCATCCTGACTTACTCTCGTAGTTCAGTGTAGATTGGTAGCACCTCTGGGTGGCAGACAAAAGCAAAGGCCAGAATTGGGATGGTGTATGCAGTCTGAAAGCCAAACACACCGAAGGTCAGTGAGTAATATGAGATCAAATGTTTATTTTATAACCAACACTGCTGTTGACACAGCAAGCTCTAGTACAGGACATGAGGCAGTAAATCTGCCGTGCTAACAAAGAAATAGGAAACTAGAAGCAGGTAATGTGAAAATGTTTTTCCTCTAACCTGCGAGTTGATGGTAAATAGCTTGGCCTCACAGAAGTCCTCTGTCACATTAATGGCAGCGTGGTGGTCAGCATGAGGAGTACTGTTATGATGTGTAGTGTCTTCGAGCGGACACAAGGTGTTGAATTTCTTGTAGATAACCTGTGGAGTCACATCTATTGGTTAATCAAAGATAATTATTTTATGGAGGAACAGTTGGTCATATTGCATGTATGTTTGCTGGTTCTTTGCTGACTCACCGAAATGAGGAAGAACACCATGCAAGAGAGGGAGAAGCCACTTGTGTAGCCCAGGTAACCTGGATTGCAATGATAACAAGATGTTGCAAAATGATTTATGGGCACAGACAGAAGACAGATTCTGGGAGTGATGATACTTTAATTTCAGGACAGGACAGTGAACGCAACAAAAACAGGTAGTGAAGACATGATGTCTACATGAGAGAGTAGGGGGAATTTTTATAAAAAGAAAATGTGATGACAGGATGAAAAACATACCAAGTTGTTTCATGAGTGCTAGAGGAAGGATGATGAAAGCGCTAACAATGATGATCAAGACGTTTCCATTCAAGAACCACTCTCTAAGAAACAGTCAGACAAACAGATAAAAAAAAAAAAATTAGCACTCCACAAAACTAAAAACAGAAACTACCAAACTATGCATAAAATCAGAATAACACTTGAACGCTCACCCTTTGCTTTCTTGGTCATCGAGGAAAGCCTGAATAACCAGTGGGAGCTCAGACTTGATGATGAAGAGATAGCTGGACATCGCTAAAAGGAAGTGAAAACTATTTTAGGTTGTGTTACTTACGCATGTTTAATCTTATCTGATGAAATACACATGCTTTCACTGACAGATATCAGATATAAATATAAAAATAAGAGGTGAAAATGGCATGAAAATACCTCCAATGTTGTGTATTGTAATAACACAGGCAGCCAGCATTTTTCCTGGGTTGCCGAAAGCCCGATTCCCAAGCTGCTCATAAGCCCGGATCCCTGAAAACACAAACATTATACATGCGTGCGATAAGTTAGGGATGCAGAATTGCCTCTGTGGCTACTTATGCTAAATGAGACCAGCCATGCCTCACCTACAACTCCAGCACTTTTCAGCAGGAGGTGAATCGAATATGCAGACAGAATGGCAATGAACACCAACAGGATTCTGAAAGACACAAGAACGAACAGAGATATCTTGTAAGTCATGTCTGAAAATGACCTGACAGAAAGGGTCTCACAAGTTTGGACATCATTCTGACTAGAGTCTAAACTGTGACCGAAAACTAAATAAAGAAAGAAAGAGAAATATAATTGTTCTTTAGAAACTACCTCAGAAAATAATTTCTGTGAATAAGCAATTCATGATTGTCATCATTGTTGTTTTTTCCACCCACACAAGAGAGAGTCTGGCTTTGAGAAACTGGCTCTCTCCAGCCACTCTCCGCCTCCTCCCCTCCGCCACATAGCACAGGACTGATCCAAGCAGGCAAGTCTTGGATCTGATCACTAGTGTCTATATTTAACTGCTCAAATCTGATTTAGAGAAGCTGCGTGTGTATGAGCTCTAATGTACATTGTGACAGATCAGGCTTTGTACAGTAGCGGTTGTGTGTACAGTTTTACACCTGCGGCTCACGCAGGTACAGACAGACGGAGACACGCACATATTCCAGCACAGAGCTCATTCCCCTGCCACCACACATACCTGTCCTTACACAAACACCACACTGACAGTCAGACAGATGATACACACACCGCTGTGGTCGTACTTCTAGCCTTATAAGGACCCTGTATTGACTGTATCCAAACTGTAACTGCTAACACAAACTTTAACCTCATCCTAATTCTGATTCTAACCTTAAATCAACATTCTAACCCCAAATAATGATTATTGATCTGTTTATAGGGCACTTTTCAAGCAAGAGGCGCAAAGCTTTACAGAGTGAGGAAGCAGCACACAAGCAACGGAAAACAATTATAGAACAGAGTAAAATATATTAATAAGTTAAATTCACACTAAAAGAAAAAAAACATACATAAATATAGAAATGAGCTATGCAAAAGCCATCTTAAAATAAGAGATAAAAAAAGTAGTGGAGAAAAGCTTAAGAAATGGCCGAAATGACTTCATTTTGCAAACATCTCCACTGGGTCGGTCCACAACTCATAAACTCAAACACACACGCCAAACAGCCCTGCTTTATCCTCACAACCGCAAGGAGTGCGCACATTTGGCTTTCCCCGAATACTAAATATACTGAATATAGTGTGTCCTCTTTGCAAAAGAGGGGACAATATTACAACTCAAAGGACAAGTGCTGTGAGCAAGTTCATGCATCTACTTGGGTAGATGCATACGCAAACACACACACACACATTGACAAATACAGTCAGGCACATAGGGACTGCGTGTTTGGCTTGCATACTCACAAAAACAGAATGATCCCAGTGTTGGACATTGCAAAAGCCAGTCCCAGAATTCCACTGCCCATTATGGCGTTACTGAGGTTAAAGATGGACATGCCGAATGAAGTCTTTCCCTCGAACTGCAGAAAGAGATGTAACACAAATCGATTCATGAACAAAGATCACATGAACAGCATCAGTAGTATTTACTGTATCTGACTTTACCACAGCAATACAACAAAGTGAGGAAAATCACTCACATCTGTGAAGTGGATTTCTTTCTTGCCACCAGTTTTATGTGGGAGAAACTCCTCGTGTTCAGCCAAGGCATCCAGCCCATCAAACCTATAACAGAGGAAAACATTAATGTACAACTCCTTTACTGTGATATGATGTACATATCATTCATTATGCGTAATTTGTGAGTCTTACCCCTCATCCCTGCTATGTCCATTCATCTTCTGAAGCTCCATCCTGGTTGCTGGGGTTGTGACTTGAGAGACTTTAAAGATCTACTTTTGCTGCGATGAAAGAATCCTCCTCAAATTCCTCTGGGAGAAAGGAGACAACAACTGTTTAGTTTGTAAATTACTCGCTTACCAAAGTCCCCTGCAAATGTGTCCATTATTTATGCACTGCAAAGGTTTGATGTCAGCTGGGGTTGGTTTTCCAGCCCCCCTCAGGCAGAGGTCTTGCCAACTTTCCATTATTTGTGAAAAAAAAAACAGCAAGCAGGCTGACCTCAGCATGTGTCATTAGCTGTTATACATTGCTTCTGTATTCATCACTTTTGCAGAAATCGTGTCTTAACTTGTCTCAAGTGGGACAAGATCTCAGAGTGGCTCTTCCAAGGAGCTGTGTTGTAATGTAATATGTTGTAATACTTTTATGAGATGTCATTGGCTGTGGTCTCCAGTACAATAAATATAGATTAAGGTAACTATGGCAGACTGGCAAGGTGTTTAAATACCCTGAGCTGTTTAAAGGTAAACATACTAGTTATTTGTACTTCCACAGAGGGAAGCCACAGCACTCATGAAACAGTGAATATGACTAGTGCAATACAAACAGAAAATGCTATGTGGCCTCAAAAGGGCAGACCTATTTATAAAGTCTTGAGACACACCACTGTAATTTGTCTCACTTGCCAAATACAACAAGAATCTTGCATTTATGATGTTTTTTTCTTTTGGCATTGCAAAAATCCTTTGCCACTGCTTTATTTTGGAGTTCTGCCCCATACCTCAGATATGAGGATAAAAAAAAACAAACAGTGATAGTTCACAACATAAAAATCCTGCAAAACAAATGTACAATTTTGCTTTTGGATCTAAGTCCATTTAAAGCTTGTGTGACATGAAGGGCTTTAAATAACAAATGTTGTCAGAGGACTTATGTTGCTCTAATCTGCCGTGGGCCACACAAAGCTGGCATGGACAGGCTCTGGGAATGAGCGTAGGTCTGTGCTGCTGCCATGGGGTCATGGGATACTTCCCCTCTCTGTGGGTCAGACTTCCCTCAGGATTTTCACATCTGACCCCTAAGGACACACTTACACCCCATTGTTGTGCCATTCCTTAAGGGTTTTACACAAAACCAGACTTTTTGTATATTCCTACGCTCATCACTGAGCGGGCCTGTTGAAGTACAACAATCCATACAATCTGGTGCTTGATAGCAGTGAGCCACAGAGACAAACAAAGGGTTCCTGTGTAAATGGTGCTATTTAGTCTAAGTACAGAGTAGCCCTTTCCCTGCATACTGGCCTCAGGTCAAGTTTGGTTAGAGTAACTTTCTTTAGCTACATACCCGATGACTTTCCCATGGTCCACGGCCAACACACACACAGCCAACAAAGCATAGACTAAATTTCAGGAATATTTTGTAATCTAACTTTCATAAAAAGCCAGTTTCTATGGATGAATCACCTCCCTTACATTGTAAAAGGCAGACTTTCCAATTGGGTGTCATTTGCAATTTAATAGGGGGAGCTGAAGAAACTACACAAACCTGGTTAACTAGAAACTTGCTCCATGTTAGATATTTCATTGGCCACGAGGGTAGCTTTTAGACAGTGGAAACAGTAAAAAAGAGTGGAAAAAAGTAATAAAAACCAAAAGTGCTCCTGAACTTTCCATCAGTTTATACACCCATTTTTCCCAACAACCTACCCTGGTGCTGTTTACAATGTGTTCAATGTATCGTAATTAGAAAATCTCTTTAAACAATACATTAGATAATCTATATAATAATCCTGCCAATGAACAACACATGTTAAGTACAACACAATAGATATTAGTGTAGCCTTACTATGCACACCACATGGCTCTTGTCTGACGCAAGACCAGCTCACTATTGACAGTTAGCCCTTCCCTTCTGTTCCTCAACCTCTAAAACTCAAGGAAAGACACACACACAATTTTGTGCAACTTACCCTGGTGGTCACGCCTAGTTGTCTTTTCTGGATATTGAAATAATAAGTCCTTGTGCAAATTCACTCAGTTTTCTAATGCCAATGTTTATATATAGCTCTGCTCTTAGGAGTCTCTCCAAAGCTCCTTGGTAGTGAAGAGAGGAGAGAGTGAGAGAGATTAGAGGCTGGGAGGGAGTAAGCGGGAAATGGGAACACCCATACTTAACCCTTTGTTCAACCAGTTACAGGTAGTATCACAGTTACAAAGACACTGTAGGGATCCACTCACCAGGTGTCTGCACTGAAAAGGTGTGAAGACACACAAGAGCATAAACTATGGAAATGAATTGCCGGTAGTTTTCAGACAGTCTGCAGCTCAAGGCTGCAGGTAATCCCTGGAACCCATCAAATCAACAGGGATTCTGGTGATCATACTGGAGACTAATTACCATGTCATTATGGAGTATGCGAGTTGAGAGGAGGGGCGAAAAAGTGAGTGTCATATGAGGTGGGCTTTGTTACTGCGTGGGCGGATACTCACTGACAGTTCGCATCCTGCTGGAAGTCACAGTGATGGTAATTAGCTTAGGAGATAAGTGCTTTTTTAAGATTGCCAACATGTGATTGTGTTTAAGACTCGAAACATTGTGCATGCTTACAAGTTATCATGTGCCTGATCCAAAACAAACAGAAAAGGCTGAGCTGACACGTAACAGTAAAATGTCATGCAACATAAAACAGATCCTTTAAATATTGTTTGGAGTTTTAGAACATTTCATCTAGAAGACATCTCCATATTTAAACATCATACAGGGAGATGCTATGCGGCATAGCATGCTTCCTGAATCCAGCAACAAAAATGTGTATGCAACCTGCTGATGTGTCATCAGGCCTGAAATGTCATCCACTTCTCACAGAGGACGTTTCAGTTGGATGATAAAGTGCAAGTTAACTGAGATAGAGGGATTTGCTCGCCCACCCTAGAAACACCCATATGTTCTTTATCTCCTCATGAGACAAAACGTTTACTGGAAATTGTGTCTTTCTGTGCTATAAAGATATCATGTAGTGGACGGCAGATTTTTTTAACACCTCTTATATAAGGGTTTGTTTCATTGCCTTAGAATTAAAACGACATCACTTCCACATTTTAGTAATTCTGTCAGGGTCAGGCTATTTGGAGAAGTTTGTCAGAAAAATCTCACAATGAAAGTTTTGTGCAGATTGGAGGAATTTGAATTACAAAAATACAATGATGACCTCAGTCACCTTAAAACTTAAACTTGTAAGTTCATCATGTGATTTGAAAAAAAGAACAGAACTAAGTAACGAAGATACAACATAACATATATTTGTGAAATATAACTCATCAGGAGACATTTAGTGTCACGTGTCAAACACTTTGTTATTTTAGTAACAAACAGTATGCCAGCATTTTCAGCCAAGATGATCTCTCATTTCAGTCATTACAATCCCCCCTCTTTGCTGTGGATACTGCCAGCATGTCACTAAAGGCACAGACTGGGAATGGGAACATAGATATATTCTCAGCTGAAAGGTTAAAGTAGAAAAAACCAGCTGACAGGAAAAGAGTGTCATCGTTATTTCAACTGTGAATATCCAGCACATAATCAGTGGAGATGGTGACAATAACTTTCGGCTGTATCTTTCCACATGTATGAATGGGAAATTGTGATGTGGGTCAAATATTGGAGCGGGCCTGCTCTATACAGACCTTCTTCTGGTACTCACCTCTGTGGGCAGACAGATGGATGTCTTCAAAAGTTGTTGGATGGTTCACGTCCAAAATCTGCCTTTCACAGAGCCCTGGAGGTTTTTGCAGCTGTGGGAGAGAGAAGAATGGGGGGAAGGAGGGAGGTAGTAATTGCGCGCGCTAAGAAATTTCCTGCCACGTCACAAGCCAAGCCCCTTCCTTCAGACTGATCAGGCCACGTGGTGCTTATGAAGTAATGTCATCTAATTGCATTTTTCTGGATATTCCCAGCATTGACCCTAGCTTTTTTTTAATTTATTTTATTTTAATGTAATGTAAACAAAGCTGACAAATAAAACTACATACTGATGAAATATACTCTGCTCACTACTGGCCTACATAACAGTGGTTATTCTGTGGCTGCGCAGCTGGTAGTGTCAGTAAAATGTGTCGCTGTGGAAAGTTCCTTTTCATTTCTTTTCTGAGCTTCAGTTTTGTGTCACCATCTAGTGGACAACAACACTAAGGTGACAACAACAAAAAAAATCACTCATCAGTAAACAACGACCAATAACAGCATCCAGAAGTGATCATTAAATGACATCTTGGAAAATCAGAGGCCGTATGACGTAGGACCCTAACCCTCTTAATACAGTATCATGCAATGAGAACAAGTAGGACTGCAACTGACAATTATTCTCAGTCTCATGATTAACTGATTAATCTTTTAATCTGTAAAATGTCAGAAAATACTGGAAAATGCCAATTTCAATTTTTTCAATTTTTTTTTGTTTTAACTTTGTTGCCTTTTTCAAATAGTAGGCAATTAACATAACAGACCAGAACCACCTTGAGATTGGGCTTCACCTTACATATATGCACCTATACATTAGTTGGAATAGCACCTTGAAGGAGTAGGACGTTCACACAAATACCTCTATTCCGATACGCATAAAAACACATACACATCCATATACCCACATTCACGTGCATACATACAGGCATACATCCATACAAATATATCTACACACACATATACAGATACACCTACATAAAGTGAATCAATAGTGAGTCAATAACTGGTGCCCATCTTCTTCTAAAATTAGGTAACTGTAGCTGGGGAGTCATGTGTTCCATCATATAGACATGTTTGACCTTTTCTAGCCACTGGTGGATTGTGGGAGAGTTGGGCTTCATCCAATTAACAGTAATTATTTTTCTTGCAACCGTCAACAGAGCATGCAGTATGTGGCACTGATGTGTATTAAATAGATCTTCAGGCGATATTTCCAGTAAAAACAATAGTGGGTCCATGGGGATGTCCTTCTCCAAAATTTTCTCAAATTCTTCTTTGATGTTTTTCCAAAATGCCTCTATTTTCAGGCAGTCCCAGAATACATGGGTACGGTCCCCGACCATACCACAGTTTCGCCAGCATTTGTTGGTATAATCTTTTTTAAAGGCAGAAACTATCAGCGGGGTCCTGAAGAATCTCATTTTGACTTTCCAGTCAAATTCTTTCCATAGCTGGCTTCCAATCCCTTTGTGACATTTTAAGCGCATGTTTTCCCAGGCATCATCGTCCACTATTGTTTTCAGCTCCAGTTCCCATTGTCCTTTAATATGCAGTGTGCTCTCAGATTTGTCCAGCAATAACTTTTTGTACATAAGAGATATTTGTGTTTTTGTTGATGTGGGTGTCAAACATAAATATAAAATGAGCCTCTATATTGGTTGGTTCTCTCTCAATGATGTTCCAGTCTGCATTTTATGTGATACAATCTGTATATCTGATTTGTAGATATCTAAATAGGTAGCTCTGCGGCAGGGCAAACCCAGCCCGGAGCTGCGAGAAAGATTTAAACGTATTTCCATCAGACAATTGATTGATTGTTTTCAGCCCACCTTCATTCCATGTTTTAAAAGCATTATTATTATGGGTTGGGTCTTTTTTCTTTATGAATAACACTTATTGCTGCTTCTGACCATGACCCAGCAGGATCACTTTCTGCTAGGGCAGTTATAAGACTCTGCATAAAACTGGAGTTAACTAATGAACAAATATTTTATAATATTGTCCAGGGAAGCCATCTACCCCTGGATATTTGTTATTTTTAAGTTTAAGAATATTTTCTTTAATTTCTTCTTTTTCTTTCTTCTGCCTCTGCGATATCCTTTGGTTGGGTTAACATCTGATCATTACTTGGACATTTTATCATGTGCACTATTCTGTTGGATTGGGATTTACGTAGCTTGAAAGCCAGTACGCGGCTGGCTCGTATCCATTTCGTAATATTTCCTATCAACTAATCGTAGAGCTCCCTCTGCTTTATAAGTTAGTAAATTATCCAGTTTATGTCAGTATTTTCTGATTTTTGGTGCTCTGCCAATTTCAATTGTCAAGGAAACATCTGTAAATTCCTTGTTTTGAGCAACCAACAACCCAAAACTCTAAGATGGTATTCAATTTACAATAATGTAAAACAGTCAAAGGTTTCAAATCCTCACATTTGAGAAGCTTCACCATTAATTAACAAAATTGTTTCAGCTCTAAGAACAAATAAAACCAAAAAAAATAATAGAAAACTTTTCTTGTCTTTTATTATTAAGCTAAGAAAAACACACAGTCAACAAATTCAAATCTGTGAAATGATGAGCCTTACAGTACTTGCTTGAGCAAGAGAGACTAACGACTCAGGAAAAACAAGTTGTGGTCCGTGCAGTGAACATGTCACTTCCCCTTCTCAACCCATGCAAAGAAATTACATCGAGCCTCGGGGTTGGAGGAATGGCCCTGAGGACGAGCGCACACAAAGAACTGTTTGCCCATGTTCGGCCCCTCTTTTTTTACAGTACGAAGGACACAGGGTTCCCCGTGGACCTTACAGGAGGGTGGTGGAGGTGGTCCATGAAGCACTGACTTCCAAAACACAAGTGATGCCCCTTTATTACTGTTTGAGTGTCCCACACTGGGCTGAGGGGTTGAATGTTTTGTCTTCACCTGTTTGTCACATGTCTCTGTGGTGCTGCTGGTACACATCTGTGTGGAACCCTCAAAGATTGGCTCTGTATCTTCAGGTAGTCCGTCTGCGACTGAAGACACATTTTCTCTAGTTGTAGATGCTTTCTGGGAGTTTTGTGTTGGGGTCATTTCATTCAGGCTGAGTACTTTTTCACACTGCCTAACAGGCTCTTCAGTAGGGGGAACAGCATTTGTGAGTTTAGGTTTGAAAAAGGAGAGGAGGCTGCCTTGTGGCTTTGAGGAAGTGTTTACTGTCTTTGTCTTTTTCCCCTTTGGGACAACAGAATCTGATGTTAATACCCGTTTTTTACCAGAGACATTTCCAGCTCTGATTGGGTTTAAATTCTCCCTCCTTTCCTCCTCTTCTTGAGATCCAAGTAACACATCCCTCCGCTCCGACTGAACTGATTTTTGGTCCACCTTAACAAGGAAGCGGGAGAGTTTCTGCTGCTTGCCGGCGAACTCTGGGAGGTAGCGAGTGCAAATGGGAGGAGGCTTGGAGCTGGGCAGGAGAGGGCAGCTCAGTTGCCCCCATACAGGGCAGTGGTCCGACCCCTCCACCTCTGGCATGATGTCTGCTCCCAAAAACTGATCCTTGGCTAGCTGGCAGTCAGCGAATATATAGTCAATGCGTGTGCCATAGTTGGTCTGCCGTGCTCCAGTGAGAGTGGACCAGCATGTGAATGCATTTGTTCGGGTTGGGTGGAAATAGCGAAAGGTATCTACAAATTTTCCACCGTGGGTGGGATCTGTTTCAGATATCTCAGATTCTTCATCAGGTTCCTCCTCATTCTTGTCCTCTTCTGGTTTGTCACTGTGCAAAAAACCATTCAGCCATTTCCTCCCAGGGTTTTCACCAAAATCATCCTAAGTAATGAGAAAAACAAAGTAGGTAGCTTGTATGAATATGTGCGCAATACAGTGTGCAAATTTGGCAGAAACAAAACACTGGCATTTTAATGTAATGTTATATTATTCCATCATATAAAAGAAAAGGTTTAATATTTTGGGAAACACTTATTTGCTTCTTGCTGAGACTGTTTTTACTCTCATGTGTGTTTGTTAAAAATTGAGGCTACAGCCAGTATTATAGCTTATTTTCCCATAAGCAAGGGGTAACCAGCTGGCACGTGTACACTGAAATGTGTTTTTTCACATCTGTTTTTGTATGGATTAAGCAACAAGATTTTATGTGTTCATTAGTGAGCTTTACATGTGCTGGTGGTCATATTTTGTCTTTATGCTAAGCTAAGATAACTGGCTTCTGGCTATAACTTTCATTCATGTAACAGCATTCTAACATTTTACTTACAATATCACTGGGGTCACAGTGGTCTATTGGCCGGTGGGATGTATTTACATCTCCTAAAACGATCACAAAGCTGAAAAATAGAACAGAAAAAATTAACTTCGATTGCCCATTTTTTTTCCCTTTCAATTGTGGAGAGAATAATAGAGTTAAGTTAACATAACAATTTCATGATAACTGCATTGCAAATAGTTTTAAGTTTGACTAAATTTATAAACCTGATATGAAATACATGTCAAATTGAATATAGCTGAGATTTTTTCGAGAATAGACTGCAATAGAAAATGTCATTTTCTAAGCTCAAACAGTCATAAAGCGGTAAAAGGCTGACATTTGAAAATCAGAAAAGTTTCATAGGCAACATGTCTGTGATAAAAGCAGGATACACCTGTGTCTCATCTTTTCTTTCTAAGCACTCACCTGCCATCTTTCAGTATAGCTTCGGCCCGATACTGAAGCAGCTTGTAGAACTGCAGTTTGAACTGTTTTCGCTCTGGCTTTTCAGGGTCAGCCCGTGGACAGTACACATTGATTACCGTAACAGTTTGCACTTTGTTTTGACACCTGTGTGGGAAAAAAGAGGGTCAAAAACAGAACAGACGGTATAGATATCTACAATTTCAGCTTGACTGAACTCAATCTATAATAGACTGCAAGAAAGATTGCATTGTGCATGTAGTTGCTCAGTTTTCTTTAATGTGAGCGCTGAGATATAGAATACCCAATTCAAATTATTTTAATACAAATACAAACTCCTCACAGAAACCTCAAAGTAGAATATACTTTTCTCACATGATCCTGTGCTGTGTGATGACGGCTCGTCCTTCATTGTCCAAAAGCTGCAGCTCCTCGCTTGAAAACTCAGTGTGGTCACCGTAGCATCCAACTGCCCCTTCGTGGTTGGTCAGCAAACCTGTGAGACCCTCCTCAGCAGCAAAAGGAGTAGCACTGTCCTTACAGTAAGTGGCAACACCTGTGCACAGAGCAGGTGTAGTGCAGTGGTTACAGGGATCTTATGTTCAACTAATCACTAAGTGTCCATTCAAAAACATCAATCAATCTTTTATTAATTAGAAGAGTGTTTCCTCTCGTCTGGGCACATTGAATGCAGTTGATAAAACACAATGAAAGAAGGAACCACACTGTCATGACTCAAGGACACAAAATGAACTGTTATGACTAAGTACTGAACCTGAATAGCCGCTGCGTCCTCGGCTGTAGCTGAAATAGGAGTTGTAGCCGTCAACAATTGCAGTTCTTTCATCAAGCAGGTCTCCTGTGGGGGACAAGTTGGGATTAAACCTTTTATTACTTTCATAACAGACTAGCAGACGTACCTGACTGGCACGTTGCATGTCAGCTCCCCCTCTTTTTCCCAAAACTCCTAAGCTAACAACTTACTTGTCACTTTTGTCTCCTGAACACAGATAATATCTGCGCCCAGTGAATCAAGAGCCTTTTTAATGCCGCCTCTGAAAGTCCTTATGCCATTTATGTTCCAGGTCACGATCTTCATTGTGACAAACAGCAGTTGTTTGACTGAATGTGCACATTCGGAAGTAAAACGGAAGTAAAGAAAACAACGAGCGGAAGTGTATTTTCCCTAATCTTTCGTTATTCCATTCACATTTAGTGTTTGTTGATAAATTATTATTATTCGATTTTTTGCATTATTGTTACATTTATATGTCAGGATACCCAGAATACACCGTACCCACGTAAGTGCAGAATGCAAGCATATTTCTTAGTGTAATTGCATTGCGCTATTGCCTAGCTAGAGGGAGTAAAAGTGCTTTCAGGTTTTCGGCGCGCTTTTGACACTCGACCTCCCGTGAAACGAGAGAACCGGGTGGGAGGAAGGGAAGAGCTGTTCACACACTACCGGGCTGGTACCCCTGGCTACTAGCGTGATTAGCAACCGTTGCTACTGACAGCTCCCGGAGGACGTGCAACATTAACGTTTGCGAGCAACCGGCAAGCCCCATCTTTGAAATAAAACCAGAGGGTAAGTACATGGTTTTGTGAATGGTGGCTGTCTAGCGTTAGCTAATTAGCTTGTCTGATAGGACCCGACTGGCGTTACGATAGTACGACACCATGAGTCGGGTAATGGATGTCGTCTATACCGCTAAGCCTGTGTAAATTTGATTTGGCTTGTTACAAAGCTAGCTTGCCAGCTCACTAGATTCTTCAACCCGAAGTTGCTAGTAGCATTGTGGTGTCATATGCTGTGTGCATCAGGCTAAAGCTACTCATGTTAGCTGTCCGGGGCCGTGTCCTGTTTCCAGACCCGGTGTCGTCTTAGATTTGGACACGTTATCCCTGTCAGAATATTTTTCACCCTCTCGGAAGCAGCTTACTTTGGAAACAGGTTCACAATGTAGGCTGCCACAATGTTCAGGAAATCCTGTAATTTACTGTTATTTAGTACTATGAAGGAGCGGTACGTGGGCTAAGAGAAAGGGATGCATACGGGACACATCTTTTGGCACTAGGTCAGCCGGCGCCTGGTCTTTCCATCTTCGGGCAGAGAAGGGGACATGAGGAAATGGGGGGAACTCCGCCCCACCCAGTCAAAACGGGTGGTCAATGTAACATTAATCCATATTGTGTCGACGGATACTTTGTGGAGGACACTTGGAGATGTGACGCCAACATACTGTCTCATCTGTGTAGCCAACATTAGTAACGGCGCTGATGTTGAAAAGCAATAACGTTGGCCAGTGATATGTGGATTCCAGTTTAATAGTGAAAGCCTGCTAACTGTGGCGAGGTTAGGAATCATCATCAACGATCTTTAAATGTCTTTGGCTAATAAGAGTATATTTAAAGGTGAATAGAAGCAATGGCTAGATATAAGCCCAAATTATTTATAACTAGTGGAGGAAGAAGTACACAGCCATTTTACCTCAGTAAAAGTAGCAATATCTTAGTGCAGAAATACTGTTACAAATAAAAGGATCTGTATTATCATCAAAATATTAGTATTAGTAGTGACTCATTACACAGAGTGGCCCATTTCAGAATAATGGATATTATTTGAATATAAATATTGATGCATTCATGTGTTCATCACTTAAATGTTACAACTGGTTAATGATGAGCTAATTTTATTAACAACTTCATAAACTGCTGGGTAGCCTGTGAAGTTTTATCTTATCTCAATTTATAATAACTTATCTGCTGATTCTATCATTGTATCATTATTCTGCATCTGCAAAGCAATTACTAACTAAGTTTATCAAGTAAAAGTAGTGGAGTAAAAAGTGCTATATCTTCCTCTTAAATGTACTGTAGTAGAAGTATAAAGTAGCAGAAAATGGAAATACTCAAGTGAAGTACAAGTACCTTAGAACTGTACTGAAGGACAGTACTTGAGTAAATGTACTTAGTCACTTTCCACCATTGGTTATAGCAAATAAAATGGTAATGGTCTGGCAAAATATCCAGAGTTGAGATGGCTAACTGGTATTCACGGGTAATACTACATTTGCAAGCTGTATCAGTTAGGGAATTTATGGCTTGGATTTGCGTAGTGGCCCTTTTGGCCTTCTGAGCATAAGTAGAAGTGTTTTCTCATTCACCCAATCCCAAATTTAATCCTTCCCCATGCAGTTTGCTTAGCTGGTGTCACAATATGAATTATACAAAACCTCTTTGCTGGCCATTGTTCTAAGCAGTTTGTATAACCAGTAACTGCATCTTTGTGTTTTGTTTTTGCAGTGTGTAGTAATGAGAGAGGAGGAGTGAAGGAGGCAAGTGTCCCAGTAGAACATTGGCAGACAAGTAGGAGGCCAGGCAAGGATGCTGGAGGCAGATGCAGACCCAGCAGGTGCAGCAGTGGAAGGAGAGGGGGAGGCAGAGATGGGGAGCGGAGACTTGAAGGCTGAGGTGGTACGGCTGTCTCTGGAGCTCCAGGAGGCCACAGAGGAGAAGCTCCAGGCAGCCCGTTATGGCCTGGTGGTGCTGGAGGAAAGTTCTGCTCTCAAGATGAAACACAGGCAGCTGGAAGAGGAGCATGAAGCCCTCAAAGTGGAGCTACAGCAACTGAAAGAGGTAGGAACACCCAAGGCCTTCTAGTTACATTTACACATTTAGACAACAAATGCAGTATAGATTTTTCTTCTACGCTTGTGAAGATCTTATTCTGCCATTTTGCAAGTGGTATTTTCCAATAACACCCTACTGATATGTGACCTTTGTTTTTCACAACATATTTCTTTTACACGGTATTAATTTGATTTATTGCCTTCATAAATACTCATGATTATTTTTACATCAAACTAATTTTGCTGTAATGATGTACTCTTTCTAACTGAAACAAGCATTTCTTTTATTCAAATTCACGGTGACTGTCTGATTAAGACTAGTTGAGACCTAAGATGTTCCAAAAAGCTGCATTTCTCATGTTGACAGGTCTGATCAGTGTTAGCTGGCCCAGCATGTATATTGTATTTTCACAGAACGTTCTTGGATGTCACTTTGTTCTCTCTTTGTTCAAAGAATACTTCAGGAGGAATGAAAACAATATTGATTGCTGTCTTTTTATATTTTAGAAACATGCAAGCAAATGTAATATACTGTTGCATTATTGTGAAACACTGTAAACCATATACAATGGAAGAGTACTATCCTGTCTTTTAATAGTTTCATCTGCTTTACCATTGTCCAAATAGTGGGTGATGTTTTATAAAGACACAAATCTCTCTGCTCATGCTGCTCATTTTTCATTAACAACTGAGGAGCTGCCTTGCAGTGTACCTGGTAGGCCTATAAAGATACCATTGTTTTCTCTTCTCAGCTATGACATGAATTTGATTACTCATCCCTTCATTGGTCACTTTCGGTAGCTGTCTTTCTGCTACTACAATATGAGTTCTGTTACTGATGCATGCATGCGGTTTTGTCGGTTTTGTTCTTGTATACCATCTGATACCGATGGCGTCGGTGAGAGAAGACTGTTCAGTGATTAAGACAACCTCCACAGGATATCCAGTGCTTTCAACATGCTGCATTTTCTCTGTTCACCTTAAGTGATTTTGATACTTAACTGCATAGCGTTAAGGATTGAATTAGGTTAGCACCGGATAGTCAAGATAAAAAGATTAGACCAATATGTCAAAGCACAGATTATCATGTAATCCATGCCTTTCACATATGTATTATGAATTGTGACATATGCCCCTCATTGCCTTCAAAGTTTTAAACAAACTATGTGCTTCCTGGTAATTTTTCAAAATTGCTTCTCATTTGTTTACTAATAGACCATTGTGCAGTAAAGCTGTCAACCAGAAGTAGTACAGTTTGTACTTGCAGTTAAGGTTTATTTTTTAAAACTACATTTTGTGGAGAGTTGGTGGCACAAGGATTTAATATACACAAATTAAATTCTTGTGCCATCCTTATGCTGACATAGTGCCAAATGACTGTGTGAGTAGTTTATATTGTTTCCTGATGTATACATTGTCACAAGTACACCAGAGTGGCATTGGAGGTATTTGTATTGCTAGAACAGGCTTTCTAAAACTGGTTTATGTAAGAAGGTAATCCTCTAAAATTCAATCCTATCATGTGGGTAGATTTTGTAATTCTTCTATCTACCTGTTTAAATTAAAGGGGAAATCATGTTTAAATCCTGCTTACAGGCCAGTGGACATGTAACTATAAATCTGTGCCAGAACAACACTAAAATTGGTCCACCCCAATGTTTTATAATCACATATCGAGCAAAGCTCTTTAGTTCTGAAGGGACATAGTGGTACAGAATTTCAGCTATTTTATATAATCTGCATAAAGCTAATTTCTTGGCTGTTTACCTACCTAGGCTTTGGCAGGGTTTTAACAAAGCTGCGTGGACTCAAGTTGAAAATTAGCATCATTATATAACTGCACCATGATGTTCAGTTGAGCGTGTTTAGTAGCATTTGATTTCACTCTTGATTTTACTTGATTTTTTTTCATCAGTACTCACTGATGCATAATGTGTCAAGGTTACTGATTATGGCAAGCTGTGAAGAAATGCATGTAACTACAGTGTTAAGTGTAATGTATTGAGCTCATATAATCCAATGGGCTACATAAAAATACACTGTGAAATGTGTTGTCTGTTGTTAAGGTCTAAGGTTTCTTGTTACCGAACCATAATGGGTATTCCCTCGTTGTGGTCAAGTTTCAGCTGATGGTTGCCAGGGAAGTCCTATTTCCTTTCCTTTGTTAATGACATTCCCGGTCTTGATATGAGTAGCACAGCATGATTTGTTTGTCTTGAAGCAGTGCAGATGTTGTTCCAATGTGTAACATCCTGTAGCCTGGCAGCTACTGCAAGTTTTGCCCATTCCTTGACCCGTTTTGTTTGTGTAAAGGCATTTGCAGATTCTGTGAGCAGCCAGAAACGTGCAGCTGCTGATGGAGAGTGCCGGGAGGAGAGCCTGCTGCAGGAGACTGCCACTAAGGAGGCTGCCATGGCAACCCGCATAGAAGAAGTGCAAGCAGAGCTCAAGCAATCACGCCTAGCTCTGAGCAATGCTCACGCAGAGATTGATAGACTGGGTGTGGTCTCCAACCAGCTGAAGAAGGTATGGTGTACTCAGTACACCTGTATAATGGTGTTTTACTGTAAACTATCATGCCCATGTCTTCATGATACATAAGCGCGAACCCCTTAATCACTGAAGGATATATTGGCTGTGCAGTTTCATTCCCAATGTATAATTAAATGTGTATGACATGAGTTTCGCTAGGTCCGCAGTTAAAGATTTGTGCTTTGCACTGATTTGACAATGAGTGTTTTCCCACAGGAGTGTGAGTGTCTTGAGGCCGAGAAGGGCCATCTGAGGGATGAGATGAAGGAATATAAAGTACGTGAGCTACGCCAGTTGCAGGACAATGGCGAGCTTGAAGAGGAAAACATATCTCTGCAAAAACAGGTGTCAGTACTGAAGGAGAACCAGGTCAGTTATTGCTCAAGCCACAACATTACACATTACATTGAAGTTCTACCTACTGGCTGTAATTGTAAATGAATGAGGGGTTAAAGAATAAAAATGGTAGCCATCCAGAAGAAATAAAATTTAACCTAAATATTTATAAAAATGTGTAATTAGGTGGAAAATAATTTTATGTGAACACCGAGCCATTCCATTGTGTTCTTATTTAGTTCCACAGTATAATTTGTTTTTCAAATTATACTGTTTACTTTTTGTATTAGTTAAGGGCATATAGGTGGCTGTAAGATTAAACCATATGTCAGTGTTGTAGTGCACTACCTCTTTCAGTTACATTTCCTGAATGAGAGTGAAGCTGCTCAGCATGCTACAAACTTCATATCTCCCTCTCCCTGTTTATTAACAAAAGTTCACAACCAAGTGACAAATTGGCAAGTGTTGAAGAGACTGCCAGTTGCTGGGTGATTAATATTGTTATTTTCAGAAATCGAAGTAGCTTCCATAGCAGAGGACAATCATTCTTCTCCTGATTACCTGCTTTTTTCATTTGTCAGTGAATTCCCAGAATGGCTGCCTCCCTTGAGAGCCAGATACCATGTCCAATGAAACATTTTGCTGGCCGCAGAAAATAAATAATTATAGTTGCAAGTAGCATTATGGTGAACAGGTCCCATCTAGTAATTTCATGATTCACAAGTGATTGCAGGTCACTAAATGTTGGAGTATTTCTTATGTTCTGGATGACTTGGAATGTGCTGAGAAATTATGTATTGGCCCAGAAATGTATTATTATGTTTTTGTACTTTTAGCTGTGAGGGAACTGTCAGTCAGAAATCGTGAAGCAGTCAGCAACTGACAGGGCCATGTTCAAGACCAGAAAAGCTTCAAATGCCTGTTAATGGGTGAGATTCTACAGGCAGTGCTTAGTTATGTTGAGGCCATGAACATACCACAATGTTGTGAGCTACTTAACATATGTCACATGCATGTAATGTTAGCTTGCCTGTGCCGCATCGCACTTAACATAGTTAAAATGCTTAATGACACAACTGGTACAACTGAAAGCTATTAAGAATGCCACACCATCAGAGCAGAATATTTTTTTGGGGTGCCTCACATTTTAAGTTACACATATAAATCTTGTATTACGGACCTAAATGCCGCTGACATTTAATGTTATGTAGGTGTTTGTGTGTCTTAAAACCTCTCCGCATTACAGTTCTTTCATGTAGGTCCATGTAGTTCCCCATTTACCACGTACCACAGGATGCTGTGCAGGCAACATCAATTTCTTCTGAAATCAAAAGATGTCAGGGAGTTATAAAAAAAAAAAAAAAATCTTATGCTATGTGCTCGAAATGCTCCATAAAAATGTTGTGCTCGCCATAATAAAGGATGCTCAGAATTCATGTGGGTTGTTATGTGAAACTGTCATTGTTTAGGATTCTTGAGGGTGTGAGACAAGTGCTTCTAAATGCAGATAGGCTTTCCGTGTATATTGCAGCTCTGCCAAATCAAATTGTCCATGACTACTTCTAAATGTAGCAGAGGTTTGTTTATGTGTTCATGACCTGTTGACTTTTAGATAGAACCTAGTCTTACCTCTACAGTCTCTGTCAAAAATAATTATTTGTTGTTTTAAATGAAACCCCCAAACGATCAGTCATATACCAGCAGCTTTAATGTTACATGTTGATCTTACTTCAAAAGAGAAAACATTTATTGTTATCTATGATAGTTTATGTAAAGATTCAGGCCAAATTATCTACTGAACTTCCTTTATGAAATGAAAGTAGTGTTTAAGGAAAACATACAGTATAGGATTTAAACTCTACATCAGTGGAAGAAACTCTACATAACATTAACAAGGGAAATTTTTATCGGTGGTGATCATGAAATTATCGCCACCAGTTATAATTTCTTTCTTGGAATTGCCATTTGTCTACTGAAGCCATCTAGGTGTGTGTCTGTGACATTATTATACTGAATGCATTGCTTTATTTGCATGTTGGGGCTAGAATTTGTAAATATATCTGTTACATGAAAACACAAAGAAACTCTTACATATAGACTTTCATGCAGTCATGCTCCTTATCACATTTCAGGTTGAGTTTGAATCGATAAAGCTGGAGCTGACCCAGAAGAACGAGGAGCAGGATGAGCTTCGAGCTCAGATGGAGGAGGCAGCAAGGCTGAGAGAGATAGCAGAGATGCAGCTGGATGAGGCCCTGGAAGCCCTGAAGGAGGAGAGGGAGCAGAAGAACAGTCTGCGGCGAGAGCTCTCTGCTCTGACCCTTAACCCCTTTGATGCTGTGGGGAACCTGGAGCTCCACTTGGAGCAGCTGGATGACAGCCAGGAGGAGGGCCAGAGGGGAGAGGGCGTAGGTGAGGGAGAGGACCAGGACAGTGGCTATAATAATGGTCCTGGGTCTGCTCCCGGTTCTGCTCACCCTCCTCACTTGGGGGGCTCCAAAACTAATGGCCTCATCCATCGCTGCTCTACTCCACACAACAGTGACGTATTCCTGCGTGCTCCAGCTTCTGGGCTGGTGTCGGACCTACTGAGTGAGCTACACTTTTCAGACAGTCAGAAACTGAAACAGCAACTCCTGCAGGTAGGCAACAGGACAATATGTGCCACTCTTTTGATTTTATTAGTATGCTTAAATTGTGGAAGTGCACCAAAAAGAAATGGAAAAAAATCATTGCCACAAAATGATGTCACCAGGCTTACATGTGATTAAGAGAATGAGCTGAACAAAACTTAAATGGTTTTATTCCCCTTTTAGCTTGAATTGCTCAGAAAAATTCATAGCAAGCTGCCTGTTTGTTTTGTTATGGGATACCTTGTGTGCAAAGGTGACAGTTTAGAATTTGCAAGATAAAAGATTTTGGAATGGGTTCACCCCCTAGGGTGTATTAACTTTCACTAAATTCAGTAATACAACAATCAGGTGTGGGTCACGTTTAAGTAAAAAATTCAAATGTCAGCATGCTTATTTCTTTCAATATAAAATAATAATGAAATAATGTACATGAACTTCTTTTGGTGCCAGTTAGCATTTTAGTACTAAGAAGACTTTTAAAATAATGTGGTAGTTATCATTTATTTATTTTTTAAATGCACTTGGAGCTTTAGACAGTGATGAATGAGCACAAAATGGTTTCTTCCTAATGGTAATGTACTACATGTAGCCTGTACACTACTGCTAACACTATTTACTCATTAACAAAGAACACAGTGTATATTGAAATTAGTTTTAGATGAAAGCATCTGTTCTAACCAGACTAATTAGATACAACCTTTTGTTAAGCTGAGTAGTGAGATTCTCATACAAGTTAGTCTGTGTGACAAAACTGTTGAAAGGGATTTCTGCTGCTTCCTGCTCTAGACCACATCCGCTGTATGTTAGTGTGTTGGCTTGTCTATATTAATAAAACCCACCTGGCACCACTTTACATAATCTGCTTAACCAAGCAATTTGGTCACCTCCCACTCGATACAGTTATGCTTCACAAATTATAGGTAGTCAAGAAAACTGAGGATGTCTTGAACTGTCATGCCTGTCTGTCTGAAGGAAATATATTATTTATGATGCACTTAAATTGGGGGTTGGGTAACCCTACCCACCAGATGTTGAGAGTGTCGAGCAGAATGGGGTCAGCCTCTTAAATATGCATAAAAAATGCATTAAGAATAAAGGAGGTTGGGGGGGGGTTGTTATAGAAAACCGTCCTTTTGTTTTATGTAAAATAATCAAGAATCAATATAGAACTATTGCCCTGGTTTACAACTAAAATTGTTGATCAAATTTCATCATATTTAAGACATATCTGTTCATACCTCTCAAGAGTTTCATCTTTTGTGTATGTGTGTGTCTACCCAGGCAGAACGAGAGAAGTCCAGCCTGACTAGCAAAGTGGAGGAACTGCAGATGCAGCTGGTAATGTCCAAACAGGCACTCAGTCAGCAAGAGGACAAGGTTGGCTCTCTCACCCAACAGCTGGAGGCTGTGCAGAGCAGCCACCAGCACAACCAGGATGCAGACGACAGGGGAGATGATGAGACAGAGATTGGAGACGGTGACAATGGCGTCTTTGACTATGAGGTAGACACCAAGAGCAAGGAGGTACTGGAGGCGCGCATGCGTTCAGCCAGCGAAGAGCTTCTAAAGCTTCGAGATGAACTGTCTCAGGCAGGAACTCGTTATAACACTCTGGAGCAGCGATACAAGCAGGAGAAGGATCGCTGGAGGGCAGAGGCCCAGGAGCTGGCTGACAAGATCCGTCAGTGCATCAAGTCCAGTAAACAGGACCAGGAGCGCATCAGTGAGCTGGAGAAGGAGATCGGAGCCACACGGAAAGTGGCAATTGATTCAGAGGGCCACTTGAGTGTTGCCCAGGAAGAGCTGCTGGCCTTCTCTGAGGAGCTGTCCAACCTCTATCACCACATCTGTGTGTGCAACAACCTGACACCCAAACGGGTTACCCTGGACTATTACCGTGATAGCGCCAGGGCAAGTGGTGCAGGAAGTAGTGCAAGAAGATCACACCATGTCTATGCCCAGCACAACTCCCAGAAGAAGCCACGAGCCAATGATATGTTCATCTCCAAAGCTGCTGCATTGCAGTTTATGGGGGAGGTGGACAGTGCAGGAGCCAGCGCAGACTCTCCTAATTGCCCTGGCTCCCCCACCCTGGATTTCAGGGACCCTTCCAATGTCCGCAACTTGGTAGCAGTCATCCGCTGCCAGATCAAACACCTCCGGGTAAGAAAGTACTGCATATCACTGAGGGCTATTCTACTACTACTTGATTGTTTGTGAACTGAAAGTTATAACCAGTGCACATTCTTTAACTCCCTCTTTGTAGCCTGATCACTGAAAGCCTAGCTTTTGTTCTGGGTGAAGGCATTTCCTACTGCACAAATTTCTCGCTGAACTTAATGCTCAGCTCAGACTGTTAAAAGTAGCTGAGTAGCTCCCATGTCTGTACAAATCCATTGCCTGGTGTGGGCCTTGTTGACACGTGCGTGTGGGTTTGAATCGATTGGATTATCAGGGGTCAAAGTTTAGTTGTGGCTTCTACGACAGACGGAATACTTTCAGAAAACACAAGTGTCTAGAACACTGGAAAGTTGTGTTTTCATGTTGTCAAACTCATATTTTAAAACACATAGTTTGTTTCTTCATTTCTGAAGATAAATTTCACAGGTAGAATAATACTAATGTTAAAAAAACAGACTAGTTTAGACCATTTTAAATAATTTGTTTGGTTTATGCCATTGTTAACAATTTGATTTTTGGACATGCTGTGTTGAAAAAAAACACAGCAAAACTATTTACTCTTTATAGAACAAATAATTTGTTTTACCTAATTTTACCTTTTACTCACTTATCTCACTTTTATGAATAATTTCCTTATTACCTAATTTTACCTTTTACTCACTTATCTCACTTTTATGAATAATTTCCTTTATATTCTTTCAGGTGGCAGTGGACCTGTGTCGTCAGAGGGGTGCAATGCCTTACTCAGGGCTCAGTTGCAGCGTAGAGTCAGAGCGGGATGCTGAGAGCCTCATGGAGGAAGTACTAAAGCTGAAGTCCCTTCTAAGCACCAAGAGGGAACAGATTGCTACCCTCAGGACGGTCCTCAAGGCTAACAAACAGGTAGGTCACAGTAAGCACTGGCTTGGTTAAAATGTTGCCAGTATCGATGCCAGCACGTTTTTCTGAAAGTTACGCATTTCAAAACAGTGAGGTCAAACTGATGCATCTACGCTGCTGGAAACTTTCAAGAAAAAGGGGTCACGGCGGAGGGGAAGAGTTACATGTCCACTGCTTCTACACTGTTCGGACTCACAGATAATAAAACAGTTGCGTTGATGCCAAAAATCTGTGTGGGTCTGCTCTTTTCCCACACAGAAAATTGACCAGTAATCATGAAGGAAATTGATAATGAATTGGAGCAATAAGCAGAATCGATAATGGCACTGGTATCAACCTGACCTTTCAAGGATTTTCCCTACAATACACTCCTCTAATGTCCAAGATCAATGTGCATTTTATTTATAGCTTGCCATTAAAACGAGCTTTCCTTTTTCCATTTTGGTTTATTCTGAGAGTCTTCAATCGTTTCTTTGTACATACAAAAAATCCAGAGAAAAGCTACCTTAGTACACAGGGATTGTCTGTTGTGAAATTTAGGTTTTCCTTCTGCTGCCTCCATTTTTAACAAATGTTTGAAAAAAATTGGTTGAATTCAGTATTTTTGATATTAGGGTGATTGTCCGGATAAGGTAAAAGAGCAAGTCTTTTCAGTATTATCCATGGATAATCTGCACATAAGCAGTACTGTTGATCTGTATCATCAGTGTCCTGTCTAGACAATCCATTGTGCTCCCATGGTTCTGCACCTTGAGTACAGTGTGAGGTTGAACTCCTCTTCCCCCTCCTCTTTCGTGTGCCTCAAGCACTGCATGACCTGCTTCTGTCTTTCCCTGAGCTCTCACTCTCCCTTTTACACACACACATTAACACTCAAGGTAATCTGCTTGGCAGGGCCATCCTCACATACAGTAGTTTACCTTCTCAAGTCTGTGCATGTGATGTAATTATGGCATTAACATGTGCATTCAAGTCACAGACACGCGTAAAGGGTGATCACACGAAAGGGAACAAACCGGGCTGAGGCCTTCAGCCACGTACTGTTATCATTATCTAAGCAATGTTTTTTCATTGACCTTCCAAACTCTGATACAGATCTCTCTTAAACGGAGGACATGTTGCAGTCACATAAAATGGGATAACAGAGACACTAATGATGGCAGTTATACTGTAGCTTGTTTAATTACTAAGGTACACTAGTACTATTACTATTCTCTCTAGAAATCCTGTGTATGATGGTGCTGTCGGTTTGAAATATGTTTATTGCAAAGATATTTTGTCTGTTCTGTACAAATTACGCAAATCACCCCACTTTAAAAGACTGGTGATGGTAGAATATTAGAATACAATGGTGTAAATGTATTTTTTGTCAATGCAGACTGCAGAGTTGGCCCTGTCCAATTTGAAGACCAAGTATGAGACGGAGAAGAGCATGGTGTCAGAGACAATGATGAAACTGCGGAACGAGCTCAAAGCCCTGAAGGAGGATGCCGCCACCTTCTCTTCGCTCCGAGTCATGTTTGCCAGTCGGTAAGATTTTTTTTTTTTAAATTTGTGACAAAACAGTGCTCTATTCAGTGATGTTTTAAAGGAAAGAACGACTTGCATTCATTTCGTCCCGTAACAAAGACGATTTTTTTATTGCTTTTAACTTGCTTTAAATTAAAACAAGTTAATTAGCTCTTATTGTCTGGTCCTTGCATCTCTGCTAACATTATTCATGCTTAGTAATGGTGCTCTTGTTGTGGTACAGCCTTTGCTACCACTCATGTAATAAGCTTAACATGCTTATTACGCCTTTGGACAATCCACTGGTTCACGTGAAGATTACGAACCACATGCTCTGCCCTGTGCCGACGGGGGAGGAGGCAAGGACAGATTTGTCCCGTCAAGCCAGGTCACCTTAAGGAAGGAGAAGCCTAATGTTGATGGGAGATGGGTGGGGCATTAGATGGAGTGGAAAGGTGTTATCAAGGGTTAAACCTCACTGACTAATCACTAACTTCTTCTGAGCATCAGTTGGCATGGTAAATGTTTAGAGGACTGTTTTTGTAATGAGTGATTGAGCTAATTGTCTGCAGTTGTCAGCAGAAGTATTTGCATTTTTGTTTGTTATTAAATGCTAGAGAATCTTCTTAGGCATGCATTAGCCTGTCTAGGCCCTCTCCAGACAGTTATGAGCTGGCATTTGATTATCCTTAAGAAGGATTGGAGAACAGACAGTGGTCAAGGACTGTCTGTTGCAACAGGCTAAAGATTATAGCTTAAAAAGATCCCCCTTGCTTATAATTAAGTTTAGTGGTGCCATCATGTGGATAACTGGGGTGACTGCATTTCTACTGTATATGAGGGCACTAACAAGCGGACCACAGTCCAGATCCAGACCGAAGGTCAAATTCGCATGCGCCCTTTTTTGTTCTTGCTCTCAAAATTGATATTAGTAGTCAATCAATATTAATTGCTCATATCTCTATGTAATTTAATGATTGTGGGGTTTTTTTCTCTTTCTTTTTCCTTTCTTTTTTTTGGCAATAGCTTCTCAAACGTTGAGTATTTAGTGATTGTTCTGTGTGATCCAAAAAACATAACCAGTGTTACTCAATTTATCCATTGGTAACTTGTGATGATATTTGGTAATTATTTCAGTAGATTTAACTGGTAATGCATTAATTTAAAAACCTACTAGATTAAAAAATGATAAAAAATAATCTTTCGTCGCAATGCTAGTGTTTTGTCACAGCTGGTGTTAAAAAATGTATGGCCTAGTCCACATGTGCACAGCTATTTTTCAGAACATAGCTTTTTCTGTGTGTTTTGTCCTTTGTCCACACAGAAACCGCAGGTTAGGTCACTGAAAATGGACCTTTTGCAAAACTCTTTCCACGGTGAAGTTGTTCAGAAACTCTGACATGTAGACTGAGGAAAACTGAGTTTTTGGTTTGTCATGTCATTGTTGAACCAGTAATAACTTTTTTTTTCAGGCTTCTGATTGATCAACCTGGCTTTACGGTTAGGGTCATTTGCTGCCTGTTGGTTTGGCATGCTGTTGACAGCTGTTGACAGCGTGTTTTCATGTGAATTTTTTTTAAGAACGAAAGAGGAAAATCACTGATTTAATCAATACCCTTGTGTGTGTGGCCTAGGCCTACGAGTCATGTTTAACATGTGTGTTGTGTCTCTGGTTTTGTGATTTTAATTTGGTCTTGCCTGCTTGTGCATGTTGCACCTTTTGATTGTGTGTGCATCTCTCAGGTGTGACCAGTATGTCACTCAGCTGGATGAGATGCAGAGGCAGCTGGCAGCAGCCGAGGATGAGAAGAAGACACTGAATTCTCTGCTGCGTATGGCAATCCAGCAGAAACTGGCTCTTACTCAGCGTTTGGAGGACCTTGAGGCCCCTCTGTCTCCACACAGCTTGAACAGCAGCCCTCGTCGCTCCCGGGCCAAAGAACTGGCCACCAAGTCAGGCAGGGCCCCTCGGAGTCCCCGAAGCAGTCCGGCACGGCCTCCACTGAGGAGCAGTCCACGAGCTAGCCCCGTTCTTGGCAGCAGCGTTCCCGCCATGGCCACACACCACCTGCGAGCTCTAACGCGAAGCCTCCACACAAGCCCTGTAAGAACCCCTCTATCTCTTTGTGCTGACAGCCATATCCAGACAAGCAGCCGGTCTCGTAAAGGCAAGGGTCTCCCGCGAGACGCCACTTTCATTAGAAGTCTTAGTGTCAATGATGTTTTTAATGCAGAGTTGAGTCCTAGCGACTCCCTGACACGTAAAGGTTCCACCAGTTCTGTGAAAAGTGAAGTAATGGTTAAAGCACAAATTGGTGATTCAAGAAAAGGTGCATCAGGCCGGAGGGCTTCAGTCCCTGCACGTCAGGACACCTTCATCACAACTCATGTTGTATCTGCCTCGTCCACCAGGCTAAAATCTTCTTTGTTTTCTTCATCCACAGATAAACTAACCTCTTCCAAAGCTTTGCGTGTGTATCCTAACACATCTGAAGCATTGAGTGAAATTAAACAAAAGCCTGATCTAAAACCAAACTTGGATACTTCTGTGCGAAGAAAACAACCATTGGCTCACAGGTCTAATTCTGTACAAGCAGCAGCTGCATGCCGTAACACATTTCAGTCAGACTCTGTCTCTTCTCACTTGAGTGCTAAATCTTCAGTGCCCCTGACATCCACATCTTCCACTGTTCACAATCCACCTGGTAAGACCAGGATGACTGGAGTGTGTAGAGAGTCGAGACGTAGATCATCCACCTCCACAAATAGAACCACTGAAGAATCACACACAAATGTTAGTAAGAGTTCTGGTAATAAAGCTCAGGCCACATCTGGCAGGGCCCGGAGCTCACACTCGAAATCATCTCGCAGGCGATGAGATAATGTAGCCAGAGGATTTATGCTCTATACTAAACTGCTTCATCTATATCTATAGATTATGTTAAGAAATCTAAATAAGATATATACTTATTATATTAGATATCTAATATGCTATCATTAATATTTGGAACAATCACTTGTGTTTTTGCACAAATTAATTTTAGTACTAATTCTTATTGGGGCTAAAAAAGTTTCTTTACTTTTCTTAATTATACATTTTTCTTTAATCAAATGCCCCTAATTTGCTGATCCTTTATTTGTTGTATTGATCTGTTGATCTTTATAAATTACCCTCACCTTTTTAAGTTCATTTTTTTGTTGGAACTAAATGTTTTCTTTTGTCTCTGTCTCACCTTGTCTCTGTAGCGCTGAAACACTCCTTCCATTACTCCAAACCCCTTCTTCTCCATAAGGACCTGTCTTCATGTTGACTCCCTGGCTCCCTCCTCCTTTCCTGACTCAAGACATCCTGTCCATCCCAGATACGATGCTACATTCCCCACTCTACCCACCAGAACCATGGATAAAAAAAGTTAAAAAAAAAAATAAAAAAAAAATTCTCTCATCCCACCCTCTTGGTCTTCTCTGCTTGGAGCGGAGAAACCTGCATGCAGCCTGGAGAAGGATGAAGAGACAAATGTGCTGCTCATTGCTCTGTGAAGTCATTAACTGTGTCTTGTCCAAAGTGGTTTGAGCTTCATCTGGTCTTGTTCAGGGCTTTGTGTTGTGGGGAACCACTGACAGTATTTATTCCAGAATGAGACTTTTCCTGTACAGTATTACTGTCCTTTGATTCAAGGCTATGATCTGTTTTAAGGCTGTATATCTTTACACTCTTGCCTTTAGTCTGGCATCCTAGTCAGGCCTGTCCTGCGTCTTTTAGTGTCTGTAAGCTATTAGATCATCTGTGATAGATGTCCCAGGTAGTGATTTTATAGAACAATGCAGCCTTACTAAAATAATTGCTATCCTAAAAGTAAAACGTTTGCTATAGTCTTGAGGTTTCTCCCTATTACTGGTGGTGCAGTTACATGCCCTTTTTTATCCAGTGACATGTCTGGCTCTATGGCTTCAGCCACACCCTTTAACTAGAGGTCAGTAAACACGCCATTTCATTGATGGAAATAGATCAGCCATAAGTTCACCACCTCAGGTCAAACACCGAGTATTTAGAGACATGATTTGGGAGATCTTTAATGTGCATCTTACTTTGCAAACTATGCAGACCAAGTCAGAACAGTGCCTGTATTCTTCCTGCTGTTCTTTAGAATCAGGGTGGGTTTTGAAACTTACCTTCGCTTCCAGTCAACAGTGGCTGGCTGCAGTAATTTTACAACAGCCATTTAGCATCTCTCACAATAATTAGCTTTGGGAATTCATCTGGGGGTGCATAGTGGCACAAGTGCAAGCATCCCATTGGCTAATAATGTACTCATCTGCGTGTTTAGCTGTGGGTTTTAAAAGACACTGTCTTATATAACTCAAGAATTCAACTGGCTTGGTTTTCCTTAGAACTAATACTAACCTGTTGGGCCATGCTCATTTCTGTCGATTACAAAGTTATAATAAGTGTTCCCATTCTGCTTCTGCTTTTCTCACTCCAGCTTAGCAGCGATCCTCATGTTTTGTATATCATCATTTAATGTCACCATACTCATGTGTGCTACCAAAGTAAGCATGTTGCAATGAAGTAGTGTTTTACCGACAGCAAGCTAGTTTCTTCTCCTGTGGCTAAAGCATCCATTGTTTTCAGTTAGGAATGCTAATAGTGCTGGCAAGCTGCTGTTAGGGTTGCTGCTTATGAAATGAAATAACAATAATGTCCCATAATGGTTAAAAGCATTACACAGTGCTTTACATCTAGCAACCCACTATAACTTACAACAATAAATAAATAAATAAATGTAAGAAATTAAAATGTTTCAAAACAAGAAGAGAAACAAAAGAAAGAAAGAAAAATACACTTTTTTAATGTGGATGTACGCACATGTTCGATGATAGCCAGAACATTGGTCGCTTATAGAGTAGTTTGATGCCAGGCTTTGATTTGAGGACATCATTGCATATGTCAACATTGGCACTGTAACAACACCTGTCTGACTGAGTGCAGTTTAAATTCAAATTGAATTGATCTGATGTGATCAATCATAATCTTTAGAACACATTTGGAAACGGATGTTTGAAAAATCAGAACTGAAGAAAATGTTGGCATCACTTTTTTTTTTTTAAAGCTCAACTGTCCTGTGGTTTAGTAAAAGGGGCCACATCCTGCTGATTGATTTCTTTTTTAATTATTATTTTTAGTGCCTTGGTTTTGATCTTGTCTGTTGTTTTAGACCACATCACATTTTCTAAATAGAGGCTACTTCAACACTGTAGTTGTGATTTCTTTTCTTTTTTTGAAGGTCTGTTTTATCTGCTTCTGAGGAAACTCGCTGAGCAGTGTTAGCACTGAATAAAGGGATATCTCATTTTGGTAAAATATTTTCACTTTTTAGCTAGCCTGCCTTGTATGAAGTCATTAGTATTAACTAATGAATAATTTGACATGAGCTTACTGCTGTATTAACGGTCACCATCTTTATTTATTCTAGAGAACTGAGACAAGTTACTGTATAAATATTATGAATACAGAAAGAGCATAACATCAAAAAGTATGTACACTATTACAATAATGTTTAAAAATGATAATATTTGGGTCTTCAAGGGGGAGCTGGACTGTTTATGGTTGTCTGCTCATTAACAAATAAAAGTGAAAATACTTTAACATAATGTCATATTGCTTTGAAGGTTGTAAATTGATTTTTTTGGTCTATTTAATTCTCTGTGCAGATGTGTGTATAATTTAATTACCATTGTTGTATAATATTTTAACTGTATTTATGTGGTCTGCATACTGTGTAAATTGTTCTAGAAGACGACATGCACACACTCCGCATAACACATTTGGTGGTCCTCAACTTTTTATGTGTATGCAAGTTGACCTTTCATTGACCTGTGAACCACTTTTGTCATGAAGAATAAAAACAAGCCAACACTGAGTGAGACTGTGGTCTTTTGAGTTAACACGCAGCATTAGTCATGTAACATAGATTTCTGAGATGCTTTCAGGTCATTATATGGGATTGTACAGCAGACTGCTACTGTTTTATGTAAAGTTGCTGATGAATACATTTGCGCTCTGTGGTGTGTGATGGTAAGTGCCCATTCTAAAATCTTAATGGATTATCTTCTCTAGTAGGGAGGAAAATGATCAAATAAACTGCGACCAGTATTGCAATTGCTACCTTCAAAAACTGAATTAAGCAGCATACTGCATAATTAATTTCAGTATACAGCAGCATTGTTTATAATTAACTGCTTGACTTTTACACAATAATAAGAAATTTGCTGAAGAATTAATGCTATCAGTTAAAGTATCCTGGGAAAACAGACTGCGCACCAAACTAACCCCACAGCATGTGGACATGTTGGTGTTTCTGAATAAAAACCAGTGGACAATCTGTGCTGAGGACTGAGGTAGACCTTTTTATTTTATCTTGAAGTTTCATGCCAGTCCAACTCTGTTGTGGGAACAGTGGCCTGGCTGTTCACATCAAGCGAATTTCTCCGCATCGGTCAAGAAGCGCTTCAGCTCCTCTGCTTTTTATAATAACCTCATGAATTTAAAATAGTACCTTTTAATCTTGTCTGTTAACAGTTAATGGTTGGTTAATAAGCGGTGGCTACCAGTCTACAAGAAGAAAAATCAAAATAAAGATCCCTACTGCACATTGTAAATGGGCTTCTGTTGTTCAGAGTCATACAATTGTGACTCAGCTGCGCAGTTTGATGACTAATAACAGAATTTCCATCCTGGATAGCTAAACTGTGACACAACCAGATCATCTGTTGGCATGGGGTGAGGACATGATTAAACTTGCGCAAATCTTTTTTTTTGTTTTTTTCAATCCACTGCAGATAATCTATTCTAATCTAAAGATACAGGCCCACAAAATAATAAAAACAGCACCCTGTACATGGATACAAGAGCCATCTTTTACACATTTGAAATTTAAAAACAAAAAGTAATCTGACTTAAATTGCAGGTAAACAAAGCAAAGAATTAACCAAGTGCGACACAATGCAAAGTTAATAAAGTATCACTCAAAGTATAACCTCTTGTCTGAAATATTTACAGCAAATATTGAAGCCCAAAATGACTTCTAAGTTTCTCCAAAGTATTTAGAGACATCAGACTATCAAGCTTCTTTGTCTGTTGCAGAGCAATTCCTTGAGCATGGAATAATGTATTTTTCAGCAGACCTTCAATGGTTAGTATTTACTTGGGCCTGTGTCTGCAACCAGAAGATAGAGCAGGTTTGATAAACTCCAGAGCTCCAGCCAGAAGTTAAGATAAATAAAACAGCAGTCTATTTAGAAACCTCTGGCCATGAAGTATGTGTTCTTACACATTGCTTTTTAACTTTGTCAGTTCATACACATATTTAATAAAGGTTTCATGAAGAATGACAATTTCCAAAATTTCCAAATAGAGACATTTCATTGTTCTTGGTTTAGATGGGAACATTTTGTTTTATCCACTGAAACTAGTTTTAGTACTTATGGCAATTCAAAATGTCAACTGAGAGTGTTGGAAGTCAATGAGAAGCAACTAAAGGATATATCACATTCAGGAATTTGCTGAGGATCCCAAGATTTCTCATGTTGACAAAATGACTTTAGCATATCTTCTTTTTGAATTTCTAGTACAGGCTACCAGGTACTACTACTACCCACTAAAGCTTTGTTTTTCTTGTGTGTTTCATAGAGTTAGATGAATGATGGTTGATGTGTGAGGGTTTTTAAAATCTGATCTGGTTGGTTTATTTTTTATATTTTTTATAAAAACAAACGTCTTGAGTATCTCAAAGACCACCTTCATAAGATTGTGGGAATTTATGCCCGTCACACTAGAACTCCTGTTGTTGAAGTTCACTATTAACATGGGCACTTAGTATAATAAGTAACCAGTACAATTAATAAAAAAATGTGTGTGATTTAATGTCCTGTTTCTCACAGTGGTGGAAAGTACATTTGACTAAATGTACTACTACTTTACTTGAGAATCTCCTTTTTTTATTACTTATACTCCATTACATTTCAGAGACAGCTATTGTTGTTTTCACTCCATTAAATTCAACTTGCATCTTTAGTTACTAGTTACTTTTTTCCAGGAAAACATGTTCATAAAATTTTATGCATTGGTAGAGATTAATCTATCAAGGAGTAGATGAAGTAGAGTAGTTCCATCACGAGCCACTGCTAAAGTAAAATGCTATAAACACTCACAGTATGGTATTCACAATATAACACACACAGGGAATCTTTCTGCACTGAGTATTTTTACTTTTGAATACATTTTGCTAAACTTTCTTAAATACTTTTACTTTGTTACTTCGTACTTTGTAACTTCAATGCAGGACTTATACTTGTAATGGAGTATTTTTTACAGTGTGTTATTGAAAACAAAGACGAAAACAGTCGTCCCATGTAAATAGGTATCCGTTATGATCACAGATATGACTATTATAATTGTTTACAGGAACTACCGACCCTCCCCTTTAAACCATGGGGCGTGGTTACGATGGGCGTGGCTACATTGAAGACAAGGGCATGTTTTCATGCGGTCACCAGAGACGGTCTGCCGCTGCAGCAGTTTTTGAACGTGTTTACTTTATGCAGTAGAAATGTCTTTGAAGACAGTGGGCACAGCTTTGAGCCGCACTCTGTGGACCGGAGGAAATAGGACTCCTCCTGTTGCTAGAGCCACTAAAGTTAACAGACTTTCTACCTCAAGCAGGGTGCCTGGAGGAAAACAGCAGGGCACCGAAAAAACAAAAGAGCAAAGTTGCGGCTCGGACTCAGACAGGCCGGGTGACGACGTGCAGCCACTCAGCGAATCTCCTCACAGATGTACGACTGGGGAGAAGAAGAGATCCAAGGAGCCAGTGCGCGCTCCTGGTGTTACCGGTGTAAGAAGGCGCTCATACACTTGCACCGCAGCTCCGGTGGACCAGAAGTCCTACCTGTGGGCTCGTTACAATGACACGAAACGGCTGGTTCACGGTAAGCAGAGGTTGCCCCCTCCTCTTGTTCCCAAGTCCTCCCCCATTCAGCAGCAGCATGTGAGGCCATCCACGTCACCATGGCTCCCTGTTCGCAGCACCAGCGGTGTTCAGCCTTTAGAGAGAAACATTTTGTTCATCTGGGGATGAATGTGCTCATTCTGTTTGTGAAGAGCACAGTCGATAGAGAGATGGCACATGAATGCTGTAGGTTTCAAGAAGTGTGAGCAGTTTTAATACGACAAGTCAGCAACAAGACAGGATGAAGTCTTCCTCTGTTTTCGACTTCAAACAGCCCAAACTCACGTTAGCTTTCGACAAACACCTTGTAGGATACGTCGCAGTTGTTGCCAGCAGTTAATTTATCTTGTTCTGAAAGAAGTCAGGTTCAGCAGTTCACCAGTTTAGTATCATTGCAAGTCATGTCATCCACATTTGACAGAAAGTTGAGGAGTTAGCTGTTTTGACATAGCAGCTAGTTGGCTACTTAGCCCAATGACAGTTTCCTGCAAAATGAAACGTCGAAAATACAGGACTTTTATTTGAAACATAAAGTGTGATGAAACTTCATAACAGCATTAAGTTAAATGGTGTCAAGTTGCTTACTGAACAGATGACATTGCAAAGCTGTTCTCCGAGTTGTTATTGTTGTTTTGTTGTTGTTATTGTTGTTCTGTTCATATGGCCCAGCTCTGCTTTTAGTGTTTTTACAGTTGTGGAAGAAATAATCAGGTTCTTATCACGATCATCAAGATAAGCATAAATACTTGTACAACTTAAATAAAAATAAACAAAGCAAATAATTAAAATACAGTGGGGTCCAAAAGTCTGAGACCACAGAAAGTGGTCTCAATACTTAAAAATATCAAAAATAGAAGTTCTTACTATGCAGCAAAGTGGACCCTTCATTGCCATTATGATGTGTGAATTTTATTATTACTGATGCATTATCATTCATCAGTAATAATAAACAGCATTTTAATGTTGTAAGTGGTTGAGGAGCTCATTTAGCTACTTTCTAAACACTTAGATGTTTAATGTGTAACAATGCATGAACATTTGTAAACTTATCATGTGTTTTAATGTAACATCTTAGTCTGTAAAGTTAGTATTAAATATATCTGTAGTAATGTAGTGGAGTAAAAAGCACAATATTTTCCTCTAAAATATCGTACTTGGTTGCATTTCACCACTGGTTATATTGTGTATTGGTTTTCACTTTTCATTCTGCACTTTTTTCCCCCTTTAGTATTCATATGAAAGTTTTTCTCCGAATAAACTGCCAAAGTGCGAAGCGTGAATTCTCCACCTAATGGGCTTTAATTAAAGCTGTTCTTGCACTTTCAGTTAGACAAGTAATTTCATAGGTCTACGCTTTTGAAATGCAACTCAGCATGGAAAACAGAGGCATTTCCAGCAGCAGAGGCTGCAGGGAACTAATCACAGGGTTGGTACATGCATGTCTGCTGTCCAGCTGCAGCCCTCATTGAACAGTCCCAGGACAGAAGGCCATGGCCCACTTTTTCCTATAGACAGTGACACTGTCATGCGCTCATATTCCAGCCAAGGTATTAGAGACTCCAGACACAGATTGTGAACTGTTTGTTTAATCTGTGTCCATGTGTTTGCTGCGTGGCTGTTATCGCAATAGCGGCTTATAAAACTGACAAAATAAACAATGACAACAACCTCTCCTACAAGAGGCAATGAATGTTCTGCTTCCCATTCAGCTATACAGTTTATTAAATACTGTTGATTTTAGGTCTGGACAAAATGTTCTTTTTGGATCAACTCAGTTCAATGCAGAGTCAGTTGCCATCGTAGGAGCGCACATTATGCAACCTCCGGTGAGCCTGCCAGCCTCTCTAGATTGAGAACAGCCGTAGAATGACTTCTTTCCTCTGCAGAAGTGCGTAATCAGCAAGTTTCATCATAACACAGATTTTCTTTTACATTAAAATATGAGTCAGACAATGTGAATGGCCTAATCCTTAGTTACCTCAAATAAAAGTTTTGTTCCCTCATTTCGCTTACTCACTGGTATCTGTCTGATGTGATCTATATTTGACTTGTATTGGGTTCATTTTAATGAGGGTGTCCCCATCTGCTCTGCCTGGCTCAGACCTGATCCCACCAGGTGCGTGTAACCTCCTCAACTCCTCCACCATCTACGCCAACAACGAGGTCAACCTGGCTGAAGTGGACATCTACGGCTTTGACTACGACTACACGCTGGCTCTGTACTCCAACGCACTCAACACAATGATATACAACACAGCCAGAAGCTTCCTGATTGAACACTTCAAGGTGTGTTGTGCACTAGTTCCAGCAAGCCTGTTGGAATCACAGCTGCTTTTAGATTCAGATGAACTCACATACTTTGTCCTCCTGCTTGTCAGTACCCTGAGGACATCTCCAAATATGATTACATCCCCAACTTTGCTGCTCGGGGTCTTCACTATGACATCCAAAAGGTAAATTCTTTTAAATCACAAACGCCCCATTGCAGGAAGAGAAGTGTTTACATTTTCCCGAAGAGAGAGAGTCACAACTGAAACCCCTTTTTTTTTTTTAAATCTTCCAAAAGGGTCTGCTGATGAAGATAGATGCCTTCCATTACATTCAGCCAGGAACAGTGTATCGGTAAGAGGTTGATGCTGTGCTGAAAACTAGTCGGCTACACCGAAATGCTCCCCACCAAACAATCATGACCATAACCTTTAATTGTTGGTTTGGATCCATATGTGCTACATTCATTTTATTCAACTTCTAAATCCCTGCTGCTGCTGCTGCTGCGAGCAAAATCACTAGTTGCACTGTCTGATAGTGTTATGTGTGCTTCTAAGCTGTAGTGCATTTATTCATGTTGGATGTTCCCAGGGGCCTGAGCCCGGTGCCAGACGAGGAGGTCCTCCAGCTCTTTGGGGGGACTTACCATGTCCCCCTGCAGCAGGACAGTGGCTTCTATGGAAAGGTGAGGTGGATGGGTTTTACTTTTTGCAGAAACTATATCAGATATGTAAAATATCAGTGACTGTGAGTGTTTGTAAGGCGGAGAGTGCTGCCTGACATTTATCACAGTTATTGCACTCTGCTCTCATATATTTTTTGAATGTTTGTTTTTGGTTTGGCACAGATGAGAAAGACCTTCTTAACATTGAGGGCCCAGCACATCTGTTATAATCTCATCTGACCGCTCTCAAACGAGGATGTAGTTCAGGATTAAATCTGTAACCGTCCACAGAGATTTCAAATGTCAGGCTTTGCGTGGCTTTATTATTATATAAATCCCAATGGTGAAGTTTGTAATCTCATTTGTTCCGTTGTCGTCATGAATCAGCTCAAAGGCAGTGTTCCACTCCCTAAAAAACTGACCATGTTAACTCTGTGTCCAACAAACTTGTTTGTTTTTAAGTTATGGCTTTTTACAAGTTGTACCCAAACAATTAGGAAAAGAAGAACTCTCTATTGAGTCTGACAGTCACAAAGGGGAATCTGGCCTGTTTCCTAATTAGGAGCATTTTGGGGTCAGATGTTTTGAACATAATGGTTTTTGGTTTGTCAGGTCTTTTTAAGTGTTTTCATGCAGCGGGAAGTATGCCTCTCCTTCTTCTAATCCTCCTTGAAGCAGTCCCATTAAAAATTATTTTGGTGTGGCTCTAATCTGATCTGGGGACTTGGCTTAGTGGGTAGAAGTTGTAGTGAAAATGGTTTTGAATGTGATTAAGAAGTCATTCAAAAGAGCAGAGAGGCACAATAAATGTTCCTTTTACCAACCTTTACTGCCTCCCCTCTGAGACGAGCAGGAATATTTATCAAGCATTAAAATATATTTTCTATCACAGGGACCAAAGGTGAAGCAGTTCATGGACATCTTCTCCATCCCCGAGATGACTCTCTTGGCTGTGGCGAATGATTTTTTCATCACCAATGACATTGAATATGATCCGGTTCACCTCTTCAAGGACGTCTCAGTGAGTGTGCCCCCTGTCTCTCACACTGTTTAATGTTACACGCCCATGTTTTTAGTTCTGTCCTCACCCTGTAGCTCACACTGAGAAACACACAGACCTAGTTTATTACACAGTTTTCACATACTGTGATTCTTCAGCTGGAGTCTCGCGAATCTGCTGAGCTCAGTTAAAAGCTTGCAAAGGGCTGTCATGGGTAGAACAAAGAACAATAACTGCCTCTCCTCTTGGTGCCGAGGTTTCCAGTTACGGGGCTCTACAGCGTGCAGTGCTGGGAACTTACTTTTGAAATATAATAGAAACTTTTTACTGAAAAGAATATATTCGGATGTAACTGCCTTTGTAATCACCTACATTTTGATTAGCAACTGTAATTTAATCACATTTTTTTTTCTCTAACTGTAACAGATTACAATTACACTTATTTTGTAATTTAATTACATACAATTGTTACATGTAACTAGTTCATCATAATATATGAAATCTTGACGCCAGGTTCTTGAGCATTTTCACATAATTATTTCTGAGCAACTTTAGTTGGGAGCAAACTCTCAGCAAAAAATACTCTTGATGCTAGATTGGGCAAAGTACCGTGAAAGTGTTGAATAACACAGATCTGCTATGAAAAACTTTTACCTCTGTCTAACACTTATTTAATCCCCAGGAAGCAATTGGCATGGTTCACCTCAAAGGCTACATGTACAAATGGGTCATGCAAGATCTGAGTAAGAAATCTATTTCTTATTAGTGTCTGAATATTGTCGCACGTTCAATGACATTATCGTTTAGACTTCCTTCCATTTCTTCATAGATAAGTTCATTCTGAGAGGAGAGGAAACAGATGCTGTTTTACACCGACTGGCCAGTCAAGGAAAGAAACTCTTCCTCATCACCAACAGCCCCTTTAGCTTTGTGTAAGTCTGATCTGAGGTCACTCTGACACATAATGAGAGAAAACAGCTCTGCTGCAGTCTGTTACACCACTGTGTTTTTTTTCTCTGTCCACAGAGATAAAGGGATGATTCACATGGTGGGAAAAAACTGGAGAGACTTCTTTGACGTTGTCATTGTACAGGCAGACAAACCTCACTTCTTCACGGACTGTATCAAGTGAGTAAATGTTTTGGAGAAGGAAAATGATGAAGAAATAAGTTGGAAAAAGTCCAAAAGTCAAAACTTAGCAGAGCTCAACAATCACATCACCACCACTTCAGTTTCTTGGTTTGGAGAACAATCTCTGACATTGTTACTCTTACAGACCTTTCAGACTCCTGGATGGTAATGGAGACCTTCGCTGGGAAAAGATAAAAAGTTTGGACAAAGGGAAGATCTACAAACAGGTCTGTGTTACTGTCTGACTCCTCTGAAAACCAAGTTTCCTTATGTTCGAGCCTCTTCCTGGTTCTTTAATCCTAATCCTTTTTTCTCTCCTTAGTTGATAGCTGTGTTTTTACATGTTATAAGTGTTCCATGTTTTTACTTATTGTATTCTGTGTCTTGATGAACTGAAGAGGAGAGCCGGTGGTGTGTGGTTTTCTTTTGTGTTGCAGGGAAACCTGTTTGACTTTCTTAGACTGACTGGCTGGCGAGGATCAAAAGTTCTTTACTTCGGAGACCATCTTTATAGTGACTTGGCTGTAAGTGTCAAACACAGTTCTGAAAATTTCCGTTGTGGTATTTGGGTGTGGCCAGAGGGGGCTGCAGGGTGAACATTTCAGTCACCAGATGGCAGTACAGACTGCCTGTTTCAGAAATGTAAAACAAAAGACATGGATTAACGACTTAAAAGCATGTATGTTCTTGAAGTACATTTTTGTGTCTAATCAGCAAGGAAAGCAAGGCAAGGGACCTTTATTTGTACAGCACAGACAGAGTTCTTTACATAAAGCAAAGAAATGCATTAGAGCAACATTTAACAACAAAGAAAACATAATAAAATCAGTCAAAACAGAGTTAAATGAGATGTAAATACATATAAATCTTAATTAACCATAAATGCAAATAGACAAATATGATAGTAGACCAAAGATATAATCCACATACAGTGCAGTAGTTAAATGTAATAGCTGAGTTTTTAAATTAGATTAAAAAATGTGTGGAGCACAGTAACTGAAAAAAAAACAGTTTTTCCTTCTGAGTTGAATTTATTTTGGCTCAAGGTTGTTAAGTGATTTATAAACCAGCAGCAACACAGTCTATTCTCGAACTAACTGTTTCACTCATGAAGACATCCAGAGTGGGTGAAATGTAAACTGCCTGGTGATGAAATGTGTTCCTGCTCAGTAGATTTGATGTTTCTCCTCAGACACATTAAATAAATATGCAGTCTAAGAGGGCTGACTGGTAATGCATCCCACCATAGGAACCAAATATGTTGCTATGGCTAAAACCCACCCCGGTAGTTTCCTGCTGTTTCTCTCTTAAATAAAGGTACTGTATGTAAAGTCTGTACACTTCACGCACTGTATAAGGTTTCTCCCCGGCCCTCGACCTTATCTGAAAGCGCGGCTTACTTATTTTAACCTTAGTAGTGACAGAAGATGCTGTGCTACTTGGTTTGTCTGGAATCTTTTGTTATGCACATGCAAACTTGTAAAAAGCCAGTTAGAAACTCGGTTAAACCGTATGCATGAAAATCTAGCAAGGATTTCTTTTTAGAAATCGGCTGACAGGAGAAAGTTGACTGTAACCTGGTTACATAAGAACATGTAAACACGTTTCACACTTTATTGCAGGACCTGATGTTGCGACACGGCTGGCGTACGGCAGCCATAGTACCTGAGCTGGAGCAGGAAACCAAAGTGGTGAGCACAGACCGGTATGCGCAGAACCTCACCTGGCTGCAGGCTCTGACCGGCCTGATGGAGCGTCTACAGGTGAGGAGTTAAGCCCAGGATTGTTCGGATATTTTATCATGGGCAAAAAAAATAATAACAATGATGACACAGCCAAAAAATAATTGTCTTAACCAACACCTATCCAAATGTGTTCAGGGTAAAAGGAGACTGTTGTTGACCTGCAGTTACTCATGTTTGCTAAACCTAAGGTTGCTACATGAACTGACGGCAAACCACAATCTGCACTGATGTTTGGTTCCAGCTATTTGTAATCTGGCTCTTTACTGGTATGATGACATGTTGACACAACAGGATGTCAAAAATGATCCATTTACTAAACTGCTTCTGAGTCCATGTAACTCATGTTTACAAGCCTCTGTTGGCCTGTAACTGGGTCGTGTGATTGAACAAAGTACAAAAATGCAGCAAATACAACTTTTCACTGTTGTTTACACGAAAGACTACAAACCGTGTGTTCCCACCTTTTAAAGTGAGGATCAGATTATTCTTTGTATATGTATGAATAAATACTAGGTTTTCCATTTACATCTGAGTGTAGTGCAGTAGCTGTTGAAGTGTTCATAGTGTTGTTTTCTTCATTATCTTAGACACATCGGGACGTGGACTCTAAACAAGTTTTTCAGGAATGGCAGAAAGAAAGAGAAGAACTCAGGTGAGTGCCATGAGGTGCCTTCCACTTAATGCGCACCCCTGACTTATCATGATGTGTGCTGAACTTAAAACAATGCATGCTGGTTAGATAATTTGTCCGATTTTGGCCTGCGTGGCAGAGCGTCACCATGTCACATGACATTAAAATCTCATGGGAGTAAGACGGATGCAGTTTTCTGAGTCGGGCGTTGCTGTCAGAAGCACCTCTGTGATGACAGATTGTTGCCCTGATTGACTTACGGCTTCATTGACATGCATGATGTGTTCTACATTTTTATTCAAAGAACTTCAGATCCTCTATCTGCAATTTATTTGATCTTACTTAAGGGCACCGTAACTATAATTTTAATTACCACCAAGAGAGCTGTAAAAACAGTTTTGTTCAGGAGTTTGTTATTGTAAAATAAGTAATGCCCTTGTGGGTCATATTTTTATATGTTAGATTTCTTTCTGCAAGATCAGCCATTGCTGTGACCTCTCTGACGCAACGGGAAATAGAATGTGTCCAACTTGACGTCAGTCTTTTTATACTCCACCCCATCCAGTCATGGGCAGTTTACGTTGACCCTCAAGTCAGCCGCAGTTGATAACAAACTGATCTATTATGTTAATCTCTCACTCAATCTTCAACACCTCCCAGTGAACCCAGTGACCCTGCTGTTATCATGTATATACTGTGGAACATTCATTAAGCACTCGGCTTAAGTAAAGTTCTTAGGTGCTCGTATTTTACTTGAGCTTTACTTTGTTACTTCGTACTTTGACTCCTCCATATTTATTTGACAGCTATAGTTACTTGTTACACTGTGGGCTAAGAGTTTATCCTACAGGCCTATAATGAGCATAAAGTATTTATGCTGTTTGATTAAATTAAACTGTATATAAAACAGTTAGAATTAACTTCACCTCGACCAGCTGCAACATTCAAATTCTGTTTACATGTTCATGCATCAGTAATGATAGTTTAAGAATATATAATAATGCAGTCAGAGGCCATTCTGCTGGCAATATTTACTCTTGAATCCAAGACATTAACTTGTTAACTTTGTGTTGTTGCTGCTGTTACTTACCTAAAAGATCTCCATCACTAGGTATATGACTGCAGTCATACTTAAAATCATATTAACTTTCACCCTAAATCTTTCTGTCTCAGGGTAATGACAAAGAACTTGTTCAACCCTCAGTTCGGCAGCATCTTCAGAACATGCCACAACCCCACCTACTTCTCCAGGCGTCTGTGTCGTTTCTCAGACGTCTACATGGCCTCCCTGAGCTGTCTTTTGAACTATGACCTCTCGTACACTTTCTACCCCCGCCGCACCCCTCTGCAGCACGAGGCTCCTCTGTGGATGGATCAGCTTTGCACAGGCTGCATGAAGACGCCTTTTCTGGAGGAGATGTCTCACATACGATGAGAGCTGTGCTCTCCTCAGTGACTGATAGGATTTCATATTTTAGGCCTGGTGAACACTTGAGATAGATTGAGGATTTGTCTCATAAAGCAGGATTTCTTTGTTGCCAAGAGGGTGCTCAACATCTCCTTCTACAGAGCTAAGCAATCCTGTTCCACGTAGTGACCCAATTACCCAGTGAATTCACTAGAGGGTGCTGTAGAATTATCTGCTGTCTGGATAGCATGCAATTCAGTTAAACATGTGGTACAAGACTGACAGACACTCTGATTTCTCCCTCAGTCAAAGTGTTATGGAACTGCTGATCAATATTGAGCTACAGTCGCACAAATACAACAAATAAAGAATTAAAATCTGATATAATTTTGTGTTGATCTTTTACTAACCCAATTATACTGTACACATCACACTTTTATGTAAACGTGAGGAAGTTACATGGAAGCAAGTTACTTCAACATCACTGAATCATGAATAGAATCAGTACAACCCGAGCCTGAGACTAACCTTTAATTGTTAATTAAATACATCTTATGAGTTGTGCATATTTTCTTAGTCAGATTTCCTTGCATTTATTTCATTGGGGGTTTGGTTGCTAGGCAGCGCAGCATCCATTCATCACCACTGTACTCAGCATCACAAACTCATTCACTCCCAGCCGCCCGACTGAAGACGACAGCCAAGGTACTGTACTCTCTGCATGCTACAACCCGGGGGTTTGGCCACTGATCTGTTCATGTAGAATGGTTGTTATTACGTGACTGTGGTGCACGGTAGTTGCTGCTCAATTCAAACCGCTGGAGCTGAGACAGTATCGTGGTCTTGATTAAGTTTTTAATGAGCTGTCCCGCGCAGGGATCGTTTGTGTAGCTACTACTTAGCATTGCAGTGCGTCCAGTTTCGCTACATAGGCGCTTGTGTTGTTTGAAACGCTGTATTTTTGATGAGGCTAATTGTTAATAAACACATGGCTCTCGACGCATGAAGTCACTTGAATAATGTGTTGGTTGTTGCGTGGCAGAAGTCTTTGTTGTCGTCCCTTTGTGCATCTTTACTCCCACACTGCACTATGACATCCAAAAGTTTGACTGCACGAGTCGCCATTTCAATCATGGTCTTTACAGGTCAGCTGTGAGGTTGGGATTTGTCTGTAGTTGTCCAGCAAGTGACGTGGTTCATTTCTGAAGATAAAATATGTTTATCATTATTTTTTTTCAAATTTGCATTTTATTGAAGAAAAAAAACCTTGTGTTTTCCATAATGTGTTTCTGCAGGTGTGTCACATGTGGCCCTATATATATATATATATAAATTACTTCTAGATAAAGAGCCCTCAAGTGAGATTAGCCAACACATTATTTTATATATTTATACATATAAATATAAATGTTTGTATATGTATACAAAAAATATAAAGTACATACGTATTAAATGATTAAATAAATGATTAAAACTCAGATCATTGGGCCTGTATTATTAAATGCAATTTCATCATCAGGGAGTTTTATTGGAGTCATCTTTATTTCATAGTAGGACAGAATAAAAAGGATTCTGAAATAAAAAAATTTCCAGAATCTTTTTTTTTTTAAGTGTCATACTTTTATTTCAAACTGTTTCATTACACTTTCATGACATTCAAGTCTTATTTCATAATGTCACTTTTTATGACAGTCGCTGCTGTCTGCAGCTCCTGCAGCTGTGCCTTCAGTTTATGATGATTATGATTTTTTTTTTTTTTTTGCCACTATTTGACATTCAGTGATTAACTGCTCCCAACAAGGTTTGTAGAGCTGTGTGACCTTTGATGACAGAGTGACATTTTCTGTCAATTTAAGTCATGCACACTATTGATCCATTCCTGGTGAACATGAGACAATTTTCCTCTGGGGACTCGCAGGACGTCCTGTTTCCTTAGCAAAAGCCCTGAGGTTGTGTTGTTTGACCCTCAAGCATGAGTAATAGACTGCATCTTTCTGCCCGTCATCACCTCTTTTGGTATACTGCTTGCTGGCTGCATATTGTATCCAGGGTTGAATACTCTTTGGGAGTGTTTTTTAGGATGAAACACAATCTTCACTGTGTTTGTTTATTCAACTCTCCCCCTCACTATGTTAGAGAATCTAACCTAAACAGTTCATTTTTTTTCTATTAGTGAGATATCTCATTCTGAGGTCAGACTGAGAAAGGGTATCAGTCTTTTTTTAGTGTCACAGGATATTCCTTAGTTTTCGATTTTAGTATTAGATCATTTCCCCTTGTGTTAAACTCTGTGATACCCACTGCCAGTGCCAGCATCAGGCCATATTGATTTCTCATGGCTGATGCTCATTTAACATAGTTTTGAATTTAAACACATCAAAAACACAAGTGCTATGAGATGTGTTTTGCCTGTTTGAAAATGCTGCAGTGTTTGTTTATTGAATGCCTCACGTATTCTTTAGTGATTCATCTGTGTTTCTGCAGGGCTGACTGGTGTTTCAGTCTATTTCATGGCTCTGTGCCTTCAGTGAATAAGCCTGCACCTGAGTAGCAAGAGCCGGCAGGACCAACTTTTTTCATATCTGCTGACCTCTAAAAATGTGTTTCTGTATTTGGAAAGAAAGCCTAAAGCCTCAATTTACCGAAAGACAAAAAGGCTGGAATGCATACATTTAATAAAGCCTGTTTATATTATATATTGTGATATAGACTTGCTTCAGTTGATAGAGGATCTTCTACAGGACAATCCCTAAATCAAATGATTGGACAGATTTTAGTTTCTAAAATCAGTCTCTCCCTCACCAGCGAGCTTAACACCCAGTCCTTGCAAAACTTTCATCCTTCAGTGCCTCCATCCTGGATTTCTCTAGCCACACCACTCCTTCCATTTGCAGTTTCTTTTCTGCATCCGCTCCCTTTTATCTTTCTACCCTCCCCCTTTCTATCCTCACTCCTTCATTTTCTCACCTCTAAGTCTCTCCATTCCTTCCCATGCAAGCCTCTCTTCCTTCATTTCTTTGCTTCCAGTTGAGTGCCTCTGTGTCTGTCACTATGCTGGCTATGGGGGGGGCTGTGCACTCAGAGGTTTGTGTGCTGTGGCACCCCCCCCACACACACACACACACACTCACACACACACAGCAGCCTCTTCTATTATTAAATGTAATGCGACTTTACTTTTACAGCTGAGCAATGTTAAGAACTCTGCTCAGTGCAGGAAGATTTCCCTGTTGCAGCTGATACATTATTCCTTCATCTGGCTTGAAAAACTAAAAGAACAGAGAGAGAAACCCTGCGGAGAAAACACAGACTTACATTGTTTGTTTGTCCGTATTACCATTCTTGTTATTCTACAAAAGCATTATAAAGCCACAACATCGTTGTTTATTCATGAAGATTGTATTCCATTTGGCCAGCCAACAAAGAAAAAGCAGACGGGCTGGGCTTACTTGGTTTGGAAATATAAGTGTGGGCCATAACACAGTCAGGGAGGATGAGCAGTGGAGAGCGGCCTCAAGACAACAGCTAATTGGCCCTTGCCAGTGTCCTGGAGTGGGGCAGTTGGTGTAATCACCACATGATGAGAGCAATTAGTCTGTATGAATAAGGTTAAATCATCAGTATCACAAATTGGTTTTGTAGCTATTTTTTCTTTAGGGTTGTATCAAATGAATAACATGTCATACTCGTAAGGATAACTGATTCATTTGAGTGGCAGTGATTATGCAGATCTCAAAACCGGATGTACAGTCATGAAATTTATATTTGGAGGTTTCAAATTTAACATTACGTAAAACTTTCATTATTGGTCTTTATTTGCATAATTATGATATCACATTGGAGCAATGAGAAGCAGAATTTAAGTGTAAGTGTAAAATCTTATATAAAATCTTATATATCAATCACCTTTGTTTCATCTCAGGCAAATTTCTGCAACTGTGTTACTTGTGTTTTGCATTTCAGTGAGACACACATGTATTTATCTTTCCTTAACTTGACTACTGCTGTTTACCTGCTTTTATTGTGAACAGGCTCTACTGTGCTGAAATGCTGCAGCAGGCCTGTAACCAAAAATAACGGACACAACCATTTCTCTTTTCAATGTCACTTCACTAGTTGGGTCTTTGTTTTGAAAGTGACCTTAAAGTTTAATTGATTACTTTGCAGTCTTTCCATGTGCTGGTGCGTAATGACCTACTTCAACTCACGATCTCGCAGGGTCCTTCTGACTGTCCCTATGTTTCCAGGATAATTGTATTTCTGATTCACAGTCACGTTTTAAATCACTTGTGTTTATTATAATCTGTGGTCTTTGGCTTTTATTACATTTTTCCTTATTGTTCTGTTCGGTTCTTCCAGCTTCATTCCTTCATCTGGGACTCTTTGTTGTCTTTTGTTTTAGTCACTTCAACAGCCTCACAAAGGCGTGGAGAGCCTCACCCAGTCCGTTTCTACACACGCTTTGCCAGATTTCACATGGATTATTTATATGCTGGTTTATGTGAGGCCACTGGCTGCTCCTGACACACTTTGCTCTTTCATCATCATACATGTAGGAATGCACCTTTGGCACTGTGTCAAACATGCAAGTCTGTGATGCACTCTTCGGTCCCTGCTGAGTTCCTGCCCTCTTATGCTCTACAGTCCTGGTCAAAATTATTCTTCATTCATTCATTTCTTCAGAAATAAATGCAAATAAACTTTGTTTATCTTTACTAAAATCAGGGGATCCAATAATTTTGACCTGGAACCCTTTTGTAAATTACAGCCCTGTCTGTGATCTCTGAAATACAAGCCTGTGCTGTAATTAACATAGTCAGCGGGCAAAGGATGAGAAGCTGTAGTAAATGAAGGCGTATTGTGTCACTGTGAGGCCGAGGAGGCCTGTGTGACTGATTGGAACATGGAGAGAGAACGGTTTATGTGATTTGAATACAGCGATATTTTTTATTAGCAGCTGGATTCTGCTTATTATCTTGTTTTTCATTTGCCCCCCTTCTTCGCCGACATAGAAAGTGTTGTACTTTCTTATGCGATATCTTAATTACAGAGCTATCCCAGTGCTTTCGTAGACACAACTAAACAAACAATATTTAAAGCTTCATGTTGATACTTAGGGCCTTTTTTTAGAAATTGGATGCATCATTTTCCTGCCTGTTGAATTATTCATCTGCAGACTGCATTTATGTGCGTTCTCTGCTCAGGGGAAGATGTCAGCTGGACCACTGCAAACAGCTTATTAAAGTGAAAGTGTACTGTCTCTTTGATGGGCTTTGAATGAGTCACCCACTCTCTGCCTCTGTATCTGTGAGGCGTTTATATTTATTCTTGATTTTCATCACATTTCCTTTGTACTGTGTTTCCCATTTAGTAGTTTCAATACCTACCCCGGTGTATAGGCATAATCACTGAGCTGCATTTGAAGTGGTTCACTCCGTGCTATACCTCACATCCGCACGCTTTGATGTTATTAACATTCAGCAAAGTGTCTTGTCATATCTGAAGTACTTTGGATTCAAGGCTCTGGTTTTTAGACTTTTATTTTACCTCTCTGGAGAAAAACAAAAAATCTCGTACGAAGCATCTGTCCTGTTCATCTTGCTTGACTGAGGTGATTGGAAAAATATCAGTCCTGTTTATTATGTGCCATAGCTCTTCAGTAGACAGACCCTGCCAAACAGCACAGTAATCTCTTCATTAAATAGCTTCAATTAGATGTATGACTATTTTATGGTGTGTGAAGCTAGAGAAGCATTTAGATTAAATGATTGGTACACTATAATATTTAATAGCCACATTATAAATACAGGGAATGTAGTAGAGTACTGTAAAAGTAGGCTTACTATGCAGCAGTACTGGGTTTGTATGAACAAAATTTGCAGTAGTACTCGGAAATACAAATGGAAACATGACTGATCCGGTCAGCTGCAGGCTACTATTCACGGCTGTTGAGATTGGATTGCTTTACACTTGTTCTTTATCGTTTTGCTGGAATTGAATGTATCAGATTTCAGCTTTTCATCACCAAACTATGAAATGCCAGAAAGCGTCTCTAAAATATGTAGAAATATTAGTCAGGGATTCGTGGAAGAGTGACTTTCCGTGATCACATGTAGCACTTAAAGCATGTTAAGGTATAGATTAATACAACTTACCGCAGTTTAGCATGCACTCATCATCCATAACAAATGGCCCACCTTCCTCAGATAGTATGAATATTCATGAACCTACAGGAAAAGGTTAAGCATGAAGTCGACATAAATTACAAACACTATGTGCTGTTCCTCTCTGTAATGATTTCAGATCATTTCTTCTCTGCACCACTGAGCTGTATGACAGATAGACAGGGAATAGATACAGGGGAGGGGACCCCACACAATCTGGTGTGTGGGGCTCCATTAAAGATGTTTTTTTTTGTTTTTTTTTCCTGTAGTAAAATGGCTGTTAAGCTGCCATTATGACCAACGTGGAAGGAAATTTGCAATAAACTGCAGATCCAGATTTGGTATGGCATGACTCACAGATTCGTCTATTGCAGGGCACTGAGCACACATTTCCTGACTCATCAACACTCCTGCCCTCTGTCACACCACAGTGTACTTTTTCTGGGTGACACATGCAGAACTTTGTCTCTATTTGTGGAGACACCTGCTGTTCCCATGCAGAGGCTCTACCCCCCCCCCCCCCCCCCCCCCCCCCCCCACCACACACACTCCTCACTCCATCAGGTCTATATCTAGTTGATAATAAAAATAGACCTTACAGCAGACATTATCACAGTGTCAGGGTTTAGGTGATTTGGGTTTAATTCGGACCATCTTGTGAGCACAAACTCTTTTTTTAGTGAAATTAAAGCTCACCCTCAGTTCACAGTCTTCTCCTGGTTTCCTAAAACCTCTCAAATGGGTCCGGCCTAAAAGAAAAAAGAAAACAAAAACAAACGCAGTGAAACCATGCATGAAGAGAACATAAAGCTGTTCAATAATTTAAATGAGCATGTTCAATGACATTAAGGCACTCTGTCTGCCAAGTGTAGTAGCATAACATTTGTTACAAATTTCAAATCCCCCTACAGCCTTTAGGACAAAACAAATGATGTAAAGTACCAGCTAAAATAAACAATGAAAATCCTACTTCTGATGTCCAGAAGTCAGATATATAAGATAAGAAATTATTTGTATTTTTTTTTTTTTAAGTAAAACTAGATTATAAGTTTTAAAATACTAACATGATGAACAATTTCAGCTGTTAAAGTAAAAGTTGATTACACAGTTGACACCTGTGTAATCTCCCTAAGAAGAAAGTCACAAATTACAAGACATTAAGATTTGCTCTGGTGTAAATTGTTTAGCTGATGACTGTCATTTTTTCATCACAGTGTCCAGGAGAGGGCACTGTTACTCTTCCTTCTCCTGAGCACTACCTACATTGCAGTAATAAATGCACACTCATGTGGACTTAACTTTCTCGCAGCATAAAAATCTCCAATTTGTTAACCAACTTTCTTATTGACCTTTTTCTGTGCAAACGTTTCTTGAATCCACAAACAGCTAATATTGAATTTGTCAATACTGCCGCACTGGTTAGTGGAAATGAAAGCTATCAAATTTACTATTCCCACTGTGAGTTGAAAGCAAAGGGATTAAAAGTTGCCCTTTAACTTTTTGGCATTTCTCCACCTGCCAGAGGGATTTAAAGTTGAGTGCTGTCAGCCTGAGTCTGTCTCTGCTGTGGCGAGTCATCTATTGATCACCTGGCATGAAGACAAAGTCCTTCTTAGTCGCGGAGAACCATCCATCATGGAGCTGCCTGGGACACAGTGGAGCGATAGCATGGCACTGAGGATCCATTATAACTGAAATAGATATTTTGCTGCTACAAAGATCAATGAGCAACACATCCCTGTAGCTGTTACCTTCATCCTGCATCGGGTCATGATTGTCTGAAGAAGATGGACTGCCATGATTAACTGATCTCGAGACCAACACTTTGTTATTAATAACTTCCTTTATTAAGTTATTGGTAACTCTTTAAAAAATTTAAGCCGATGCCATTTGTCATTCAAAAAAATGAGGTAGATTGATGAAAACAAAAACATGAATAATGACTTTCTTGTCACCTACTGATGGTAGCCGGTCTCTCGCTAATCAGATGAGAAGAATGGGCACAATATAGGGAACTGATAATTGCATTCAAACCTCAACAGAGCGGAATATAAAGTGGGAAAGGCTCATTCGATTGGAGCACGTAGCAACAACACCTCTTTTCTTCTGCCGTGTCCACCATAATATCCTGGCCCTCTAATGAGAGGCTATGAAAGGCCACAGTGTGTGTGTGGTGTATGGTGTGTGTGCGTGTGTGGTGTGTGTGAGACTGTTTGTAGCGGCTCCCAGGGGCCTGAGGGGCACGTGACCTCACTGGGAGGAGGACGGTTCAGTTGGCTCGCTCCACTCCTCCCACTCAGATAGTCAACAACCCTTACTGTAACTTCTTTTCAACAGTGTTATTTCCAGCCGTCCCACTCTCCATGTGTGTCTGAAAATCCAGGAGAGGATGTGAAACCAATGTAAGTTCTGTATTAGCTGAATAAAAAGTGACTGCAAAAGTGAATGCTGTGTTACAAAGCAAATACAACAAAGTATACAAAGTAAAGTGAAGTAATAGGCCTCGCTCTGTTCAGTGTGGCTCGACAGGAACCGTCCAAAACTAACAAATGGCCTTAAATAATTACATGTGCTGTAGCTTCAGTCGTGCCCTCTTGCGCTCAGTCAGCCGCTGAAGCTGGTAAAGTGTAATGAAAACGAAATGCTCATAGAGATAAGGCTCAGCTTATTTCCTTGTGCTTCAAAGCACAATTGCCCTTTGAATATTCGCCCCCTTCAAATATTTGTGTGGCACCCCTTCCTCCGCAAACTCACCCTCTCCAAATAGCCCTGTCTATGTGTACTCCTTGTTCAGTCAAGTATCTGGAAAATATTTACAATGTATACAGCGGCCATAGGCACTGTGTTCATCACGATACAGTATAAATATTATCACATGATTAACCTCGTTCTTTAAGGGGCTGTTAACCGACCCAACTTCTACCTTTTTAGAGTGGAGCTGCTCTCCACACCAAAACGTCCACAGCTTTGCCCCTTCACCCCAAACATAAATACTTTATAAGAATCCCTCATAGATGAATTAAGGAATTGATACTAAAGATGCCTTTAGAATATGTAGTGGATTTTTGATCATCACACAAAATAATTACTAATGATTTCATAGGTTTGTTATAACTTCAGAAACTGGGAGTTTAAATAGGACTATTCACAGGATCTCATAGGATCACTCATAGAAAATGCTCTTTCAGGGCCTATAAGTGGGTTATTTATAAATATATTTTGGGGCCATACAACATCCTGCTGTTCTCAGTTGCTTCTGCCACTTTTAGCTGTTATAAACTGAGGATTATTTCTCTTTTGCACCTTGCTCGAAAAGGGCCTAATAAATAAAACTGTATTCATATTATTTGGTGTAAGAAATCATTACAGCAGGGAAGGTTTTTTTCCTAAGTGGCTTGTGAAACCAGAGCTATACTAGGAGAATAACTAAATATTAATGAGAATAAAGCTGTATTGTTTCATTGTTATCTATTTGCGTAAAGCTTATGTTGAGCCAACTTTGCGCTTAACCTCCTGTTGCTTTGTAGCAAAGTTGATTGATGATGTTTGTCCAGCTTCAAACGCATCAAACCCCTACATAGAGAAAATTCAATTTCTATTTAAAAGGACTGAAATGATAAATTGCGATGCACCTCCTTAACAAAAGGCCTCCACACATGTTTCATCAGGCGGGCACAATGCTGATTTATTCCTCAAGAGCAAATTTCCTGCCCCCATGAAAGCAGAGCTAAGGAGGAATGAATGATCTTTGCTCCGTCCACTCCTCGCCCCTCATAAACCACACACCAACTCTGCCTCCACATCCCTGTCCACAGCTGAGACTGGAGATAAACTATTGAGTTTATGGGGCCGTGCCCATTCACAGAACCAAGTGTGAGGAGACATAATAACATACATCAGTGTTTGTTTATGGGATAACAATGTTTAGAATTTTAAGACCATGATTTTGATGTTGTTTATTCTAACTGCCATACGTACGCCAGGAAGCGTGAACTATATACATTTATCTTGGGGAGACAGAAGAGCTTTTCTGTGAAAGCTTATATGTAAACACAACTGTGTTTTTCGTCTGGATTTATGTTTTGTTGGCGTTGCTGTATCAGTGGTTTCTGCGGGTCTGACGACGTGGATATCGGGGAGGGATCTCCGCTTCTTTTGTCCTCTTAAGAGTTTTCCTGCCCATCCACTTCCTTTAAGACAAAAGAGGAGCCAGAGCTGCTCAGAGGACTGGGGCCTTGTTCCCGAGGTGATATGATTAAAGGCTTGTTGTCTGGACTGCACCCATTCAAATGCCTCGCACACGCCACAGCTGCTTTAGTTAATTGAATTGTCAGGAGAGCAGACAGGACTGAAGGTATAGCACCAAGACTGATGCTCTGAATCAATAGTGGCACTTAAACAAAGCTGGACAGTGGTGGTGCCAAGGAGCTGAAATGTTGGCTGTTTGTTTAGATAAAACAAGTGATTCCTGATTTCAGCTAAGTGAAAGTAACTGAACTGCTGATTCGGTTGAGGATTTCTTTTTGCGATGGGTCAGATATCTACAGATTTTGTGCAGAGAACATGTTCACAAACAGCAGCTTATGGATTCTAATGAACTATCATGTGTTATACTGTGGCATTGTTCGCTGGTGGATGTCCACTGTGCTATTTATTCATATTTATTTTGTTATATTTGTGAATTCTATGGGATATGTTGTTTTATTCTATTTTTACGGTGCCTTTTTCAATATCTGGCCAGGAACACAGATGATAAATAAAACACTAGAGCACAATCAGTAAACAAGAGCCTACAGCCATGCTAGTGGGTGTCTGACCGGCCCAGCGGTGCTTTGAGCTAAATGCTAACATCATGCTCACAGTGACGGTACTGAGAAATTAGATAAAATACGATTTTAGTCAACCGCGTGGTGGCACTAGAGGTGGCACCAAAGTCAGTCGGCTTCAAAACTTCACAGCAATACATCCAATAGTTTTTTTTAATTTTTGAAAAGTGATGGACTGACCGACGGACAGACACATGCCACTAGCAAGGTTAAACAAAATCTGTCAGAAATGTCAATTAATCATAATAATCAATAATGACTATAATCAATGAAGACTATATGAGCCAAAGATCTGTCCAGTCAGATAAATTACCACATTAGACAAAGTCTGGTCCATTACCAACAAAGTCAGCCAAGGACTGATGCTGTGGTGAAATGTTTTTAGAAAATTGCCGTCCCAGAGGAAAAGGGGTGATGTAATTGTGGAGAGATGATGTAATTGTCTATCAGGATGATTGTGCTTGTTTGGTTTCGCCCATTGATTAATTAAGTGCCTGTCTGCTCAGTTACTATGAGTGCTCTGCAGTTAATGTGATGAACACATCATTGGCCCTCGGGGAGATCATGGTCCTAGCCTGGTGAGAATTTTATCGACTCATAATTTTTGGGTAAAATTAACTGTTATCAACTAAAAACTTTGCCACTCCCGTCTACCGCAGCTCACTCCGTCCTGCCTAACACTGACCAATGAAAACAGGAGTCTGTGTCATCCAACATAGCGCGGATGCTTTGGAAGTGAATGTCTATCAGTTAGCCGGCTGACACTCCAGACCGCGATCCTCCTTTATTCAATAATCAAGCAGCAGCATTAATGCATTGTTGTCACTGCTGCCAGTTTATTGCACTCGACAACCTGCTACAGGAGAGTCTGTATGTCCAGACATTTACTCTGTTTAATCAATGCAGCTAATAGTATTGCAGGGAAAACTGTTGTGCTACATTAACCTTGTGTTTGTGTGCATACCAGAGGTGATGGGCTTACAAAAGAAAGAATTAGGAGGGAGATGAATGAACAGATTAGAAACTTGTTCAGAGGTCACCACCTACAGTATGCTAACCCAGGGCAAGGCTCTGTGATTAGGACTTTTGTGAAGAATGATGAACTGTTTGTCTGACGACTGCAGCTTGTTTGACCAGCTGTCTTCCAGCGGCAGAGAGAGAGAGAGAGAGAGAGAGAGAGAACTAGTGTTACAAGTCTTGTTCAAAGCAAACTCTAACAATGCCAAGTGTATTTTGCCAATAGCCATTTTTTAAAATGATCAAGTAACCAAGAATGTACTTGTGTGACTTGTGTCAGTGCTGTGTGCTTTTAGGGATTATGGTAAATTTAAAAAGAAAAAAAAAAAAAAACACCTGCCGGTGTGTTTTCTGTAAACTTGGTGCATGACAGTGATGATCCAGCCTGTATACGTGAGACAGGCGGCCACCGCACTCCTGGTTCCCCGGGAGACTGGCATGGTCAGCAGCAGCCCTCCCTCCAGCCCCCTCCCCCCACTTTCCTCCCGCATCCTCTCTCATCCTCTTGCCGTTTCTCCCCCTATTTGTGAAGGAGGCGTGCGACTGAGGAAGAGGCAGGGCATGTTAGCCAAGGCTGGGGGAGTGGAACTCATACATCAGGCAAAGCGTACAAACACACACGTTCACACCCACACACACACACACACACGCACACACACACACACATGCTCAGTCAGCGTAAGTGACACAAGTGCTGGCTCCATTCAGCACTGAGTTGACTGACTCACTGCTATCCATTAGCCGGTATGCCGCAGAGAAAGAGGAGTTTCACTTTTGGAGCCTATGGAGGGTAAGAATGAATTTCCTATAATAATCTGCTGAGAAACTAAACCTCTCCACAGCTCACATTTGTATGGTTGTGAGTGTTTGTTTGGCTGTCTGCCTCTGTCTCCCTGTTTGATGACTGTGCAGATTCTCTGTCTGTGTTTCTGCCTGCATGTTTGCCATCATATTTATCATAACAGCTTTTGTCTTAAATGTCTTAGTTGATATTTTTGTGGCTTTCTATTATAAATTGGACCCGATAATGCTGCTGTTGCTGCTTGATGATGCATCACTAGCAGCTGCATTCTGTACAGTCATGGTGAGGTCTCAGACGTAGAAGCATAAACAAGATAAGGTGACAAAATTAACGGAGAGAAAAGTTACACAAGGTTCATGTTACGGGAAAGTATCAGTGAGGCTGTGACAGAAGTGATGTTTGATGGTTGTGATTGTAGCAAACTGTACATATACTATAAATATATGCTGTCACACATTCAGCACCCAAAACACACACACACACAAAGATGTCACTGCATAGTTTGTTTCATGTGAATTCTCTATGCATTAACTTCTTTCTATGCTTGCCTCTGGTATAACATTCATTTACTGTTTATTTGGAATAGAAAAAGATACGTGCTGCATAGTTCACTGCGGTATGTATCTGTATTTGTATGGCCCACTTCAGACTTTCCAGAAACTTAACAGTAGACACGCAGTCAGCAGAGTCTTTTTTTAATGGTCAAAAGGTGAACAGGTGCCCCGATGCAACTGCATGCCTGACTGCCTTTGCTCAAGGATATGTGTTGGAAGGTAGCCTCAAGAAAGTCTGGAAATATCACCATTAGCTAACAACTAGTGCAGACACTAGTTACGGCTGGGTTGGGCTGTGCAGCAGTTTTAGTGTAGTAATTGATGTATGTATGTGGGCCGCTGGCCAAGTGGCGCCGGAACACAAATGCGCATGAATTATGGGTAGGAAGTGAATTCACAAGTGAGAGAACTTTGATAACGTTTTATTTCATGGGTCCACAGTTTCCTAATAATTTAATGGGAAGTTTCTTGAAAAAAAAGTATATTACTTGGTACTAATAATAAATGTTTAACTGCTTCACTTCATTTGCAATTTAGCATTGTCTTTAGCAGCCTTCCAGAGAGTCGACTTGAGTGTCCAATGACTTCAAGCCCTCTAATTCACCTCTGATTTAGCTGTTGCCAGTGCTAGCTGAGTTTCTGTCTTGAGTGAAGCCACCTCGTCTTCAAGCATGTTGCATTGGGCTTTAGCTTCATCTGTGTTACTGAATAAGCTAGCAGTTGCTTTGTTTGGTTCTGGTGGCATGATAAATAGAAATTTAACACACTCAATTGTAAAATAAGCCATATATAACTCAAGCTAAAATATTAAATCATAGTATTGCATTGGATTAATCAGTGTTTGAAGTATTAGGTTTTGTTACAGACTTGCATACTCCACTGAAAGCCCCCTAGCCCCTTTAGTACACTTCTGATCTGTTAGTTCTACACAGTAGCTCAACTGAATATTACATACATATTACATATGTGAAGAATATAGTTTCCAATAAAAAAAGAATAATTAATGTACATTTACTTGGGTTTTAAGGGAGGTTTTCACGAGCAGTTCTATTGGGCCACCGTGTCTGGATTCATCCTCCATTGTTTATCTCATAGTGGAGCAGTTGAGGAGTTGACAGTTTAAAACTCTTAGGGAAGCAGATCCACTTTCTATATGAAGCAAACAACTTTTCTGTTTTGTGTTTAGCAGCGGCCTTAAATGCCATTGTACTTGGCATTTCGATAGGTCAGCTTGATTGCTCACATCAGCGGGTGATCTGTAATACACTCTGCCCCCTGCATCACATTGGCATTCACTGAAGGAAACGCAGACCCTCTGTTCTCTGCAGATCGCTCTTTCTTTGACACAGCATGCTTCATAATTTTGGCATCAACTATGAATGGGGCTGCCACTCAGTTTGAATTGTTATGTGTTTGTGGGTTTTTGTTTCACTTTGGGTTGGTTATGGTTCTTTTTCCTATTGCAGTACTTTTAACTGGCTATGTTGGATACTGTAATTTACCAGCAGAGATGTTACTTAGACAAATGTGAACATGATGTGGCAACACTGAGCTTTCATATCCTTTTAGTGACAAGTATGTGAAGTATTCCTGCTGCTTTTAAGAAAACACGCCTGTTGTCACATGAGAGATACTGTAGCTACTATACGTATTCCTGTTTGTCTACTGTGTAGCTCACAGTGACTACCTCCCCATAAACCATAAAATCATGGAACAAACACAGTTACAACCTGTGTGTTATAGACAAACTCAATCTCCCAGTGACAAGACCTTCAGGCAACGTGAACAATGATTCTGTATGTTGTAGTGTCCCATAGAAAGACTGGAAGAATGCAGGTATATGGCATTCTCTGGTCAGCTGATTTAATCACATCATTTAAACAAGACTCCAGCCCAGTGTTTCCCATTGTTAAACAGTTAATGGTAAATGTCCATAATAACATTGTCTGTATATATGAACAGATTATGGCTCATATTTATCTCACGAATCAAGAATCCCCAGTTGACTGTGTCTGAGGTTGTGTTGTTTAGCTTGTGGCTCCAGCCAAATGGCATAAGAAATGTTTCATCGTTTGTAGAAAATGACGTCTTTACGCTAATGAAATACTTTGTCTTATCTCACTCCTAGTTGTTTGAAGTTTTTTGTCTCTTTTTGATTTTGGAGGATCTTGTGTCTAAGGCTTATTGTATTGAATGCTGTTCGATGGACAACAGGAAGACAACACAGAAAGGGTCTTTTTGTTTGACAAAAGCAAATGTTTGCATGACAAAAGATGATTAGAGTGCAAGGCAGGGCTACTTGAGAACAGGAGGCTATTCAAGTACCTTTCCGAGGGCAGTGGCAAAACAAACAGGAGATGTAGGGCAACCAGAGGGCTCTTCAATGCCTACTCAGTCAGTTCACCTTGCATATTTACTTTGACATTGACATTCATATTCACAATAGCAAGCCATCTACGAAGAAGGCTGGGGAGGGAAGGCATTGGGTAAGCTGCAGTTAATTATCTAATGCTCACCGAGCTGCCAATCGTTAACTTAACTTTGCCCTGATAAAAGAATAAAAACATAAGGGGTGTTTTATCACAGTCTTGCTTTTAAGTCCCCCTGTGCTCCATAGGTCCAGCTTGGCCTGCTCCGAACAGCTGTGTTGCTGCAGTCATGTCACATGGTTTAACTGCAACTTCATGCTTCATGACACAGTAACACCACAACAAATGGTGTAGAAAATAACCAAAAAGAGAGAAAAAGATGGTTCACTAGGTCACAATAAAGTAATTTATCTAGACACTGGTAATATAAGCCCCTGTAAAGTCACAGTATCACCAGATAGCAGTGAGCAGAGTCCTTACGGAGGACATTTATTTAGGTTTGAATTTTTTTCTTTTCAAATGGAAATGAATACCTGTAGTATCACCTGTTCTTCATCTTGCCAGTTCATCCGTAGTTGCTTCATTCTTAGGAAACAATTGGCCAAAAATATTTATATCTTGATGTGAACCAGATGATTTGCATTCAAACATTCAGGTCACAGTGAGTCATCAACCTGACTCTGTCAACAATTCCTGTGATTTAACATTTACACAAATTAACACAGTAATTCATTACAGATATGATGGCATAGCAAAATAGAGCACATTATGACACATTCCTAAATAAAACTAACAACAGAAAACAAGGAGAGATACTCCAACACCTCCAAACTCCCACGTTAGGAGCAATAAAGGTACTGAAACCTGCACTAATTACACCGTCCGAATAACATCATTCTTCTGTGAGTCCACACATTTAAATAAGAAAATGACATCACATTTGTATTTAACTGGCTTAATGAAACCACATTGAGTTAAGTGCCATCACAAAGTGAAAGAACACTGATTGTGACACTGACAACAAAAAATAACATGTCATGTTTGTTTGTTTATGTTATAGACATTGCGCACGCTTGTCTTACTATATTTGCGGGGTCTGAAAAATTCCACTATACTTGTGGGGTCTTTACTTGTGGGGGTCTAACAGCATTGTGGGGACCGAACTACCGGACCCCAAAAAGTTTAAGTGGTTGTTTGAGGGTTAAGGCTTGGTTTCAGGCTTGGGGTTAGAATTAGGTTTAGGTTAGGGTAAGCCATTCAGTTGTGAAGGTTAGGGTAAGGGGCAAGGGAAAGCATTATGTCAGTGACGGATCCACACGAATATAGTAAAACAAGGATGTGTGTGTCTTTTCATACACACTGTATTCTACTGTACTGTAGCTAAATGAGGACATTCAGCTACTTCATGCTCTTTTCTCTGTCAATGGGCTCATTCAGCCCCCACTGGGCTCAGATACATGATACAGTCTAGATCTGGTCACGTTCAGTTGTTTGACAATGTTTCTTATTACTACCCCGAGTGTTATTTTTAAAGAAATTGTTCAGTATTGCTCAAGGCCTTGTGTGTCTCTCTGTTTTTGACAGTACATTCAGAATGGCTAACAGCAAAGAATATGTGTTAATGTAGGTGTTAATGTGAGAAAGACCTTATTCTGAATAAAGTGAATGGCACGTGTAATGTATCCATCCAGGCATCCACCTTTCTTGTTTTTGCTGAACCAGTGTCTGTTTGGTCAGTCGTTCCACCTCTTTGGTCTTTGGTTTCCCCAGAGGATTCATCCTACCGACTGGTGACCCCTGACTTTTCCTTTTTTTCTTTGCCTTTAGTGAAGTATATTGATGACAACTGGAAGGATTGCCAGTGAATTTTGTACACACATTGATGTCTCCCACAGGATGAATTGTAATTACTTTGATGATCATTTAACTTTTTATCCACCGCTGCTAGAAACTCTTGAATCTAGTTTAACCCAAGTGGATTTTAATGCTATGATAATCTTCTAATGGTTATTTTCCTAGCTTTACTAGTACATCCAAATTTTGAATCAAAAGTGTCTTCTACACTGGGTTGACCACAGGTAGGCTGTGTGACATTTTCACCTCTGTTTTGGTTGGAGAGTATTAAGCTCAAACTGAACAGCAACAAAGAACTTAAGTCAGCATGTTCTCAACTCGTGCTGGGTGAAATGGGTGTAACACTGACTGCCACTCCACCAGAATTTATTGTAGCTGTAGGGAAGAGAAATAATTTCTGTGCAAGCTGGGTTCTTGGATCATGTTCTTACCATTATTTTCACAGCATTAGTTGATACAAATGACTCTCATTTAAAACTTCTGTAATGCTACACAGCAGTGACCTTATACTTTTGTATGATGCCTCTTTTTACTAATTGATATTAATGTCAGATGGATATTTTCCAGTGTGTTTACATTCTTTAGTGTTTTTCTACTGGTGAGGGATCCTACAGAATGTAAATATAACACACAGCACTTTTAAAAAGTGACATAGTGAGAGTCTGTGGTGAATGGCTGGTCTAAGTGATCTTCCAGGTATGGTCATAGACATTTTAAGATCAATTGGTAAGGGCTGTGTTGTTCTCCATTGGAATTATCCTAAATTTAGAGTGCTTCTTATATTTCAGATATAGAATTAGCACTGCTGCAGATTGGTGGCTAAACAACAAACTTGTTTGCTTTAAGCTGGATTTCCTCTGCCCTGTCTGGTGACCTACTTGCCACGAGCAGTGTTGCTGACTTCATGTGCACCACAGGCCTCAGCTCATTTCTGAAGTGAGGAAAATTTTTCAAAGTTTAGCAGGGGAGGAGGAAATTACGGGGCGCACTTAAAGTCAGATTAAGTTGAAATAACTAATTGTCAAGTGGCAAGACTGCTGACACGGTGATGGCCCAGGGTTTCTGAGACCCGCCTTCAGCCTCCTTATCCCTCGCTGATGATTGTGTCCATGGCAACGAGCTTCTTCTTGATACCTAACTGAGAGTGTAGAGGAAGCATGAAAAACAATTTGCCAGTATTTGGCTACCACCTACTGAGCTGTAAATCCTCTCCGCCATGTTACGTTTCTAAATGCATTTGTTTATCTTGTCTTGTCTTTTTTTTCTTTTTTTTTTTTTTTTAATAAAAACTAGGCCACACACTGTTTTCACTGTGCAAACATGAGTCATAACCAACAAATTCATTAGCACAGGAAAATTTGTTATAGCCTACTTTTGTCCGCTCCACCCGTTGTTCTCCCAGAGAGGGACAGAGTATTCTTTGTCCCGATGATAAGGTTGAGAGTTTTTCGCAACTTGCTGTTGTCAGCTCTTCCGCTTCTTCTTTATCTGTGCGCTGTCCAGCTCAGTCCAGGTTTGCTTTACTTTCATAATGAAATGTCTTTATGACTCCCAGGGTTGAGTTAGATTTCCTGTTGATGGGAGAAGTGGTAAAGCATTTGAATGATTGTTGATTGTATGACACATCTTTCCTGATCCCACTTGACACTTCACAAAATGTTTAGAAAAATTGTGGAATAAACAGTGACTGATACGACTGAAGGCGAGCAGGTTTACTTGTGGCTTCCAGCTTCTTCCTCCATGCTCTTGTCCCTTATCTGAAAACAACGGTCATCACACAGCTAACATACCCCTTCTTTAGCCTGCAGCAAGATGTCAGCCAAGTACAATATTTGTACGAGTGTGTAGACACACGTTTTATCAGCTTAGCACAAAAAAAGAGAATATAATGTTCATTTCATAATCTTAACAAATTGACCCCTTATCTGTCCCAGTAGTGTTGATAGGAGGTCTCAGCTCTGGGGTATCATATTCTGTTTTGCTTTATTGCAACTATCCTGTATTCGTTTTGCTATTTTAGTTTGGAGCTTTTATCCAATAATCTCGCCACTCCCTCGTTGATTTCATTTTATGGGAATTCCATGAAACCTGAGAATGGGTGAGCAACACAGGATGAGGTTTAGAAAATGTTATTCTTAGTGATGTAGTACATATGAAAACAGCTTTGGCCTCCTCACACTCAGCTTCGCAAGAGCAGAGCTGACAGCCCTTAAGTATTTTGGCTCTCTCCTAAGGACCAGTATGCATTCCACTTAACTGCACACACATGACACAAGTCATCCTCAGTGAAACACTCAACACTGGTGGAAGATTTGAGATAGAGCTGCACCACCAAATCTACTTCACTGTCATTGTAATGTCACATGGAGTCTTGGGGTTAACAATAAATGAGTGATCTTGTGCACTGAGGGGAATCAGGCGACGACCTATTACAACAACACAAAGTCTGTTGGATTGTGACTCCACTGTATAGTGAACAAACAAATCCCCCACAGCCTGCTTCCTCTCACCAACACCGTTTTCTCAGAAGGAGGAAGCTTAAGGCTTTCATTTATCTTTTGAGATTTTCTCACAGCAAAAGAAGAAGTACTAACGTTTTTACTTTTGGTCCTAATGTTACCTCTTTGGGCATTCTCTGTAATCAATGACATTTAGAGGCATTTTTTTCATATGAATGAAAACAGAAGCTCCTTCTGTAGTCTGACTCGTGATTCTTTTGGCCATGACTCCAGGTCTGGCGATATCTGCTTGTCCATCATTTTGGTCCAAACTGAAATATCCGTCTGATGGATTGCCATGAAATTGTGTAGATACAATCTGGTGATCCCCTGACTTTTCTTCTAGGCGAGTTGGAGGTTTTAACCTTTAGTGAAACAACTACTGGATGAATTGCCATGCAACTGGGTTCAGACATTCATGTTCCCCTCAGGATGAATTATAATAACTTCAGTGATCTTCCGACTTTCTATTTACTGCCACCATCAACTCAAAATTTCAATATTGTCCAATACTTTTGTTTATGCCTACACACCTGCTCCGTTAATGACACTCTGAGTTGTAGTTTGTGGTTAGCACACTGTGAACATGATAGATGTTATACTTGGATGTTAAAGGGACTATTTGTAAGTTTTCTCTGCTGCCGAACGAGATTTTTATGCTCGGAGCGGGTGGTGGTGATCACATGACAAGAGTTTCAGCCGCTGTTGTCTTTATACTACAAGAAGTTATAATATGTCCTTTGAGCAGTGTTACATCTTCAGGGCAGAATGGAGGCTACAGTGAGTCGCTATCGGAAAGTGACAAGATGGGCCAGAGCTAGCTTGTTAGTGAGCTACTTCAGTCGAAAAAAAGACGTGACAGAGACAAGAGTACTAACATTGGCGTTGCTTTGCTGAGTAAAGGAATAAAGTTTGATGCTGAACTTGCAACGTTTCTTCTAGACTGGTATGTAAACAGCTGTTAATGCTAACGTTTGCTATGTAGCAATAGTAAAACTTACAAATAGCTCATCTAACATTATCATTGTGAGCATGTGATCACCCTGGTACATGCCTGTAGACTTTTAATCTTGGTTTTGGTTTTTACCCATATTTCTAATGCAGCAAGAGTGACACCTCTTTCCAGAATTGGTTGATTGATCCTTCGGTTGTTGCTGCATCATGCAAGCTAATCATGTCCTGGAAAAGATGAGTGAGAGGTCTGAGCTCTGTCAGTGCTACAGACGGACACAGGGCGGACAGCAGTCTGAGGCCCAAATGGGGCTTGAAGGATGAATACAGTCATAGGAGACAAAATCAACACCAAAGGAAAAAAAAAACAAAACAATGTAAAATCAACTTAATAGCTCTGGGATTGTTTGTATTATGTATCTCCTTTCTGCTGTTTGGTGGTGTGTCAACCTGAGAATTTCTGAGAGGTCAACAAACAGCACCAGAGGCAGCTGCAGGAGCCCTGAGACACATACTAAACATTCCCATTCTCGTGTGTCACCACCACCAGCTATCACAAGGGGCAGGCCTGCAGCCATGAGTCACTCACTGGACAGCAGTTATCAGTGTCAAATAACTTTTGTCCCCAGAATTGTGAGGTAAAAATGCTGCATCTCAAGAGAAGGGGGTGGTATGTGTTTATGTTTGTGATGTTTTCTCATTAGCAGGGTCCTTATTTGTGTGTTGGGTTGTTATCACCCTGTCTGGACTAAATATCATGATGAATGGCTTTCTGGTTGATGTTTGGTCTGGTAGTTCGTCGTGACTTTCACCTTCCAGACACGAGGCTTGTATTTCTTCTGTACACACAGTGCCATCTGTTGGCAGAAACAGCATCCTGCATTCTTATCTGTGGCACTCCCAACACTGCATCATCTGGCTATTGTTTCCACTGATTACTGCTCAGATCTGTTTATCCAGAGTGACTTAAGGACAGATGATAGTTTATTCTCGACTGCTGCTGATTAATCATAGCGCAGATTCAAACAAGGATAAGATTCATTTTGTCTCAGGAAACACAAGGCCAGTAATCATCCTTTCATCCTTGGAAATGCTACTTCAACAGATGGCAGGAGTTATTTCAGGGTAACCCAGCCCACTGCATATAACCAACCTCTCTCAGTTCAGTGGACTTTTTATAAGTAGAGAGGACGGTCCATTATCCCTCTGCACTGTCCACACCTAAATTAGTCTGGGTAAGCTTAGATGCATGCAGATAAGAACGTGGAAACTGTAACTAAATGTGGGAATCAGTCATATGCCACCTGGTGCTGATGGGTTAGAATTTGTCATGTCTTTCTTGCTAATATGACTTATTGTGTTTTTTTTGTGGAGTTGTTAGCATTTGGCTGACTTTTAATGTTGTATTCCTCACCTTGTTGTTCTCATAGACTTTGAAATGGTAAACTTTTTAGAGAATATTATTTTTTTTTGACACATTAACTCCAAACAAAGACAATTTGAATGTCATGACATTGAGTTTTAACTCATAGGTAGTTAGTACTGTTTATAATAGCTGTTTATCACTGTGTTTTTTTCCAGAGTGGACAAGACATTCTCCAAGGCCAGAAGCTTATGGTGAGTTATTCTGTGTCTGTGTTCTGTGAAAATCTAAATTATGACACAAAAGCACTTAGAGACTAAATTGTCCTCTAAGTTGTAAATTGCCAAAAATTCACGGGTTTTTCCATTTAAGTAAACACTTTGGATAACAGTTCTCTCTGGAGTGGCGTTCAATGTCATTGCCTCAGACTGGCCTTGTAGGTGTTAAATGTGCGAATCAGTCCACTGAGTAAAAGGTAACTAAGATGAATGTGCCAGTAAAAGGTAGAGCAGATGGGCAGCAGTGGGGAAAGAGATACCCACTCCATCCTGCCATTTCTGCAGTGCTGGCAAGGTTGACGTACTGCTGTGTGTGGCACGTGCAGACAGGCAGGGAGCCGAGCATGCACACCTCCTGCCACTGCAGATAGACCGCTCTGTTTCTGAGAGCTATAGGTGTGGTGGCACGAGAGTCTGGCCCTCAACCCCCCCTCTCTGTCTGACTGCAGCAGGTTAAACTGTGCTTCGCTGCAGTATCATCGGCTCCTTCCCTCTGGAATACAGATACAGGGGGATCTCTTTTACCAGCCAGGCCTGCGTTACACAGCAATGACTGGGGCTTGTTTGCGGAGACTGCAGATTGACTGTCGGGCTACTACTGCAACAAACCGCACCTCACGGTAAAGGAGAAGACAAGAGATACTGGCGGGAAGTAAAGGTGAAGAGGAGAATCTATAAGAGGATATAAAACAGCACAGGAGAGAAAAGACTTGTGGGTGTAAAGAGGAGGAAGAAGGATAAAGGAAGTGAGTGGATGAGGTGACGTGACAGGAAGAGAAAGAAGAGAATAGTGAAGTGTGATTCGGTGTTCAGCAGAGTCTCATTTGGTCTTCTCAGCCATGTTCAAACAAGGAGGAATTCCACAGCTTGATGAATTTGGAGGATCCTTTCCACTGTTAATTGAACTTGAATTATATCACATAATCATCTGTGTTCATGCTCAGCAGGACAGATCAATTTCTACAGCGCAAGTGGCATCAGATATTTCACAAACAGCTGTTTTTAGAGACAATTCTTTGCTATATTTAGCCTAAGGACAGAAGTTAGATTAAAAAAAAAAAAAAAAAAAAATCTACAAACTTGGAGAGCCAAAGTCAAAATCTTCCTTCAGGTACTGTGTGTTGGACAGGATGTGACTGGAAATCAGAGCAGTGGGCTAAAATCTCCCGACAGCAAAACTTTAACAGAGCAACCCTACAAAAATGCCTTGCTCCCCTTTCCGTATTGGAAGGCCAAAAAAATTCTGGTGAGTTTCCTCTTAACCTGCCTTAAGATAGTTTTGATGATAATTGCATGACCCTGCAAGGAAACCGAATAAGAATGAAATGCACCTGCCTAATGCGTGCACTCCTCCCAAACTGTCCCATGCCAATATTCAAGAAATGATTAACGAACTTTGTGTATCAGCAGTATACTAAGGATTATCTATATCATTTCATTATCCCACTTTTGCATTGATGCTTTGTTTTATCATTTAGAGGTAATAAGTTGTCAAAACAATGTATATGTGCCCCGTGAGCGATGACACCCAATCTGCTTCATGCGTTTGATGTTTCGGTTTTGATCTCTCAACTCTTGTTGTTGATTAAATGTTAAATGATCATCTTCCATCCGGTCATTGTGGGTCATACACAATAAACAGATGATCCTCAAGCCACGTCTCGGCTCTCTGCGGGGAAGGCCTGTAATTGGTTGTAATCCTGTCTTGCTAAGCTCCCCTGATGGGTGGAAATAGGAGAGGAGGGTTTGTGTGGATAATGGCTATACTGAGATGTTGTATAAGAGCCTCTCTCTCTTTCTCTCTCTCTCTCTCTACTACACACATGGAAACATATATCCAGACACAAAGTGCACTCTGCCTCTTTGTCCCCGCAGCACGATGGATTATTGTGGCAGGCTGTCCGTTGTATAACTTCCTGCCCATTCTTTGAAACAACTTGGCCACTGATCCCACAGCGTTATCCACCTGACCTTCATGCAGGACAGGTCTGCAGTTTTGAACCACTTTTTGTTTTTTTCCACCAAGGAAAAATTCAGGCTAGATGTTATAAAAACTTGAAAAGAGCAAGGAACCTTTTCTCTAAACTATCACACTAATTTTGTATCTTGAAAAAAATATGTGTTTTTATTAAGAGGATGGTTGTGTTCATGACCTCTGCCCTCTAGTGGCAAAAGGTGAGAACATGCATGGTGCAGGTGCATGTGTATAATTTAATAATTAAATGATAATAATAATAATAATAATAATAATAATAATAATAATAATAATAATAATGAGGTTGGATTAACTGGCAAATTCAAAATCTCAGTGACTTTTCCTCATGTGGCAGTTTTGACAGTGTACCTTTTTCTTTCTTTTGGTTTTTAGAGATCAAATATCTATAGTTTTTTCTCAGTAGATAATGGCAGTCCAAAAATAGGTTATTTTTATTCTGATGAATGACCTTGCTATTTATTCCAAATTGTGTGATGTGACTCCTCATTCTATTTTTATAAAGCTGTCTAAATTCTAGGCCTATTTCATCCTTTGTGTCCTGCCTCTGCCCATAAACACTTAAGAGGTGTCACTGTAAACACTCCTCTGTTTGTGTTCACTCATTTCCCATGAGATGTCACTCTGCATCATCCTCAGTCTGTCTCGTCCGCACATGCGCTCACCCTGCTTCGTAAACACGAAGCCGGCCCGGGTGTCAGTTTGCTTGTGCACGCTCATCTGTGTACGTCAAGCTGAGTTGTCTGGAAAAGCGGACATAGTGGGATAGCAAACTGTCAAGCCCAATCAGGCTATACTGGCTCTCTCTGAGTCTCCTGCTGTCTGACTAAATATAGCGCCAAAGTGACAAGCTCGCCCCTGGCTCTACCCGTCTCAATAATCCAAATCCTAACATGTCATCCACCATCCCGCACCGGCACAAGATGCCTTAAAAAACATAAAGCTCAGATGACAGCAGACCGTTGAGACGAGTGCCTGGGAAACGTTGACTGGACATTTCTCTTTTATTTACTTTATCTGATTCTTGGAGCTTTTCTGTGGCAAAGTTGTTCTGCCAGTTTTTTTTTTTTTATTATTTTCTATTTTTTCAAGGTTCACTCCTTTTCCTTCTGTTGCAGCTGCAGGATCTTCTGGTTTGGAAGACAGACAGGGCTTCAGGTATCGAAGAGGAAGCCGAAGTCTTTTTTCCGTGTGTGTTTGTGAATGGGTATATCCCTGAGTATATATCTGGGGATGTGTGTATCCGTTGTGGAGCCTGTTTATTGTTGCTTGTCATGCAGAGGATGGTGTGGTAAGCCAGTGTGAGGGAAAGGGTTGAGTCCAGGATTTTATGTACCGTGCTCGCATGTTGCTTTTTCTCTCTCATGGGAGAGGAAATTCTTGCCTGGTCAAAATCTTTTGAACTGCTCTGTTGGTTGTTCTCATCTTGATTGATAGGAGGGACGTGCACTTCATCAAACCGTATACACCAGTGTCTCTAATATCAAACACAAAAGAGCTCAGAATGATCCCATGGTGACTTTCTGTTGTTGAAATGGCACATCTGCATTGCTGTGATTTCCCCAGGGGGCTTGTTTCCAAGGAAATCTGGACAGTGATATTGTGAGAGATAAGCAAGCCGGGAATCAGGAACTATTGGTGGAGTGGCCATGCTTTATTCAAAAAGACCTGCTGTACCCGGCCTTTTAATGCATACTGAATATGGCCAGCTGTGAAGGGAGGTGTGAGCTCCAGAGAACCCATAAAGGAATCTGCTCACGCGTCAGATCCCACAGGCATTTTATTATTTATAATTCCTAGCATGTAGCATTTGATTGTACAGCCCTTTTGTCAATTCTTGCCTTGAATACGGCCCGATGACATAAAAACATGCTCATATCTTCATGTGAAAGCAGCCAGTGTTTTCTAGTGTCTTGATAAGAAAAGCTAAATAGGATTTCCATATCTGCCTGTTTGAATAAAAGGACTTTTAGAGGTACAGTTCCCTTGGGAACAAACAGCCTCTCGCACTTATCTGCTTTTTGAATTTTGTCCAGTATTTGCGTTTGCCTTGATTGTGGCAGCACTAACTTTTATGGTTGTAGGACAAAAGGCCCTGACGGTGCAGCGTTTTCCAAAACAGACTGGGGAAAGTCATGAAGTTGTTTTTTGTTGCTTCCCCCTGCCAGCCAAATGGAGACCGACTCAAAATATTGTATAAATGTTATGTTAAATACTACATACATTTATCTAGCTGAAAAAATAAAAGATTTTTGAAAGGAAATCACATCTTTTCATCTGGAAAGATTGCCTTTGAGGTTCAAAGTGCAGCCATATACACACAAAAAAAGTAACTGATGCAAGCGCCACTCAGAGAGATGGTTTCACAGCAGGGACAATCATCCTCCCGTTTGTGCTTCAGGTCAGCGTGAGGGGGTTGTGAGGGATGGGGCAGAGAACAGGGCAATTCCAGGGTCTATTTATGTGATAATTCACAGCACATGTGTTCCTTGTATCTCAGGCTGTTGGAGAACTGATGACAGGCAAGGCAGCAGGTGCTACTACTTCATGATGAATTTGGAAAAATCGTAACAAGGAGACCGGCTCCTAATGTGTCAGCACTTCACTGTTATCATTGTAATATATGAAGACACAGAGGGAACAAGATCACGGTGCAGCATCGATGAAGGTGCTGGTGTCCGACCGCTGAAGCTAAATTTCACACATTTTATCAACAGTCAACAGTATAAATAAATTATGTTTGGGGCTGTCGACAGCGCTTATAAATGAATTGAGGTCAAACCTGCGGTTAGGCGGTAAGTAGGTGGATGCTGACATAGAGGTGAGGTTATATTACTCAGACACCATGAGAAATATCCATTTTAATTTATTCCGATACGGAATTTAACCTTTTATAAGTCACACCAGTGGCCTGGCTCTGGGGATGGCAATGTTGGTCACTTTGGTCCAGACTGAAATATCTCAACTATTGAGTGGATTGCGCTGAAATTTTGTATAGAAAAATGTACTGACTTTGGTGATCCTAGTGCTTGGTGCCCTAGTTTGGTACAGATACTCTGGGGTGCCCAGAAATTTTACCACCAGCAGGTTGGCATTTTTGTTTTATGGTGAAATGGGAGAAAAAATTGTTGGTTGAACTGCCCTGAAATTTAGTTCAGACAAATATAATACATTATGTTCCCCTCAGGATGAATCATTAGCCTTGTCCATCCCTTTACCTTTCATCTATTGCCACCATCAGCATAAGTGAATATGGTAAACATTAGTTTAATTTAAATCAAGATTCAAAGGCCAGTATGACTCTGTCTCTGTGTACTTGACCCACCAGCAGGGGAGAATCTACCGCGAGAAAAAGAGATGGTAGTTAACATCATCATAAACATGCTCATCTGTCATATCTGCTTTAAGGCCCCCCCTCATGTTGCCCCATTACCCAGTTCAAAACAAGGCATTTAAAAAAAATGCTGCATGATTATCAAACCAGTTTCAATCACGGTCACAGTGGGATTCAGGTGTACTGCAGAGAAATCATGGTGGGGATGTAAAGTTTCTTCAAAAGTTGGGAAGCAGTTGGCACTCCTACTTTGCCTTGCAAACAAACTGTGGGCTTGATTAAACACAGCCAATTTGTTTAAGAGTGACTGGGGGCGGGTTTTAACAAATCTCAAAACAGCAGGAGAACCTTCAGACCCACTACGTCCAACACTCTAAAATCTTTCTGTTGCTTTAATTATTTTATTTACTTCAGTGATAAATCAAAATGACAGAAACATTTTCACTGTAAAACAAAGAGAGTACACAGTCTGTGAAAAAACTTCATAAGTAAGATTCGTCTCTATTTAAAAAAGACTAATATGTTCTTATAATGATTATTTGCTCCTTGTGTCCGTGGGAAAATGCAGTTTAAAACGAGGACGGTAAAGTCTGCTGGAACGGTGACTTCATGTGCAGTCACGAGAGAGCTCATAAATTCAGCGTTGTTTTGCAGTCAACTCCTGCGGCTGCAGTTCCCCGCCCCCCCCTGTCCCCCCCACCCCCCCTTCCTCCTCCATGAGGTCCACCACCGCTAATTAAATCTCAACCTGTGGGAGACACTCAGTGGTTATGCATAAATAACCATTCATTCATATTTCAGTGCAGCAGCCATCTTGCCTGCCGGAGACCTCTGACATGCTGCGGGTGTATAATGTGTCTGCGATTGGAGACCTGAACCTTGAACTGGCCTTTGTGGTCACTGGCTGGTCACACACTCAGCCTCCCGCTCACAAACGTGATGCAGATTACGTTGTTTGCTGCTTGCTGCATGGGCTTATTTTGGATCTGAAGGAACTCTCACTTTTATTTGTATAAATTCAAATGTATTACTGAAACTTGATGAGCAATGGACACACAGTTGCTGACTCTTTTTGCTCTAATCCTTCGGGAATTACAGGATCCAGGTAACTTTGGCCATTATTCCCGCTTGTGTCTCGAAGGGTGTAATGTTATTATTTAACTTGTCTTGGGTGAGAAATAGCTGCTAAGAAGCTGAAAGTGAGAGAGGGTGGAAGATGGGGAAATTTCAGGACAGCAGCAATTCTCAGAGGACATGGTGTGAGGGCAGGAGGGGAGGGGGCCACAGGCCATTTCACCGGGCTAATGGGATGGGAATCCCTGGCAGCGGGGCTGGTCGGAAAGGGATTTACTGTGGGATTCTGCAGGAGACACTGGAGCAGGGAGGACACTATCAATTTAAAACCAACTATCCTCCTCCACACGAGATAAAAATAAAGCTCTTCGTGGCTCAGGATTTATTCTTGCTCTGTTGTTGTTGTGTTATTTCATCAGCATACAAGAGTCCTCAGTGAGGTCCCAGACTGTTGTTCTAAATGCATGTGGCTTTGATTTGATAGGAACCAGCTGCAATGGGCCATGTTAAAACGCCACTCGGTGCTAATCAGATTTTAAGCAGGACACTTAAGCGAAATCTGCCTGCTCTTATCCGATAATCTGTTTTCATCTATAAGCACTATTGACAAAGCCCTGACAGACATGTTCATTTTTTTTTAACCCCTCACTTCCTGGTCCTCAGCTCTTCCAAACAAAATTGAACCCCATATATACCATCTGCAGCTCAGGGTTAGAGACTATTGTCTCATCACAGGAGGACGTCTCATCAAATCACTGCTAATCTGGTCATTGTTAAAGTTTTGTTCAGTGACATAATACAGTTTTTTTTTACTAGTAAGCTTTGGACAGTGAGAGGATCATTTGGGTTTGTTTATCACACTACACAGCTCTTGATGGTGCACAGTATGAGGACTGTGCTGTAATCCCTTGTTATCTTTTCATGTCTGACACATACAGTATACACACACACACACACACACACACACAGACAGACACACGCATTTACTTTACTCCTAAGGTGTTCTCTGAGAAGCTGTCAAAGGAAAGCAAAGATGAGGCGACGCCATCACTGCATTAGAGTATTATTTAGCAGGGATTTAACAGGAAAAGGCGCTACTAGTGACAGTAGTCACAGGTCTGCTGGGAACTGTAGATGGTAGCTTAGTGGAACGCACATGTTCACTGGGGATTGAATGAGACTCATTACAGTAATTAAAAACCTTTCCACACATGCTTTCTCACCCTGCACAATGAGCATTAATAAGGAGGTTGTGATGTCTGTTCATCTTTGGGAGTGTAATAACCTTGTTCAAGTCATATCATAATGAACATGAATGTGCATGTAAGTGGTTTTCTTTTGTTTGTTTGTTTTTTTTACATGTGTGGCTGATGTGGTTGCCACAACAACAGCCCTAGCTGGCTCGTGAGGCTGGATCGAAGGCAACCCCCGTTACCCTATTCATCCCCGCTTTCCCTTCTCTCTCTGAGCGGCAGACTTAAGTTGTCCCCTAAATAAAGGGTGGGGGAGGGTCTCCTGCTTTCACGGCGATAAGCATGGTGTGCTGGCGGTCGGTGTGTGGTTTAGAGTTCGGGGGTTCCGGACAAGTAGCCTACCGGATCATGTGTGTGTGAGGTTGAGAACAAGAGACATAGGGGATGCAGATGGAGGAAGTGACAATTAAAGAGCGCATATGTGTGAGAGAGAGAGTGAGTGGGAGGAGAGAGAGTGAGGGAGGAGAATCAGCGGCTGAGAGGATGCTCACTGAGAGTGTGCGACGGTCCGAAGAGCTGAGAGTGAAGCCAGCAGGTGAGCGACTGATGGGAAGCAGCAAGTGAGCTGACTGGACTTGCAGAGAGAGAGAGAGAGAGAGAAGAGTGGACGGAGAGAGAAAGAGGGAGCGAAAGAGGAGATAACCGTGAACGAGAGAGGGAGAAGGAGGGGGGGGGGAGGAAGTGAGACGCTTAAGTAGAAGAGAAGTGTAGACTGTGAGTCATCTGCCTGATTGCTGGTCACTGTCCGGACTTCCCAGGGAGCACCCAGCGCACGGCTGCCTCAGTGTGAGTAAGTTTGCCGCTCCGCTCCACGCAGGACGTCAGGTCATCCACATGACACGCTGTGACCTCTTCACACGGCTGATTTCTGTGATGCGTCGCTAACCAGCTGGGGTGTGTTATGTAATTTGTTGTGGTGTTGGGATGAAGCCGTGGCTTAGTGCTGCAAACTGATCTGGAGGACGGCTTACATGGTAAAGCTACACAGAGGAGGCAGGTGTAAGTAGTGCACCACATGAGGAGTTTGTAATGGACAGGACAGGACATTTCCTCCTTTGATGTGTTTGACTGCTGCTTATTCTTTGCCAGAGAGGGATATAGGTTTGTGTCTTGTCACCAGTTTATGCAAATTATTATTTACTATGTTTAGTACTGTATCACCCTGGGCACAACACATTAAGAGTCTTTTGTAATATAATGCAACATCTATCTTTAAACCAACTGTTAGAAAAGAAAGCATTTCCCTTCTCATAAATAAGTCAGTGTGTGTGTCTTGTGTGTGCCCTGCATCCATCTATTGTGCATCAGCTCTAATTAAGAGTTCAGGGCAGCTGATGCCTTATGTGTCCTGCTCTCCCACGGGAGAGCTGCTGCTGAGGCTCCTCACTTTGCCTTGTTCATGTTTATTGAACCAACTGAGAGAAAGGCTCGTAGTCACTATTGTTCCCGGTTACATTTGGATAATGCAGGACTTTTCCTTGATTGAAGATCCATTTGATGTGTAATATCATTGGTTAATGATTCATGCTTCTCTTTTTATATTTGACTCACTGAGTAAGTCAGCGAACCTGAAAACAGATTTCCGTCTTATCCTCAGCACCAGACCAACAGACCTCCATACATTCACTCATATAAATAAATGCTGTGTCAGTGTAAGCAGACTCACTTCACTACTTACCTTAGAAAATGATTCGTTTTTGACTTCAAAGTCTCATTGAGTAATTAAATGCACTGAATAATATTTCTCTATACATGAGAATACCCCGAATACACAGCACTCTTTAGAGCACAGAGATACGAATCATATTTCACTGTGGCTTCTGTAGTCTTCTTCGACCAACACAAACAGCAATATACATATTTCACTGTGCATTGTCGTAAAGCTTCATGACCATCTCAGGTCCACTTTCATACTGATCGATCACTTTGTGTATTTGAAAGAGATTGAATTAATCAAACAAATTGAAAGCCTGCTGTGCAAACCAGCCAGTTGTCAGAGTCAATAGGGTAGCATATTCAGCTTCGATCAGGGATCCTGTGGGGATAAAGCCATCCTGCTAGAGATATTGAGTTTAGAGCAAAGGATGCGTGACAGTAGTGTGGCGCAGTTTTTCATTTGCAGCGTGTTACTCTCTTGGGTTCGAGACAAGAGGTGCTCTGTTTGAATAATTGTGAAACTAAAATCGTGCCCCTAGATCCCCGAGGTGTTTGTGATTAGCAGTTGATGCTGTAAAAGAATTGAAGAACCTCCACAGTGGAATATGCTTTGACATCTTCTGGGAATTATTTTTCCAGTCAGATATAACTTGCATGTGCCTACTCAGTTATGAGAGGGAAGATTTTGGACTTGACATGAATGAACTTTGAAGTGGGGAAAAGCATCTGGGCAGTAGGTTTAAGCCTCTATCAATACGGCAACTGCATATTAGACAAAACAGTCTAAAATAAAAAATATATTAATAGATATATAATAAAAAATAAACCATAACTACAGTTCCTGACTCAACAAATTGCATCTCTTGTCTGCGTTTCAAAGTGTTTTAAAGATTTCACTAAAACTAAAACGTTTCACTTTCTAGAGACATATAAAAAGAACAGATCAGTAGCACTGAAGATTATTTAGTTAATGAAAAAAAAAAAAAGAATAAAAAGAGACCCTCACTTTCTCGGCTTAAGGCCATTGCAGTGCCTCAGACCACCGGTCCATACAAATGAGACCAAGAATATTTCCTGAGGCATTAGCTTTTATTGTCCTCTTGCTCCGTCTCAGACTGAGTGACCTTTTCTGACTGAATCTTCTCTTGCATCTGTCTGATTGTAGGAAACATGATGGGAGTGACCCCCGGATTTCTACAACACTAGAGCCCCAGCTGTTCCAGCCTACACTCCCATACACCACCTCACCATTCCACAAGGTAGGAGGAGAACGAGGGGGTGGAGTTGAGTTTACACTTTAACCCCTGACCTTATCGTGTGGACCTCTGTGTGACCTTTGTTTCTGTGCTCTTTGTCAGGGGTCTCTGCTCATCTTGTCTCTACACCTGCTTCTGTCCGAATGCACTCGCACGGTGCTCTGTCTGTATTTAATCTCTCATGACTGTATTAGATCCGAACTTTCTCCATACAGTGTTACTTTGATTCTTATTCTTGTCTTCTTTTGTTTGACTTGTGTAATTAGAGTGCACAGAGCTCCGTGTCTTGGATAATTATGTTTGCCTGATTCAATTAATAGAAATCTATTTTTAGCTTTTATCCTGACAATTTCTCAACCGCAGCCTAACAAGTCTGACTCCATCAAAGCAAACAAAACACAGCATGTCTGAGCAAGTGTCGTTCTTAAACCGAAAAGACAAACTTCTTCGCCCCTATGATCATCCGGGATGTGTCACCAAATTGGAGAATCGGTAATGTTGTATCAGTGCGGTTCGATTGTTATCCAGCTGTTTTTATGTCATCATCCTAAAGAAGGAGCCAGCTTTACTTCAGTGTCAGTAAAAAATAATCAACCTTAAATCTTTTTTCAGGTTTTTTATAAAGACAAGCTCAAATTTGCTGATTTCTGCTTCCAAAGTGTATTTTTTAGCTTGCAATACATTTTCTTCCTCAGACTTCACTGCAAGAGGGTCTCACTCAATTAGTCTCCACTTCACTAAAACAGTTTTAATGATTTTTCTGAGATTTTCAGTATTTATGAAGCAGCTCTGTTATTCTTCCTCTGCAGTGGAAAACATAAGAGGAAAGTGCAAGCTGTGATTTTAGACGCAAAATATAAAGGCTAGAAAATGAATTTGATTGAGGAGGAAATCATTTCAATCCATTTGGGCTGCCGCAGCCTCTATCAAGTCCATCTTGCTGTCAGAATCTTCATGCCTACCTTTGGCATGTCTTATCATTATAAATGAGCGAGTGGCCTGAAAAACCTGCCAGGGATATTTTGAGAACTTAGAGACTGAACAAAGCTGCGCTCTGTGGTGATTAAAAAGTGGATACAATCTCACTCATGCCAGATTGGTTTCATAAGGTCTCTCACACTTTGGACGGGGGCTTAAACTTCCCCGCAATCTGACTTGATCTGAGTAGAGCAGAGGGAGTTGGAAGAGAAAGGGATTAAAGGAGAATTTGGAGAATGGGTTGTTTAACTGTCACTCCTGATCCCTGCAGCACACACCATCTGTAGGTGCCTCAGACTTACTAATTGCAGCTAGTCAGACATGAGGAGAGGATTTGTGACACTTGTGTGCGCCTGCAGATTTCCATGACATGGAAGCCAAATATAGCCAGTAAAGGCACCGCTGAATTCATGGATCATAGCATTTTACCCTGTTTTTCTGCACATCCTAGAGGAGTAACAGCAGGAAAAATGTATTAAATGTGGATTTTATAGTCAGACAGATGAAAACACTTGACTTTCCTGCACTTTAAAGGGTGTCAGCAGCAGTTTAAATACAGTCATGTATAATATTAAACCTACCTCTTTCACCCCATTTTATTCAACCCCTTCAATTTGGAATCTAGAAAGGGGAAACATATCTGATGAGGATATTGAGGGACATCATGATAATGTGATGTACTGTAGTATAATAAGGGATTAGTGGGGCAAGACTCAGAGGAACGTATCACTTTAATCAGAGCCCTGTGAAAACCAGGTCAATCTGCAATTAACCCCACCAGGTCTTATGGTCACTGCCTAATTCAAACAACACTACAGTACTGTCGTATTAACAATGCTGCATATTTCTGAGAGAAGTAACACAAACACATCATTTTCAGAGGATCCTGCATAACACACCTAAATCAACAACTGCGGTATACACACACATAAACCTTTGATATAGTATGGTCCAGTGCTCATGGACAGTGTTTCCTCACTATAGTAGGGAGGGGTTCCTAATGCAGACATGCATGGTACTCATTCAAACCATAAACGCCAGCAGGTGAATTACAACCTAAGGGGAAAGTCATACAGACTCGGTATACAAGCGAAATCCTAAACAAACTAGCTGGAACCAAAATGCAGAACTAAGACCCACGGACCTACGGTGCATGAAAGAAAATGAACAAAGGAAAAACCCCTGGATCCATCTGAAACATCTCTTTATTCTGCTGGTCAAATTTTTAATGAGCTCTGTGAGGATGCACAGAGTTGCAGGTGACAAGTCTGGAGGAGAGAGGGGATCTTGCACATTTAATTTGCCTCTTGTGATAATGACGATCCTATTAACTCGCATAATGAAGGGTCTCAGCTTTAACACCTGCACATGTGTGCCAGCCGGACCCCCTGCGGATTCCCCAACCTCCTCCACTCTGGTCATTTCTGCAAAATGTTTTTTTCTGCTGAAATTAGACGACTTGTTTTTCCCCCATAGGTCGCTGCTTGTCTTTTTGTTTCCACTGCAGTTTGCATCTCCTTATTGTACACGTCATTTTTGTTCACAGTTGGTGATCCCCTAATTTTTGAACATCATTTGTAGTCACTCTATATTTAGGACTGCACATGCAGCTCGCCTGTGAGCAGGAAGTTGTTGAAGGACTTGACTATTAGAGTACAGGAGCTGGACTCCACCTCTGGCCATCAGCCTAAAGTCAAGATAGGATTAGTGATAAAGAGAGATGTGGACATATGTGGTTTGTAGTTCCTCCCACAATACTTCATTCAGAGGATTACGGCTCCAAACTTCAAGCAATAATAGCTGCCTTTACGTGCAACCTGAGACATACACTTGCTGATAATCTTGTATGGATCTTTTCTCCAACCGTGTCCGATCCAACACTGTGCCAGTCATGGTTGCAGTTAGCAGGGAGGCAGCTTTACCTCGGGTGTCACAGTGGGACACAGTCAACTGTCTACCATTGGACAAAGGCACAGCAGCCAGAGAGAGAGTTTGATCCGAGTCTGTTGAAGTCAAGTCAAGTGGACACATCGTGTGATGCTGCAGTGCAGGACTCCAGTTTATGGGCAGTTAAAAATGGCTAAAAATCATGACAACTTCTTCTATGCTCCAAGAGTGACAAAGACACACTGGAAAAAACCCAACCATGTAAGTAGCTTTACTTTAGCAATGCTGGATGGAAAGCATTGCTAGACGGCGAACTAAAGAGGGAATTTGGCAGCATTTTTAGCAGAGGCTTAGACAACTGTCTCTCCGAAGTGAGAGTCGAAAGTTGTTGCACAACCTGACGGGTCATATTGGTTGTTTATTTAGGAAATATGTCTGTATGTTTGTGGAAGGACATTTCTAGTTCTAATATCAGATGTTTCTGTTAGAGTAAAGAAACAGATAGGACCTGATCTTGTCATGTATATGTCCATACGCATGGACATACAGTTTTATGGCTAATGGTAGTTGTTGTTTAAGCCCAAAGATAACATGAGGCTCAACTCTAAAGCTCCTCTTATTCTAATCTCTGGTTAATGTTGTTGAAGCTGCGGTTATTTACTTTCAGGGTTTGTGGCAGACTTTTGTTTGCACATGGTGGAGGACTTTACTCATACTCACACTGAAAGCTAAGACACAATTGCTCTGTACACAAACTGTTTGACTATGTCAGGCTTTACTGGCTGAACCTTTCAGCCTTCACTTGATTACTCCAGACCGACGCACCCGTGGACTGTTGCAGTTGAGGATTTTCTCCGGTAGTTAGACTCGTCATGGTGAACGGATGCATGCAAGTTTTGCATGTGAACATTTAAAGGACAATACCCCAGCAGTTTTGGTGGGGCTCTAAAGAATTGTAGGTAGGTGTTTATCGTGGAAAAGCAGGTCGGTCACACTTAACTCTGTAATAGTGTGAGAAACCAGAAGGGAGAGGCAAGAGATGGCATGCAGCAGTCAGGTAAATTGCTGATTCAGATAAATATGAATCTAAACTTTAGCAGTGTTTCAATTCATGGGAACAGCTGACGGAAAATACATGCTTTACCAACTTAACAAGCTTTACTGTACAGCTCTGAATAATGGGACAACACTTGTCCTGAATGAAAACATTTGACAGAATTGTCTCAAGCAGGTAACCATAACTTTCTGTTTGGGGTCCTGAAGAACAAGAGCCATGTTTAACAGTTTGATATTAATTTTTACTCATTTTCAAATCAGCAAATTGCCGATGGACCAAAATTTGAGTATTTGATGTTTCAGAAGCCCACTACAGAAAATGTTCCATTAATTCTGTTTGGGATCTCAGAGATAACAGTAGTTATCACACAATTTTAAATACAATAGATTTTCACATGCTGGCAGAACTTTCTACACAGCACTAACTCTTCAAAGTCTATTTGGGTTCCTGTTTTTGGAGTTTTATAATTTTGTTTATAAGGAGTCTTACAGAGAGTTTGTTACTATGTAGGAGAACATATTGTACATTTCTTTGCATGTGAATGAGTTTCTGGCAAACTAAACAAACTTATATATATATACTGTAAATATATATATATATATAAATATGTGTGTGTGTTCATGCATAATCCATATAACATTTAAAAACAAATATGTCTTTATTTGGTGTAATAACAATGCTTTATGCTCATCAAAAGTCCAATTAATGGCAAAGTGAAGAGTTCCCATACAGTATATTGTATTTAATAAGGTCAGAAGAGAAAAGAAAACTAATATACTGTGATCTTGCAATTATTATCTTTTTTTTAAATGCATACAGCTGTGTGGTCCCCGTGAGAATACAGAGCAGTGACAAGAAAACACATGGGTTAAATGTGTTCTCCTGTCAATGGATGGAGTGTGATGGGGCTTCGAACAATAATTGTTGTACTGTAGTTATCAGCCTCACTGCTGTAGAAATACATTAACCTCCACACCCAACAAGTGAACTCAAAACATTTTATCTCACTCTCCTCTCTCCAGACCACAGATTTTTTTGAAATGATTGAAAAGATGCAGGTAAGATGATGCATTGATCTTTGTATTTTGTCTCAGGTCTCTAAGCTATATACTCACCAAGCAACTAACCAGTCAGTGTGTCTCCTAACGCTGCAGCACTTTGGCCCTCTCCTTGGCTACAATACTTATCTTTCTGCACATGAGATGGATATTGAGTCGTCAGAGCGTTATATGTGTGTCTCCCCGTCTCTGTTAACACTCTGGTTGTAACACTGTCTGACAGCACTATAAGCTTATTATCTCACTTCAAAAAAAAAAAAAACTGTGTCCTGGCTTCTGAAGGCTTTGGAAGGATGTTTGTTTAAACCATGTGATCCCACACATTAAGAGTTTGACGATAGAGCTTATCAAAACTTGTCATCATGATCTCAAAGCTTTCAGTATCTCCAGTGTCTTTCACGTCTGGCTGCTTATGTCGGCATAAGTGACTATTTAAAAAAAGAGGTATGGGATGTGATGCAGGACTGTGCTGCTTCCACAGTCAGACGCGTGGTGTGATGTATCGTCTTCTTTGACGCCAGGCGCCATCACCTATCCCTTATTTAGTGTCACTGCATCTCTTTGTCTGCATCTTTCCCGCTCACTCACTCTTTCACACATATACACACACACACACACACACACACACACACACACACACACACACACACACACACACACACCTCAGGTCCAATGGGTGTTTGATAGTAGGAGTGTTACTTAGCTCTGCATCTTTTTAATCCCCAGGGTCTTATTACCGCACGTCTTCTGTGTGCTAACAGACATTTCAGTCACTCCCAAACGCCTGCTCTTTAGCATCTTTTAATTGTCTTTTGGTATCTGTGCTCCCAGTGAATCTCTATGTCTCTATGTACCTTTCCATCTGTCTGTCTCTGACTATGCTTTGTTGCCTGCCACACATCTCCTGGGAAAACTGTGTCGTTATGTAATGAGGTTGATAATTTTCTCCTAGTCTATTTGTTTTAGTTGTTCATTTAGAACATGATCATCACACTGTTTATATCATTCTTTTTCCTATTCTTTTTCTTTTCTTTTTTTTTGTATTTCTAATCATTGACAAGTGCTTGAATTTAGGTATTTATGTTGATTGCAATACCAGCTCCTGTGTTGATGACTGAGCACGACCCTTCTGTCTCTCTCTCTTTCTGGTTTTCTTATCTCATCCTGTCCTCTCACAGGGCAACAGGATGGATGAGCAGAGATGCACCTTTCCTCCCCCACTCAAGGTGCGGTTCTCCATGTAGAGACAGAGCGTTATTCACATTATGCGGTCATTGTGTCACGACTGCTCCACCATATCTTGCTCAGCCAGACAGGCTGATTACTTCAGCACAGAGTAGCACAATATTATTCATAATGCAGTGAAATGCTCTCAAGAGTTATTCAGTATCATACGATGATACTGATGTTATGATCTGCAGCCTGAAATGCTGAAATCTTAGTACAAAGAATTTAACAGGATGACGATGATGTTAATGCATGATTTAAAATGATCAATGTGCCCAATAGTGATTAATATGGATATGTACATGAATAATAATGTTTTTTGATCAAACATGCATTGATAACTAATTCCTATAGTTTCTGAACTGAGTTTCATTGCATAACAGTTATGCAACTACTCTGAAACAGCGTCCTTTGGGATTATAGAGTTGGACTGTGTGGCTATTTTCTTCTTTGATGAGGAACAAACAGACAAAGCTTTTTTTTTTTTTTCTCTCTCTCTCTATATATTTTTTCAGACTGAGGAGGACTACATTCCATACCCAAGTGTCCATGAGGTAGTGTGATGATTTGCTGCAATAGCATTTTTCATCTTTAGTGTTTGTGCGTTGCTCAGACACCAATTCAGTTTCATTCCTGTCCTGATGTGACTTTCCATCGTTCTGTGTATCAGCTACGTTGCTATTTTGCATTTTGGGACAGGTGCTGGGCAGAAAAAGCCCCTTTCCTCTCATCCTCCTGCCTCAGTTTGGGGGATACTGGATTGAGGGGACCAACCATGAGCTGAGTGACACCGTGGACGCAGAGCAGCTGCAGCCCCTGTCCCCAAACACCCGCACCAAGCTGGAATGTAACACAACAGCCACACTCTACCGGAAACACTTCCTGAGCAAGGTTAGTCACAGAAAGAGATCACTAGATTTTTTTTTTTTTCATCTTGAAAAAGCAATAAACTGAAAAAAACAATATTTGTGACAATGTATGCAAACTCAAAAACAACCTTTTATAAAAAAAAACTAAAAACAAAAACAAGAGTGGATTATGGGGGTGCACCCAAAAATACAATACACATTAATTTCGTAACACATAATTCAGTTTCAATTTAACGCTTTAACTCTGGGCAAAATCTAAAAATACGACTAAATGAAGCACGGTGAAACATTTTGATGTCTCTTCTAAGTTACATTTGCATTGTTAGATTGCTATGATGAAATAGCAGAAAATTGGATGCAGTCGTTGTATGCGTTGTTCTCCATATCCATCTTAGCTCGGCTTGTACATTTTCATCTTGTACCTGCTTTTGAATTGTTTTTGTTTTTTATTTTTACCATCAGTTCATTCATAGTTTTTTCCATGTGTTTTTTTATGGTTACAATCATGCAATTAAGTATAGATAAGCAGATCAAATAACCATGTTTATTTGGTAGTAAAGCCGGATCTACTTAAAGAAAAGGTGTGTTCTGATACAGCTCATATTACAGAAGTCATAGTCATGAATATCCTCATTATAACAGCTTCCTTCCTCCTTAAATGAGCTTCATTACTCTCATAGAATATTCCACAATCAATTTCACTTCTTGCTCATTATAGTAATGAAATGAATCTGCAATAAGCAAATCCCAGTGGAGAAAACCACTAACAGTAACCAGCCTCACTGTTTGGCACCTCATACACTGTTGCTAATGAAGATGCATTAGGCTTTGCCACCTGTTCTTACACACGCATATAACACGAACAAATTTGATCTGCCTGTAGCAGAAGCGCAGCAACAGAAGAAAAGGCACTCAGATTGGAAAGATATGGGAAATGACCGCAGTGCATACACATGTGTCCTGCACGTGAGTGTGTGAGTGTGTCTGTGTGTGTGTGTGTGTGTGTGTGTGTGTGTGTGTGTGTGTGTGTGTGTGTGTGTGTGTGTGTGTGTGTGTGTGTGTGTGTGTGTGTGTGTGTGTGTGTGTGTGTGTGTCTGTGTCTGTGTCTGTGTCTGTGTGTGTGTGTGTCTGTGTCTGTGTGTGTCTGTTAAGGGCAGATACTAATGGCCGTGTCCCTGCACTGTGCCCTCAGGAACACTTTAATTACTATTCAGTGGACAGTGCTCTTGGACATCTGGTGTTCTCCCTCAAGTACGACGTGATTGGTGACCAGGAACATCTCCGGCTAATGCTCAGGTAACGCTCATTATGCATACATAGTACAGCACAATGCTGCTTAATTTACAGAGAAAATCGAATCTTTAAGTCTGAATAGTGCACATCAGCAGCAGAAGTAATGAATGTGCAGGCTTAGACAAAATGTCACCTCTTTCATGATCAACAGGAAATGGATACAGAATATTCTTTTTTTGTTGTTGTTGTTGTTCCTGAAATCCCGGGTATTGACTGGATAAACACATCCTCCCAGCACGGGTGTTATCGCAAGAGTCGTAAAGCGAGAGAGAGAGTGTCAACAGCACTGTCATTTCCACAGCAGAGTAACAGATGGACTATTTAGGCCAGCGAGTGGGTGGAGAGGGTGGGGAAGTTTGATGATGGTCCACACCGGATCATCTCTTCCCCATCTGATGAGGTTCTGAGAAATGTTGCCGCACATTATATGGCTTTCAGACCACACTGATTGTTTTATGACTTCACCAGGACCAAACTGAAAACCTACCATGATGTGATCCCCATTTCCTGCCTGACAGAGTTCCCCAACGTGGTCCAAATGGCCAAGGTGAGACGAGTTGTTTTCATTTTGCAGAGATTTGTCCGGTGTGACAGTGTCTGAGCACATTCTGACATTTTTTCCCTCTTTTTTTTTTTACATTTTTTTTTATTCAAGCTTGTCTGTGAAGAGGTCAACGTGGACCGTTTTTTCCCTGTCCTTTATCCAAAAGTAAGATCTGGTTTGTTTTGTATTATTGTAGCTGCTTTACATGTCCTTTCCAGTCTCACATGCCCATATGAAACACTGTTTGCGGAAGATTTTGGAAGATACCCCTTTTAATTTTATGTCTTAAAGTCAGACAGTTGAAGCCTCATATTAGCTTCAGATAAACCTTTGAATACATTTTTGCATAGAATGAGGATTGTGGATTTTGTCCCCCATCACTTTCGATGGAATCATGTCAGCAAGAGATCTCTTAACAGCTAGTTTGAACAGTAGGAGTTACTACAAGTCAAATCATTTTCAATGTGCATATGGGCACCGGACTAGAAAAACTGTGAACAGATCTTTTAAGATTTCTTGTTTTATCTATATTTATTTACAGGCTTCAAGACTTATTGTCACCTTTGATGAACATGTGATAAGCAACAATTTCAAGTTTGGGGTCATCTATCAAAAGTTTGGACAGGTGAGCTTTAAAGCCTGGGTTTAAGTTAACAGGAAAGTTTCTTGTGCATTCATCCTTTACATTCATTATATCCAGTCCAATAACAATTAGCATGTACTAGACATATACACTGTAATTTCTGATATTCTCAAGGAAACTGATTATGCACAGTCATCCTCAGTCTTAATTATGGCTTTCGGTCTGGCCCAGTCACTGTGGCTGCCTTCAACACTCCCTGTCATTTACTGAGGCAATCACAGCCCTCTTGTTTACTATGCGGCGGGCAGACGACCTATTGAATGCTTTGCTGAGGGCACTTGTACCTTTGAATGGAGACCTTTGTGTGTAGAGACCTGCACTGTCAATCCCTGAAAGCCCGCAGAAGTTTAAAAACACTGTTAAATACATTGTGAATGAGCCAAGGGGCCATCTCAGGAAGGCAGTGAGGACCCTCTGCTGCCCTTCAGGACATTTTCTATTCAGGAGGTGGTGCTAAGCAGAGAAAGACGTGATGGTTAAGTAGGCATAGCGCATACGGGAATAAAACTGAAACACTCAATAGGCAACAGACGCTTCTTCTCAGACATTGTTTCTATGTGTTCGTGCTGAGGCAGGCTTTTGTGTTCACATCACTACTCGACTGTCTGACAGTACACAATCAGATCTCCATCACAGATGATCATTATTGCACAAGCCTTTCTTTAGCCTGTCTCTACACCTCCTGTTATACCTACTGCTTTAATTGATTGAAGCCACCTTTTTCATCTCAAATGCGAATGCAGAGTGTTTGGACAAGACTGCCAAACACACATCAGATACACTTTACTTAATGGCTTCCAGTTATTGACCCCAATGATCTGTTGCTGTAAAAAACACCTTATGTAAAATACTCATTGCACCACTGGCAGTTTAGTATGTAGTTTTCATTCAGCTTCTCAGCCATTGTTCTTAATGCTTCTTTATTTGTAATGCAGGAATAAATGCAATTATTATTAGCATTATTATTGGCCTCTACTGTACAAACCATCTTGAGTATTTTTAGCTTGTAGCTGCTGACATCATGTGGTCCTCTAAGCCTTGATGTTCATGAGGGCTTTTTACTGGTTACAGACTTCAGAGGAAGAACTGTTTGGCAACAGCGAAGAGAGTCCTGCCTTTGTTGAATTCCTGGAGTTTTTAGGAGAGAAAATTGAGCTGCACAACTTTAAAGGGTAAGGACCTGACTGTGTTTGCAAGGCAGTGAATATACTCTACCACACATTTTATAACATGAAACCAATTGCAGGTTACATGATATCAGGCTAGCTATAGGAATCATGGTCATGCCACTGCAGTAATGGTGGAGAACATCCTATTAGACATGGGTCTGTGTGCTTGCAGTTTCCGTGGAGGGTTAGACGTGACTCATGGGCAGACTGGCACAGAATCTGTCTACTGCAACTACCGCAGCAAAGAGGTCATGTTCCATGTGTCCACAAAGCTGCCTTACACAGAGGGGGATACCCAGCAGGTACTGTAATACAATACCAGACTAACACACCTTTTATGATTCACAGCAAGCGGTCAGACAGGTTCCCTCCGGGTATTATAGTACCATATTTTGCATGTACCTCCCTGTTGTGCCACACAGTGGGGTCCAAAAGTCTGAGACCACTTTTCCGTTCAAGTGATGGGAAAGTGGTCTCAGACATTTGGACCACACTGTATTTGCAAAATAAAAAAACACTATAGTAAATATAAATCACATTAAATTTATGACTTACGCCTGCATACTGTGTGTGAACAGCAGTCCTCCCTCACAGTGATTTAAAGCGGAGATGCAGCACTGCATTGCTCAGGCAGCCAAGTACTCCTCCTCCTCCTCTGTCTCACATATACATGCAAGCACTGATTAATTAGCACACGCTTGCACACCATTTGCTACCCTGGTTTGCACAAACACAGATGAGGCAATGTCTATATGTTCAGTTTCCCGTGGTGGGTGTTAAACACTGGCTCCTTTGAGCCTATCAGTGCTTGTTCAAGCTGTCATTAGGGGAAACAGCACACCCTGGTGGTATTTCGTAAACTCGCATTGCTTTCAGCTGTGAGACAGAGAGAGGGATTAATGAAGAGTACGCACTTCCTTTTAATTATTTATAATTTTATCATTTCTGTACTCTGTACACAATATGAAAAGCAACGTGTATACTATATAAATGCTATTTTTCCTATACTGCCCCTCAGTAATTTTATATCATTTATGAGCTGTTGGAAATATGTCTGTTTTGCAAGCACTGTGCCATCATTGGCATTAAAGAAGTGTGAAGTATTCTTTTAATTAGACGGGGCTTTGTAAAAAAATTAGTTGGAACTACAATAGAAGGAATTTTCATATTGTCTTTTAAATTCTGCTCCAGGCAGCATTAAATATGTTCTGAAAAAATCCTAAATATAGCTATCTGAAACCTGCAGATGACCAAATAACATTCACACATGAACATTCTTTCATTGTACCATTACTGTCTTGAAGGAAGCATACTCACATTCATTTGTCTGTAAATTAATTTTTTAAATTGCTATGTGGTTATTGTGTTGCAGTTACAGCGAAAGAGGCACATAGGGAATGATATTGTGGCCATTGTATTCCAAGAGGAAAACACTCCCTTTGTACCAGACATGATTGCCTCTAATTTTCTCCACGCCTACGTTGTGGTCCAAGTGGTCAACCCGTGCTCTGACAAAGCTCTCTACAAGGTGACCTATTTTTCTTCTTCCTCTCCTTTACTCTGCTTCCAGTGATAAATGTTAATAATACTTAATCTCACTCTCTTATCATTAGGTATCAGTGACAGCACGGGATGATGTACCTTTCTTTGGCCCAGCCCTCCCAAACCCAGCTGTCTTTAAAAAAGTAAGAGAAAGACCTGAATTACAGCATTCTCTAGCCAATGCACTCCCCCCCTCTCTGTAGTCTTTTAGTTTCCAACCTGATGTCTTGTCTCTCCACTCCTTTCTTCCCAGGGCCCTGAATTCCACGACTTCCTTTTTACTAAGCTCATCAATGCAGAGTATGCATGCTACAAAGCTGAGAAATTTGCCAAACTAGAGGTAAGTTGTCCAAGAGCTTTTTTTTTTTTTTTTTAAATTCTGTCATTTTGTCATTGGCCAGAGCCATATAAAGTATAATTTGCTTCCATTTGTTTCATGTCCCTTTTTGTGTATGTATGTGTGTGTGTAAGGAGCGAACGCGGTCGGCTTTGTTAGAGACCCTGTATGAAGAGCTCCATATGAACAGCCAGGCCATGATGGGAGTTGGAGGAGAGGACGACAAACTGGAAAACGGGAGTGGAGGAGGAGGGGGCTTCTTTGAGTCCTTCAAGGTAACTGGAGAGGCAGCAACAGAGGATGGGGCTTCAATCTGACAGCTTTACTTCCTGCAAATTGCTGCTTCAATGGAAAAAAGTTTGAGAAGCTAAAATGAGTTTGCATAAACAAAGTCCTTTGTAAAGATTTAAATTCTATACTTAAATCAGCACTAAGACAGGAACACTGTTTTCACATGGACTGAAACTTCAGTTCAAGCTCAGACTTATCACTATTAAAGGACTTTTGGGAACATTTGGGACATTTGGGAAATACGCTTATTTGCTTTCATGCCAAGAGTTACATGAGAAGATTGATGTGATATCCAGAATGTGGGTCTGTTAAGCGATAGCAAGCATCCATTCATTCCCTGCCATTTATCTGGTGCCGCATCTCGGTGGCAGCATGTTAAACAAGGAAGTCCAGACATCCCTCTCCATGACAACATTTTCCCGCTCTTCCTGGGCATCCCATGGTGTTCACTAGCCAGATGAGATATTTAATCACTCAAACATGGTCAGGGTCTACCCCAGGGTCTCCTACCAGTTGGACATGCCCGGAAAATCTCCAATGGAAGGCACCAAGAGGCATCTTAATCAGATGCCCGAACCACCTCAACTGACTCCTTTCTACCTATCTGTAAGGGTGAGCCCAGCCACCCTGTGAACTAATCTCATTTCACCAACTTCACGATCTCATTCTTTCGGTCGATTAGGGTTGGAATGTAGATTGACTGGTAAATCGAAAGCTTTTTCTTCTGGCTCAGCGCCCTCTTCACCACAACGGTCCGGTGCAATGCATTACTGCTGATGCTGCATCAATCTGCCTGTCAATCTCAAACTCCATTTTACCGTCACTCATGAACAAGACCCCAAGATAGAAACTTCTTCACTTGAGACAGAAAACTCAGCAGAGAACCACGGCCTCAGACTTGGAGGTGCTGACTCTCATCCCATATGCTTTATGCAGCAAACCATCCCAGTGTATGCTGCTCATCTGCAAAGATCAGTGACAAGGGACAACCCCGGTGGAGGCGAGCACCAACTGGAAATACAGTTGACTTCCTGCCAAGAACATAAACACAACTCTGACTCGGGTCATATAGGGACAGGATGGCTCATAGTAACGGCTCAGTATCAAATACTCCCACAGTATCCCATGCTAGACCCCCTGAGGGACATGGTCTTAAGCCTTCTCCAGGTACACAAAACACATGTAGACTAGATGAGCAAACTCCCATGACCCCCTAAAGAGTTGGTCCACTGTTCCAGGCCCAGGTCAGAATCTGCATTGTACCTCCTGGATCTGAGGTTTGACAATTGGTTGGAGCGTCCTTTTGAGCACCTAGCAAAAGCTTTCCCAGGGAAGCTGAGCAGTGAGATACCCTGATTACCCTAATTGGCTTCAGGAGACCCTCAGGTCAATCATGCCCTCAACTTCAAACAGCCCTCTCTACAATGGAAGCACTTAACATTGCCTACTCAGATTCAATGTCCCCAAACTACTCTGAGATGCATAAGAAGTGAGAGGTGGTGGAGGTGAGAATTTAAGGCCTCACTGACATGGGTCCCAGACAGGACACCATCATTACACGTTTGGGTTTACCAGGTCTACCAGGCCGGGCAGCCTCCTCTGCCATTTGATCCAACTCAGCAACAGGTGGTGATCAGTTGACAGGTCTGCTCCTCCCTTCACATGAGTGTCCAAGACATACAGGCATAGATCTGATGATACAACCACAAAGTCGATCATCGATCTTAAGTCTACGGTGTTCTGGTTCTAGGTCATTGCCCAGCCCGTCTCCTGGAGTTTGATCTAGAGCCAATGCTGTGTGTGGAGGTGAGTGCAGCTATATCTACAGCAGTTGGGACCAATTCACCACCTCCTGCACCAATTCAGTCTCCTTCCCCGCCAGAGAGGTGACACTCCACATCCCTAGGACCAGTCTATGATGCCATGCACGGCACGCCTAGGTCCCTTCCCTTGCCTGCCACTTGTATTGCATCGCACCCAACCCCAATTCCTATCTAGAATGGTGGGCCCACAGGGTGGTGGCTTAATGTTCGTTTATTCGAGTTCCTGAGGGAGCTAGGAGTTGGGCTGCTGCTCCTTTGCTTCGAAAAGAGCCAGTTGAGATGGTTCGGGCATATGATCAGGATGCTTCCTGGATAAAATCTATTGGAGGTTTTCTGGGCACGTCCAACTGGTAGGAGACCCCGGGGTAGACGCAGAACACACTGGAGAGACTTTATATCTCATCTGATCCTGGAATGCCTCAGGATCCCCGGGGAGGAACTGGAAAATGTTGCTGGGGAAGTCTTGAATATCTTGCTTAACCTGTTACCACTGCGACCGACACTGGATACGTGGCAGGAATGGATGAATGGGTGGATCTTCTCATCTAACTCTTGCAAGAAAGCAAGTAAGTGTTTCTCTCAAAAATGTCAAACTATTCCTTTAAGTGTCATTATAAGACTAAAGTATTATAAGTATTATAAATGAGCCTGTAAAAGATTGGCATCTACAGTAGTCGTAGTAGCCACGTTTTGTTCCAGCTGTCAGATGTTTCCTATGTGGAATTTTCTTCTCTCTAGTAGTCTTTCAGGTTTGTTCTTGTCTATATGCAAGCTGTGGGCTGAAAGGGCTTCATCAATCTCTATTAATCTGAATGAGGAGAAGCTCTGCTGCTCTTTCCTGCTGGAACACACCACTCTTGGCTTCCCAGCTTTTCTTCCAAATGCTTTCTAGCTGTTTTTGCTGCTGTGTTCTCTGCATGCTCCAATGTTCAGTCATTAGTAACTTATTTATATAAATCGGTCATCCTTGGCTGTCACGATATCAAGGAGAATGGATAGTTTTCTTTCAACATCAGATGCCTCTGCGTCTCCACTCTGTTCCATGCCTGCAAAGAGGTGCACTGGGCCTTAAACGTCTCCTGGCTGTGTTTAAACTCAGTGTGGTGAGACATCTGCAAGCCACTTGGCCCCTCTACTTCCCCTCTCTTCTCTTACCACCTATCTAAACATAATGACTCATCTGAACCCCCCTCCGGGCGCTAAAGCTTAGCAGTGTTCTCTGTCGCTTCCTTGTCTGTCAGGATTAGCATCAGGCCAGTGCTCTCTGCCTGTAGTGGTCAGTGTTCAGGGACAGCCCCGAGGCTCCTCTCAGCCTATGAAGCCAAACAGCAATGCTGAGGGGTCACAGAGGTCAGCGCCATCTGAATGTATCTCCTCCTCCTCGTCTCTCTCTGTAGCGGGTGATCCGCAGCAGGAGCCAGTCTATGGATGCCATGGGTCTTACTTTCAAGAAGCCGCACACAGTCTCCACTAGCCTGAGCGGCAGCTTTAACCACAACCCCGCAGAGAGCCCCAAATTCCCAGGGATAGTAAGTACAGTCCCACTCCTCCTGGTCTTGAGTGAAGCGAGTCTCGCTTCTTCTACCTCTCCCCGGCAATTCTATTGCGTTCATGCCCCCTGTTCCCTCAATTGCCTGCTGCACTAACTTCTCATGGAGAAGGTTGCACACTCGGTCCAGTGGAGCATTAATGCCTGGGTCTTAAACTTGGCTCTCACATTGCAACGGTTGCACATTGTCTGCCACCACAAGATGGAGCGACACATAGAAGTGAATAATTATAGAACATGAGGTGAATTTCTTCCCTGGGTTAAAGCTGCTTCTAATATTTATTTTTTTTCTTGAGTTCTCATTATTTAAATCCCCTGTGCATCTGCACTGTTTATAAGTGCTCTCTAGAATCCTAATGAATGTGGGTCGAGTCCTGTGTGTTTGTGTGTGTGTGTGTGTGTGTGTGTGTGTGTGTGTGTGTGTGTGTGAGTGTGTGTGTGTGAGTGTGTGTGAGTGTGTGTGTGTGTGTGTGTGTGTGTGTGTGTGTGTGTGTGTGTGTGTGTGCGCGCACGCGCACGCGTGCATGCATGCCATCAAAGCTTGTGGGCAGTTTTGGTGATCACACAATTGTAATTATGAACAAATGAATATTTCTGTCATCAGGTGAAAACCTTGTATCATCAAATTAAATTTTTTTGCATTCTCAGATTTATATAATTTGTTTTGAAAAAACAAAAGCACCAAATTTTTCCAACTCATCGAAGAGATAATCATCGTTCAGCTGAAAGTGAAACAAGAAACTTACCTAAATTTGTAGTTACAAGGTCTTCACTTAACAGTGACTGTGCACATGGTTGCTTGTCTGACATGTACTGTATATTTGGGGGCTGTGGGTGTGGTATTTTTTATGGACAGTCTCTGATTTGTATGGAAATCATTATGAATTTTCATTTTCCTCTGTGTTGGGCACTGAACAGGATCTTTAGTCTTGTATGTGCAAACAAACAGATATCTCAATACATTAATATTGTATTTCTAGATCACATTCAAGATTACCTGCAAAACTAACTAACCATTATTATTAACCAAAATGCTTTGTTAATGAATGTGACTGAAGCTTGCTTTTTGCCCATGACCCTGTCTTGATGTGAAACCTAATGTATAACATGCTGTGTGTCCTCCTCTGTTGTTTTTATCTCTTCTTCATCCTCTCTCTCACAGGCATATGGCCCCCATAGTGTAACTGGCTCATCATTTCTCTCTCCCATTCAGCTGCCTGTGTTGCACCCATGGAGCCAAAAAATGTCCCTCCTTGTATTCTCCAGTTAACATGTGTTTTGTATTTTGTTTGAACATGACTTACTGCATGGAATCTCATATATATTTGTATATATCTCATGTTTTCTCTTCCCCTCCCTTTACCCTCTTCCTTTTGTTGTCTGTCATCATCACTCTCTGTGTTTCTTTCTTTCTTTCTTTCTTACTCTCTCTCTCTCTCTCTCTCTCTCTCTCTCTCCCTCACTCTCTCTCCTCTTCCTGTGTGGTTCAGTCATTGCTTGTCCCAGGCAAAAGTCCCAGTAAATATGGACGTCGAGGCAGTGCCATAGGGATAGGAACAGTAGAAGAGGTTCATGTCTAATTATAACTTCTCTCTAACGACTCACTTCTCTTTTTTGCTCCTTTTGTTTTGTCTGCATGGGCCCACTGCATCATGGCCAAACACTTTTCTTGATACATTTCAGCACCCTAGTGTGTGTTCAACATAGTATGGATTGTGTGTTACAGTTAGGATGTATTGTGATAAAAACAAAAGCAGATATACATATTCTTCTACACATTTTCTCATTAACTGATTTGACAATTCCAGTCTTTTGGATTGTACATACACTACCATAAAGAAAAAATTCAAATTCACAAGCGCTCAGCAGCTCTGTGATATGAATGGAGCACATAGTCCTATCTGAAGGTGCCTCCCTTGGCTCCCTTCTGTATAATATATTAGATTTTCCTGTACTTTTGTTTTCCTATCTTGTTATTGCAGTATGTGTTCACCTTCTATAGTCTTTGCTGCTTATTTTGTAATTGTATTTGTGTTTGTAAGTATAGTTAATTCTCTATTTGTTTAAAAATTATGATTAATAATTTAATGAACCCCTTACAGAGATATTATGAAAAAAAAGAATCCTCCTCTTGCTCTTTGAAGCCACATCGAATAAAAGGCTTTTTCAAGTTCTTATTTTGAGAGCTTTAAAAGGGAGATTGAATGAACAAAGCAGTTGCTGAGAAAGCATATTTAGTGGTGGGCCCTGGAGCCTTTAAATCCATCTTTCATCTCCCGCCTTAGTGTGCTCTACTCTGGCTGGAAGACTGGCACCAGGGCTTGACATTAAGCTGCTAAGTGCATATTTTAACTTTTTTTTTTTTCATTATAGTAACAACTCGAAGGGAGCAGTGTTACTTCTCAGACTGATAATTCAGTGCAACATGTTTTTGAAAATCATGTTTCCAAATGAATAGGCCCCACAATAAAGATGAATGGTTAAGTCTAAATAAATAAATAGATTGATATGCTTATGAGATTAATTTAATATTACTCAAAGACATTTAAGGTATTAGAAGTATTTTTAACTCTGACGCTGACTGTCTTCTCTCCCTGGCAGTCGTTGATAATCCCGGGGAAAAGCCCAACCAGGAAAAAATCTGGTCCGTTCAGCTCCAGGCGAAGCAGTGCCATCGGTATTGAAAACATTCAAGAAGTCCAGGAGAAGAGGTGAGAGAGGACTCGTGCACATTCCTGCTGTATTTATTTTGTGTGTATCCGTACACCATGTGTATTTTCTGTATCTTAAAGCCTTGGAGCTAATGTTCATAATTGACTTGTTAGAAATATCAACGCATGCACATTTACTGCTTTTCTCCATGTTATAGTCTATTTGCTTTCTCGTGTCTTTTGTTGCAGTAGAGAGAACTCCCCAAATACCCAGAAGACCCCTGACAGTGGTCACGTCTCTCAAGACCCCAAATCTGACAACTCTTCCAATCAGAGCTCCCCTGAAGTGCTCACAACCACCAAGAACAGGTGTGTATGATAGACGGGTTACAACCATATCTGTATATCAATACATCAGTGGATATATTGATCACGTTTGTGTCGCCTTACCTGTGTTTATGTAAACGCTGAGTTATCCTCGGCTGCAGCAGCATGTTGAATGACTGTGTTTTATGCATAAGATAAAATCAAGTTTGGCTGTGCTGGAGAGTGGTTAACCCAGGGTTTAGTTCTTATCTCGGTGGCAGGGCCCCATCCATCCCTGAGGGTCACGACCTCTCCCGCTCCTCCTCCAACGCTAGCAGCTTCGCCAGTGTGGTGGAGGAGAACGAGACAGAGGCCACAGAGGACTATGACACAGGCATGGTGAGTTGGATATTCAGTGTGTGTATATGTATTTAAGTCATCTGTTTGTCTTCCAGTCTAATAGACATGTGTGTTTCGCTGTGTCTGTCTTCTGTGCGCTCCCTAGGAGAGTCTGTCATCAGCCGGGACGCCACACAAGCGAGACTCCTTCACCTACAGCACCTGGCTGGAGGACAGCATCAGCAGCACCAGTACCGCCAGTCGTGGGAGCTCCCCAGGTGAGAGAGGTGGAGACCTTTTAGCAGTACTGTTGTTCTACCAACATTATTCAACGATTCATATCGTAGCTGATTCCAGGTTTATGATTGAAATGAGAAAATGTACTGGCAACATACTGTATGACTGGCTTCAATTTCTTTCTTTGAGAATACACACACACACAGCGAGGTGCAGACTAGTCTGAGCTTCAGTCCAAGTCCATCAGACTGAAACAGTGTCACACAACTCCTCTCCAATACACCGTGCTCACCAGATGTTTTAGGTTATCTCAGCTTTGCCAGGGTGATGCGTGAGGCTATTTCAGGCGTCCTTACATGCAAGTCGTTTCCTATGTATGACTTACATATTACATTGGATACCAAATATACAAAACTTCACCTTTTTAAAATTTTTTTCACAAAATACTATATTTACTCATAATGGATACAAAAAAATTCAGAACATTGCTGAAGATGTTTGGTGAGCTGAACAAAGCGTGATGTAAGTTACTGGAGAAGAGTTGTGCAGCATGTTTCTTATTTTGATGGATGTATACAGAATCACACAGTTGTGACCTATCCTTCAGGGCCTGGTAAACCCGAACGAGGAAAGGGGACAGACATCCGTATCAAACTGGAACGACCTCACGATCATCAGTCCTCATCGGTGAGTCGAACCCAAAGTAACACAGAAATCCGGACTTCTTAATTATCAGATGCCTCCAAATCTCCTTGGTTGCCGTACATGTTTTTTTTTTTTTACCCTTAATACTCAATTAACCCTGGCATTGAAAAAACTGACCAAGTACACACTCTAATGATGTGCTGCACTGACGCTGCGTAACAGTACTATCTCTGCTTTACTGCACTGTGCTGTTGTAATGCTTTTTGTGTGCTGTTGCTGATGTTTGGTTCTGCTCTGTCTGTTTTTTATTGCTCTTTGTGCGTTTCTGTGTGCAGAACTGTTAGCTCCTCACACCTGGTTGTATCCTGGATCTCCATCTTCAGGTTAGACTTCCCTCAATACCTTGTCATGGTCTCTAATGCCATGGATTTAAACAATGGACAAATGGACCAGAGACAGTTAACTGACACCAAACCAAATGCTGCTTGTGCACATACACTGTATATTTAGGTGTTTTCTGTGTAATTTGTTTGAATCAAAAGATTTGTCGTGATTGCTGAGGAATATGTATGATGTTTTGGCAACATGAATATATGAATAGACTGCATTCTGATACCAGATGTCTCTCTTATTCCCAAAGCATTCCCATAAGTCACAATCCTTCTGGGAAGTGAGACAAGTGCAGGCGTTCGCCATGACCAGTGATGCGAGGGAGAAAGCTGAGGAAGATGAGAAAGAAGAGAAGATGCAGGTGGAGCCTGGCCAGCCTGCTGCTCAGTGAGGGGCAGAATGCAGAAGTCCAGAAACCTGGAGGACACTGGAAAGGATGACGCACAAGGAGGGGCCAGCTTTTGCACAGTGTTGTTTCCTTCCACTCTTTTCTTTGCCTGTTCACACATCTGTTGCCTGGTTGTATGTTGTTTTTTGTTTGTTTGGTTGTTTTTTTTTTTACCTATCTTTGTGTCAAAAGCACACATTTTTATCTACAAATGTAATCATTTTATTTGTAAGACTTGGGTTTAGTTTGTATTGTTAAAGCCTAAGTGTGCTGGCTATACAGGGTAAATATAGTGCCACTGATCTCTGTGTTGAGACTGTGAGAAGGACATTTGCTGCAACACAGAAGAAGATCATTGTCTGGATGGATTTACCAAATCAACAAAGGTTTTGGCTCAATAAAGATCTCTAATGTATACGTAATACCAAATATTCAGCATCAGAGATGAGTATTTTCTAACAAAATATCCAATGTGATATAGATTTATTCTGTTGGATGCTCTTAAATGTGATTATTTCCTGGGTAAAATCCAAACACAAGGACTGTATAGCTGCAGCAAAACAGTTGTACCTTTTCCTCTACCACTCTAATCTCCGTAAGATTAGATTTCAAACTGAACACCACAAGTCACAGGAAAGATAGCAATGTTTCATAAATGAAATGAAATGGCCTTAAAACGTAAACATGCAATGTCTTTGTCCCTCCAAATTATTTTACCTCACTTCTTTAACTCACATGTTCTGCAGCCAATAATGGGACGGCAGTATTAGATAGAGATTAAAACTAATATATTCAGAATTCCTTTTAAGAACACTAGTTTCTTTCGAAAAAAATGGTGGTGCAATGCACCAACACTATCTGTACAGTCTGCTAATATATGGATATATCCATCCAATGACTGATTTAACTGCTTTGTCTGTCGTGTTTGCTGCTGTGGAGACCAGTCTCTACATTATGTTCGGAGTTGCTTTTTTTCCCTCTGATATATGTTTTTATTTATTGGTTTGGTTCCTATTGAAGTGGCATTTATGGCATATGTTATACCGTACCTCTATAGTGACTCCATCCAGTAACCTGTCATATACTTACTCTGTATGTGTTGCTTTGGAGTAAATTATAATGTTGTCATCTGTAAAGCTCTGTGTTTTTCAGGGGTCAGATCTCTTTCAGTGCAGTACATTTGCAATGCAACTATAATAAAACAGTGAATATTTATTTGCTAGTGAGGAAATAACTGCAAAATACAACTACTGATTTTGTAAATAGATATTAAGTTGGAGTACATAGTGTATAATGTATAGGCCATTTGTTTAAGATGGGATTGACCAACACCTCAAAATAACTGCCAAGATAAAAATTTATTGTTGTTGTTTTTTTCTCATACACTTAAATTTAAATATTATTTTGAGAGAGTTTTGTAGAATAAAAATTATTTTAAAAGCTATTCAGACTGTTCTGTAAAAGGGAAGATCTCACAGTACATCCTGCTGATCATTTCAGTTGCCTTATCATCACAAACTGATGATGTAAGTATAGATTATGAAGCAAATGTTTAACTGCCAGCAGGATTTACAATGGAATGAATGTTTTGTTGTTGTTGTTTTTATTGTAAATAAATGCTCTGACAACTTTAAATTCTTTTGGTCTCATCATCTCTTGCCGAACATCACCCTTTAATCTATTTTTGTCAGTATTTCCTGTTTTTTGCACACTAACACAATATGCTGAATCCCACATAGTGAAAATCCCTGCTGTGACATGCTTACATACTGTAGATGTTCCATTTCCCACCGTCTTAATGAAAGCTAAGAGAGAAAGCCCCATGAATAAATGATTTGATGTGGCTGCCCACAAGTATGTAAAACTAGAGCAATCTAAAAGTGGAGGCTTCCCTGGTTATAGAACTGTGCCACATGGAAGAAAAACATATTCAGAGTAAAAACCAAGGCATGAGGTGGAAGGAACTGTCTAAAGAGCTAAAGGACTGGATTGTGTAGAGGCATTGATCTTGGGAATACTACAAAAAGTTTCTGCCGCATTAAATGTTCCCAAGAGCACATTGGCCTCCATAATTCTTAAATGGGAGAAGCTTGGAACACCTGGGGAGGGCAAAGAGGGGTAACAGAGGTGACCAAGAACCCCCTGGTCACTCTGGCTGAGCGCCTGAGATCCTGTGTGTGGATCATTGGGAAACTCCAAGATATGTTCTGAAATCCATTGTCAGCTTTGAGATATAGACAGGTGTGTGCCTTTCCAAATTGTGTCCAATCAGTTTACCACAGGTGCAGACCATTCAAGGTGTAAAAACATCTCAAAGATGATTAAGAAAAATGGGAGGAACTTGACCTAAATTTCAACTGTCATATAAAGGGTCTGAATCTATGGTCTGAATGCTTATATCATTGTGACATTTCAGTTTTTCCTTTTTAGTGAATATGCAAAAATTTCTAAAAATCTGTCTTCACTTTGTCATTAGGGGTATTGAGTGTACATTGATGAGGGGAAAATATTTTTAAATATATATTTCTTTTAATTTTAGCATAAGGCTGCAACATAAAAAAAGTCTTGTTTGTGTATTCATGTATTTGTGTTATGTTCTATACAGTTGATCCTAGATTTATATTTCACTGCTGAGCAGTATTCAGGCAAACAGAAGGTGTATTTCATGGATTTCATGGTTCATTTCACACCTACCATTGCCACTTAACTCTTACCTTAGATTGTTAGTGCCCTCCAGTGGAGTCATTTAAGCTTTCAATTTATGAACTATATGTTGCTGAGCACAGAACCTCAGTAATTGCCATCATTATTATTGTTGTTATTTAAAAGCCTTATTGGTTTATAAAATCTTTTCCGAGTTTTATGTATCTGCTCCTGCGGAACCTTTCTTCTCTCTGAGAAACAGGAAGCGTACTGAATTTCCGGTTGCACCTGCCGGAGTTGGGCTTCTGAAGTCACATTGAAGACGAAAACCCCGGTCACAGTAATAACAGGTAATATAATATTGTTCTTAAAATGAGTATATTTATTGTGTTCGTGTTGTCAGAGAGTAGGTAGCAGAAACATTCTTATTTTTGATTTTTTAGTGATAATCTCTTGACTTTCACGTTCAAAGCGAAGCTAAATTACTAGCTAACATTAGCAACAACCGAAGCACTACAATGCTGTATGACATCTAATTATTACTTGATTGTTCATGTTAATATTGATCCATTTACATTCTCTCGGTAACGTCTGTGCATTTCATGGCTTCACTGTTGCTAAGGACGTCAGTTGCCATAGATATCAGCTAACTTAATCCCGAAGATGGACATGTTGACTGCAATTGACAGTCAAGATCATTAACGTATTTTTACAATGAAAAAAGTCCTTTGGCAGTTTCTCAGAGCTCGAGGCGACGCTTCAGCTTTCTTCTTTTGTTCGACCAACAGTCTAAACCCCGAAGATATTACATTTTTCAAAATTGTAAAATCGAGAAATCGATATCCTCAGAATTTAGAAGTTAGAATCCAGCCGATTTAGAGGGTTAACCATTTACATTTTCTGTTAATTTACTAATCTATTAATCTACTAATTTAGAGCAGCAACGAGTAGTCAATTAAGTCAGTCCTAAAAACAAATTTGATAATTGATTAATCGTTTAAGTAATGTATCAGTTTAAAATTCCAACCATAGTGTAGTTTCATCTTCTCTAATGAAGGGATTACCTGTTTTTCTCTGTCGCGGTTTTGAATAATGAATTAAACAGCTTTGGGTTTTGGATTGCTTGGTCACTCAAAACACAAACTGTAAAGTTTCTACACTTTGGAAACAGTAGTTGGACAAAAGAATCTTGACTTATTGTCTAACTAACTTTCTACCTAGCTTTCAATCACATCTCACAGTCTTCCTCAGCAAATGACGGTTTGCTAGACTGAGGAAGCTGCAACGATTAGTCATATAGTCAATTGTTTGTTTGAAATAATGTAAATTGCCAACTATGTTGATAATCATTGAATCATTTAACAGTTTTGTCGAGCAAAAACATTTTTGTAGAGGTTTAAACACTTGTAGTATAAAGACCAACTTTATTAACCAACAGGTTTCAACTTTCCAGGTTCCTCAAATGTGAGATTTTGTTGTCTTGTTTGTTCATGGTCTAACATAATAGTAAACTGAAAACTTTGGGGTTTTGATTGCACAAAAAAAGCACATTTAATGTTGTCAACTTGTGCTTGAGGAAATTGTGATGGGCAGTTGATAATGAAAATGGTCTGTTGTTGCAGCCCTTAATGCCTGTTAATGCATTTTGTATCATTTTCTGACATTATATAGACTAAAACCATTAATCGAGTAATTGAGAGAATAATTGTCAGATTAATTGATAATGAAAATAATTCAAGAGACTCATAAGACTAACACACAGTACTTTGCTCATACCCACAGAACAAGTGACCACTCAGCCCAATCCTGATGATTTTATTTGGATGATCATTGACGATGTTTACCTCAAAGGTTGTACCTCGTCTCAGTCTATTACGTAGAGCAACTTGTAAGTATGAACAAATAACCGTCTGGCTGTCTGTCTGTCTGTCTGTCTGTCTGTCTGTCTGTCTTTCTTTCTGAACTTGAACTACCTAAGTAAGTAATATAACTCAAAATTACGTGATTTGTTTTTTTCTTAATACCCAGCTGCACTTCAACCCCATGGGGACATTCTGAATGGATGTGTGCAGCCGATTGTTCCTGCTTACTGCTTTTCACTGAGACAGAAACAGAGAAACTACTCAACAGCAGCAGACAACAGATCTCCTCCTCGATGGATGCAGCTCGAGCCCGAACTGGACGAGGCTCTTGTGCCACGTAAACTGTCAGTAAGTCCTCTGGAGAGCTGGCTCTCCCTGCGCTACTCCCTTCCTGCGCTGCTGGAGTCCGCTCAGCCGCAGGAGGACGTAGAACTTCTGGAAGAGAAGGTGCTGCCACCCATTTCTGACCCTGTTTTGGAGGATGAGAAGGGCTCAGCAACGCCCCTTAGATGTAAGAATGTTCTGAAGATCAGACGGCGGAAGATGAACCGGCATAAATATAAGAAGCTGCAAAAACGGATAAAATTTTTGAGAAAGAGAGTGCTGGAGGGCAGGGGGAAGAAGAAGCAGGTGAGAGCTTTCTCTAAAAGGATTCTTTTGTCAAATAAGGATCTGGTCATACTTAATATCATTACAATTTACACTAATGGTGCTAGTATTTAACTTGAATTGTTTTGCTCAGTGTAGTTGATATATATATATATATATATGTATATATTACCAGAAATAAAGTCGAGACTAAACTACAAAAGATGTTCATTTTGTCTAGAATTTGATCTAATTACATCTTTATCCTGTACAGAGAAAATTTGAAGATGATCTGAAGAGGATTTGGACAAAAGCTGGACTGAAGAAGGCTCCAGAGGGATGGAGTACACCTAAGATCTTCATTAAACAACATGGAAACAGAAGGCAGTGAGAAACACTGACAGTGGTTCGAGATTGTGTCGCATCCCACCCACTGGATGGCTCTGCACAACACACTTCACACACTGCAGTTAAAACAGTCAGCCTACTCTCTGTGTAACTGAAGCATGTGTCACTGATGAGGACATATTCTGTAAGAGGATGGTAATGGCTATTATTTTTAACAACGTGTACATAATCTAATAAAGATTTTTCTCTGTCAAACCCAAAGCATGGTGTGCTGTAGTTTTCTGTTGGTATTCTTTTAGCCTGATAGTAGTACAATAGAACACCTGGCCTTTATCCTGTTCTCACTGTGGATGGCAGTATTGTGCAAAGTCTGAAAAAAGGTGAGTTCACCCTGAAATTATCACTGTCAGGGGTCATTTTTATAGCACAACTAGAACAATAAGAGCATTGAAATGTAAGTCAGCATTTTAAATAAATTAAGCTGGCACAATAAAATCTCTTAATAGGCCACAGAGTAAAATAATTTCCTCTGAGGACTTTAATCAAGAAACCAGACTTTCTAAAATCAAAACGGGGGGAAAGGAGGAAGGACTTTCCAGAATCCTTATGGTTTGCAATTTAAAGCTTAAAGTTTCTCGACTGTTATATATAAACCTGTTTTACCTTGTGTATTACGCAGAATAAATAATGTAAACAAGTGTACAGTGTGATGTCTTCTGGCTATCTTGTTTCGCAGTTGTCTCGCATCTTGAATCCTACTGTAAGACCCCTAATGTGTGATCGATGGAAAGTTAAGTCCTATGTTTTGAGTTTTGATGGTGACCGGTTTAAACGATATTTAAACGATTGATTGCTCGGGGCAGTTTGCGTATGTGTCTATATGTGCGTTTGTTATTGTTTTATCACTACATGTTTGTCGTGAAGAGAGCAGCAGCGAAGGTGTTGGATTTCATCGTCTGGCGGAGGCGGAGCGTGTGAAGCCTCTGCACGGCAGCATTACAACAAAATACAGCTGAGCTGCCGCTCGGTGAACTTCAGGCATTTTGTCTTTTATCAATTGATGCGCACACCGCCTGTGACAGGCTTCCACCTCGGCTGTCAGCACTGTGAAAATGCACCTCGATATGATTCTCCTCCAGAGTAAGTTTTCCATTTATCTTGCTTTTAACAGAGAAAAATAACTTGAGGAAACTTTCTTTGTGCCATAATTGGATCCAGGTTAGAGTTACCCGTCGGGAACAAAAGCCGAAGACTGTCCAGGTCTCTGTTCTGCTCTGCTGCAAATATTTTCTCTTCACTTGAATTCAGTATTAGGCTACAATGCAATGTAAGCTTGAATGTTGACCCAACAATATTGTTCTTTTTTTCTTTTGTAGGTTTTAGTTGCAGTACCATTGTTAATTGTTAAAACCAGGAGTCCTGTTCCTTTTTTGTTTCTGTAATATTTATGCTTTTATTTGTTCATGTATTATTGACACAGTAACAGTCCGCATGATCAGCTAATCGAAAATCATTTTCTATTTGTTTATTTCTTTGTATGGTATCTATTAACTGTTGATCCAACCGTCCACATACTTATTTTATCATTATTATTATTAGTATTATTATTATTATTGTCATTGTTTATATTGTATCGGTACACTTTTTACTTTTACTGTTCTATCTATCTATCTATCTATCTATCTATCTATCTATCTATCTATCTATCTATCTATCTATCTATCTATCTATCTATCCTAATTTTAAACTTTATTTCCTGTGTAAGTACTGTGGCTCAAGATTGCAGTGTTTTTTGTTTTTTTTTTTCCCGACAACTTTCACTCTGAAATATTCGGCGCATGGATAAGATATAAGATAGGCCTACATGGACTTACAAGTGAAACGAATCAGTGCAGACAGCGAACGCTTCGTGGCTTTGACTTGCCCCGGCCTGTTGACATGGACTGGTACAGTGTGTATGTGGGATTTTTTTTATGGCTTCAGCCCAATGTGTTTCTAGTTAACTGCGGTCTGAGTAGAGGAGTCAGCACAATCCAGCAGCCAGTCATTATATGTGTCAGTAATGAGTGTTTCACCACGAGTGGGCTGCTTTGAGTCCGGACGACGTGGAGGAGGGGGATTACCACTCCAACCATGTTTATGATGGGCTCTGTCTTAATTAACGGGCAACAACAACGTGGCATGGAGAAGAGGAAAACTGCTGTTTTGAAGAAAAATAAGATCATAGACGTGTATCTACTCATTGGAGGCAAAACATAACAAGGTCACAGTAAAGTAACATGTTTGTGTTTTGGACAATTTCTGGACTTGTTGAGCCCACTGTGTTCAGCAGAAATAGATTTTCATAGAAGCTGGTTCCCACACACACTGCTCCCAGTATCTTGTTATGGAGTTGTCTTTACAGCTGCCACATCAAGCCATCATCAAACAAACATAAAGCATGAGAAAAAAAAGAGAAAAAAAAGGTCTATCATCCGTAAATGTTCTGAATTCAAATTCCCAGCCCAGGGACTGGGCCCTCCAGTGGGTGAGATAAATCTGTTTGGTCAGGAGATAAATAATGGGAAGGAAAGCAGAAAAACAAAATTCAGTTTGTTTTAATTTTTTTGACTTGTCTCTAATCTTTGCTTTTTTGTGAGATATTAGGTCACTTCACCTCATTGTGCCTGGAAGAGTTATTTAAAAGAAACAATCTGAGATGTTTAAAGAGGAAACCAGTCTTTGGTGGAAGTGCTAACAACTCATAGCTGACAAGGGGTCCCAAGCAGACAATGCACTTTTGTAATTGGTCACTGGTTTAATCTTCAACAATGTATTTTATTTTTTGAGGGTATAATGTTTTTTGTATGTATCTTAATCTGAAAAGTAAATAATAACTAACTGTCACATAAGTGGGGGTAGATGTATAAAGTAGGATAAAATGGAAATATTCATGTAAGTACAAGCGCACAAATTGTGTAAATTACTTAGTTACTTTCTACCACTGTATAATGGTATAATATATACTTATGATGACTTTATGTGTACACATGAATAACTAAAAATACCTGAAAATCTCAGCTGCCATTTACTAACACCACAGTGTACGTACAGGACGGCCAACAGACTCTCCAGACCTCTGAATGTATCTTTGTATGTTTAGCTGAGTTTGCAATTGGACAGATTTATTTGATTTATTCTCATCCTGTGACGGAGCTGTGAGTAAACTTCACACACCCACAACACCCATGAATCACTGAAATTAAGCTGAGTAAACTCATGCTTTATGTTTGAATCGTTCATATAAACCCTTCTTTTGTTTTACCTTGGGGATGGCACTCTGTTAAGTGATTCTCCGTGTGACTCCTGGGGTTACAAATGACAACGGTGATTTTGCAGGTCATTTGCTAAATGTCTGTTATTATCGCTGGTAATTCGATAGCACATTGTTAAGTCTTTAGTGTGAGTCACCAGCAGCCTGTGTGTGTCTGGAGGGGAGATGAGAGAAAATTACAGGGGCTGGGACACTTTGTTTTACCTTCTGCAGGAAAGTTTATACCCTTCAATAGAAAACCCACTAAAGTTTTCCAGCATGAGGCCTCCTGTCTGATGCCAGTGTGTGTGCTGAAATCATTTCTCTCAGCTTGTAGTGTTATTATATACCGGTGCATACTTAAGAAATCATTGCATTTGCTGCTGGGTACAAATCACTGCATAAAAACACAGTAGCAGCTCTCCAGTGAATTGTTATTTAAACGTGGTGAAATGAAACCTCTCTGCATGTGTCTCCTGCCTGTGTTCACACCAAGTGAATCAAAAGTGAATCAACCATGTGCAGTCATAATGAGGAAAACAGCTGGATGGAAGGTCTTACAACCTGCATCAAACACATTTTGTGCAGCTTGCTCTTGGATGTTAAACCATCAGTGTCAGTGATAAAATAGGCACTGTAGTGTTTTTTTTTTACTGTTTTTGTTGGCCAAGGTGGAGCTAATTTTACTACTTTATATACAGAGCTGTCAGTTAGATTCGTGTATAACAATACATCATACTTTATAAACCCATCATGTGTTTTGTAAGAAAAATCTTAATAGCCATCAAATATAACCAGAAAAGAAAGAAGTGATATATTCTGCTGCATGTGAACTAAGTAAAAATGGCGTAAAATAGAAATTCTCAGATTTGTATTTGGGTAAATGTGCTTTGCTACATTTAGGATATAGTGTTTTACTAACACTGGCTCCTAGGATGTTTTAGAATTGATTCTAAGATCTCATTAATTACTTTTAATGCTTTTCAAGGCCTCATATCTTTGTATGCTTAGACCTCTTACATAGAACCATATGAGCCTGTTGATAGTTTGAGATCCTCAGGCACAGGTCTCTTAGCTGTCTCAGAGGCCTGGTTTAGAACTTGAGGGTGCAGAGTATTTACAGTCAGAGCCACGATGCTCTGGAATGACCTGCCTGAGGACAGCTGAGACAGCAACATCTTTTAAGACCCTTCTTGAAACATAAACATACTTTTACCAGAGAGCACATCTCGATTTCTGTTTAGTTTTGTTGTTTAAATATTTTACTTGATTTTTTTTTTTTTTTTTTTTATAATTTTATTTCCTTTAGCTTACATTGCTGGATTACATTGGATTTGGTTTTTATCTTTTATCTTTACTGATCTTATCATTTGTGGATGCCTTGTGTGACACATTTTGTAACTTGGGATTTGAAAAGTGTTTATTAATCATGGCATTTTCAAATCAATAAGATATTACAGCTATAAGATTTTTACTGTTCTCAATACATCCACACATTCAGTACATTAAAAAATAACACCGCACTGAAGGATCTGCACCTCTGGCCTCTGTAGCTCACTGTTCCCATTACCAGTGCAGTAAAAATACAGGTGTCTGGTCATGTTCCTGGACTTTTGACACCAGGTAGTGTGACTGAAGTGAGCTGAATAGCAGCCCGGTTCTTCATCCCCTCAGGATCATGGCCTTGCAACAAGCCAGCAGCAGCCAGGATGAATAGAGTCTCTGTATGCTTTGGCTGTGTGCGTCTCTGCTGGCCTTTCAGTAAACAGACTTTGAAATAGCACTGTGGGAAAAATGCATTAGAAATAGCAAATGCTGTGCAGGAAAATTTCCTATCTCTAGAGTGAGAAATCAGCAAACAAAATATATTTCCAGAGAATATTTTTGATACTGTGTATGTTTTTTCTGCTTTTGATGTCCTGTGTGGACCATGTCCTTGTTTCTTCAGTTTTCTGTTTCTGTAAACAGTCCTCTCACTGAACCCACCTCTAGTCCAATCTTTCACTGGTTGGGTCAGTCCAGGTCATATTGAAACTTTCCAGACACTTCAGCCATTTTTGCTGGCTTATCATTGTTTTTTTCTGTTTCAGTTGTTGCTGTGCTCTTCATGCCAGGAGGTAATACATTTTTATTTCTCTGCCTTAACAATGACTGAATGTACTGTAACTTATGCTTTTGTCATGTCATTTCTACATTGATCTTTTGAGCACATGTGGTTATTTATTCGTGTCAGCATGGGGCCAGGGCAGCAGCACCAGTCTTGGTGTGGTAGTGGAGGTGAAGAACATCACCCTCCCTGCAGGGTCTAAGGCCGTTCTGCCCTGCCATAGCCCCCGCATGGTGTGGACCCAGGACAGACTGAAGGACCGTCAGAGAGTGGTGCACTGGGACTTGGTCCGCAGCAGCCCCGAGTATTCTGTAGAGCGAATCCTGGATATGTCCCCTGGAGCCCGCGAGAGGGTCTACAATGGATACAACAAAGGACGCATTTCCATCCCAGACTCCGCTTTCAATGATGGCAACTTCTCCCTCATCATCAACAGTGAGACTTTTATTATTCTCCAGAATCACCGGCCACATTTCACCCTTGGATTTATAATTTCATCATTTCATCATTCATTCATTTCATCACATTGGTTTGGATGTTTTTCCTTTTCAGATGTGGTCATGACTGACAAAGGAGTTTACACATGTAATCTCCACCATCATTACTGCCAGATTCATCAATCTATTCAAATCCAGCTCAATGTCACTAAGTCAGGTGAGGCCTCCTAATTGTACTAACCAAAGTTATTCTATTAGTTGTGATGTATCACATACCATTGACAGCAATGTATTTCACACTCTTATGTTTCCAGCTCGGAAAGAGAAACGTTACTGGGACGGTGAGAAAACTGTATTCGTGGTCTTACTGGGCAGCTCAGTGGTATTGCCCTGCGTAAACCGGCGCCCCCTGTGGAGAGAGGGTCTCCAGGAGGACCAGCAGCAGGTGGCTCACTGGGACTTCCAGGCCCCTGGAGTGCGTCCTGATAGGGCCGACCGGCTAGTGGACCTCTATGCCTCTGGAGAGCGCCGGGATTATGGACCTCTCTTTGCCCAGAGCAAGATGAGCGTGGCCGAGGACGCTTTTACTTTAGGGGACTTCTCACTGTCTGTCTCTGACTTGAAGCCCGTCAACAAGGGCCTGTACTCCTGCCACTTGCACCACCACTACTGCGGTCTGCATGAGAGACGCATCTTCAGGCTCACTGTGGGACCTCCACTTCCATCTGCGCCCACAACAGCACCCAGAGTTTTCCAGAATGATGAGCCAGAACCAAGTAAGCCACACAGAATTAAAAACAACAACAGAAACCACCAGAACTTTGTTTTTCCAGACGCTAGTAAGGGTAAATGTTTTTCCCCATATGGTTTCCTGGCAGGATTGTGCATGAAGTGAGAACACTGCTCCTGGGTTTTTTCTTTTTTGTTATATTTATAGGCATAGTTGGTCAGTTAAATCAGTTCCTCTTCTTGCCAGTTCTTTCTCAGTCCTCTTTGTTTTTGTGTTTGAGCTGAAGAGTTAGGGAGGAGGTAGAAGGAATGTGGGAGCTAACCAAGAAAGAAAGAAAGAAAGAAAGAGACTGTTGACGTTGACTGTAAATTCACATTGCAAATTGAGAAGCAGGGTTTTTTGGATTCATCTATGTGCAGCTCCGACTTGAGATGCTGTCTACAGTAAACAGCTTTAAATTGGCTGCAGCGGAAGTGGTCTCATTTTCCTGGCCGACTTTTTTTTTTTTTTTTTCATTTACAGCTGGAGACATTTTAACTACACTGAGCAGAGGAGTGGGCTCCAGCAGCCACTAATTCAGGCAGTGGATATATCTTGTTATTTCCTCCATTTGACCCCATTTTCAAAAAGACCCAACCACTTGTCTAGACTGGTTAGACTGTATCTCAGGTTTTGTTTATCCTTCTTTGCTCTCAGTTTCTGCTCTGTTTCTACTGCTGATGTGTATCAGCCTCTGGTTGAGGCCTGTTTACCAGCAGTCAAAGGAAGTCTGATACATCTGTTCAACATCTGGAGCAGCTGTGGCATGAAAGAGCAAAGTAAGGGGGAGGGAAGAAGGTATGTGTTAGACTATAGATCCTCCTCCCCCTTTAAAGAAATGACAGCCCATTTAATAACCGTTTAAAGTGTGTTGTAAAGAAATGCACATATGGATCGATGGCAGGTAGGAATTCACTTCTCCTTTACACACCGCTGATCTTATCTGTTAGATTAAGACCAAGTCGTTTGTGCTCACACAGGCGCCAGCGATCATCTGAAATTACAAATGACACAAGAGCTTTCCACCCGATTGCCATAATTATTTACAGCAAGAACGAATACGACATTGTTTCTTTGTCACCGTCAAGGAGGCATTTTGTGAGCTGTCAGCAGTTCAACAGAAATCTTTATCTTTGAGAACGAAGATGCATTCCCGAAGTTCATTGACTTGCAAATGATGCATATCCCGCAGGGAAAAAAAAGACAGTTTAACCTCTGTGCGGCTTATGTGAAATAACAGTTTACATGTGCACACTTGTCAGATCTGTCAAGAAAATGGAAATGGGCTACTGCCCGGACAACATGGCTGCAGCTCCGGTTGAGCTCTAGAGACAATCACCTTGGACCTGTCTTTGCAGTTTCATGCATATTAGGTACATTAAACAATGACAGGCAATAATTACCAACCAAGCTCTCATTTAGGAAGGGGGTTAGGTTGATTTATTTATTTACTTACTTACTTATTTATTTATTTCTTCATGATTGGCTGGATTTGAAAGCATAGTCAGAGATGCTCCATTGCATGTTCTCCCTCAATAGTGTTTGATTGTAGTAGTGTCCAGCTTAACTGCTTAATCAGAGACCAGAGAGTAAATATTCAAGAGGAAAAGATTGGGAGTTTTCCTATGGTCTGGCTTCTGTGATTAGGCTGCCTTTGAATTCAGGGAGACGCTGAAAGACTATAACAGCAACAGCTCTGTAAACATGCATCGAGTGGTTATTCTGCAAAAGTAGCCGTGGTACAGTTCACTGTGATTATAGTGGACATATAGAGCAGTTTGAAGCTGATATGGTTTTGCATCTCCTAGCTCAGTATGTATTTTCTGTATTTGTCATTTTTTGAATAAGTATTGTCGAGTATCTAGAAAATGTACACAAACAGTCTGGGTCTGGGTGCTGCCTGCAGTGAACTCAGATATTTACTCTGACTGGCCTGTCAGACTTTTTTTTTGAGTTTGCTGATGAGCTCTGCTGAAAGTGTCACAGATTTATTTTCCATGCATGCAGAAACTAGACTTCTGTGTTTGCGAGATGACGGCAAAAGTCCTAAATGGAAAACTAATACAGACACTCAGACAAACCACATTACAGAATTTGTCTCGTTCCTCACACTTCTCCTCCTCTTCTCTGGTCAGCCTGTGTTTTTCTGTGAAGAGAGAGAAAAAAAATAACAGCTGCATGACATCAGGTCTGGAAGTCATTATTGCCAAACAGCATTTTGACATTTAACTCCTGCCCTCCCTCCTTCTGTCTCTGGCTTCAGGACTCAAATGAAAAAGAGGAAGCCTCGTGGGGAATGAAAATGTTTAGTTATGTGGAAATGCATTTCAGTTTGATCCATGTTTATTGCCATTATATTAATCCACCGTAGCAAACCAATATATCCATGTTAAAATATGACCTCTCCACAGTACATCCCATTGTTACTGTATTTGAGTGTTTCTTGAGATCGCTTGTTATTTACGATGTGGAATATTTTGTGTTGGTAGGTGTTGTTTGATTGTTTAAATTTTCTGCCTTTAGGGACTGAGGAGGTGGAGAGTCCACGAGTGGTGAACGTCATCCTCCCCGAGCATCGAGGTTATTTTGTGCAGCATTTGGGCTACTTCCTGGCAACTTTCTTACTGCTGGCGTTCATCGTTGTCGCTGTCATTGTGCTGACACGACGACGCAAAAAGAGAGGTATTGTGTATGTGTGTTTGTTTGTGTGTGTGTGTGTGCATCCCATAAATCACCTAGTCATTGGCTTGTATATGACAACTTGCTTGCACTTTATAATTATAAAACGGCATATTCATTATGGTTGCTACTGTAAGGGTCACATTTCATGGGCATGTGTTTGAGATTGTGTGTTCAATTTTTTTTTAAGGGCTGGAGTATGAGGTGCGGAGATATGAACGGTAAGACATTACTATATTGTAAATTGAATATGATTTTTTCCATAAATTAAATCCAATTTTAACCAAAACCGTGTTCATTTCGTGCAGAGGAAGTGTCTACAGTGGAGGAGAAATGTCATTAGAGTGCACAGAGCTGAGGACCTGTAACCAAGAATCTCTGAATTCAGGTGCAGTAAACACACATGACCTACCTGAATAAAATAAAATGTATTTTCCTTTCTCATAACCCTTGTGTCTGTTACAATCCACAGAGTACAAAAACAACCTACTGAAAGAGAGAGATATGACCAAAGACTGCAATAAGGGTGAGCCGACGTTCTTCAGTTAAATAGTAAACACGCTTCCAACAGTCAGTCAGTTACAGTCGCAGTGTAGCTTGAGATAAGAAAACAGTATGTTTTATTGATACGATGTCCCTCTCCCACCTCGTCCTTCAGACTTTGATGGGAAGCTGTGGAAGTAAGTGCGATATTTCTGAGATGCTGCTGGCAGGTCCAGGGCAAACACCGGAAGAGTAAGGGACCATGGAGAAAAGGAGAAAAACAGGAGGAAACCCAGGAGAGGACAAGAGGAATGCTCCCTCTGCTGTAATTCTAGCACACTAAGCTTTTTTTCACTAAAAGGCATCATCATTTTTTATGTGTATTTTTTTTTTTTTTTAATATAACTTGCATTTTAACCAGCTGTTTGTAACAATAAGGTTAAGCATTTATTTGATCCTTACTCCTTTGCATTCATTGGTTGGTTTGTGTTGAATATTAGACTTTTTTATTATGCTTTTTTTTTTTAATTTTAATTAAAGTGCATGCTGTTTACTAAAGTATGTTTTACATGTACTGTGCATGCTTACAGAACTGCAAGCTCACAGCTTTTCTTAATTGTTAAAATTTGATAACTATTTTTTTTTGCACAAATTCTGCTGTACTTCAATTTGTAAAAGGTATTTCACCATGTTTCAAAGTTAATTTACTGTATGTAGACAGTGTTTGGAAACAAGTAGAACACATTTTTAGCTATAGATGGCAAGAAATTCTACACACATCGTGGTACTTTTAATTTTTATATTTTTTTACAAAGCTCTACTGTGGTGACAAAGTGACTAAATTTCATCTATTTTATGTATTTTAGAAATACTGTAATTCCCTCCCAATAGATCTATAGTCTCTTAGAATACAAGTGTTTAGTGATTTCAACTTATCGGCTGAAAAATAATGAAATTTTGCAACCATGGACTAAAGGCTCAGTCTAACAAAACTCAGGAAAAAAAACCAACTTTTAACCATTTATTTGGTTTTTAATGGGCTGTGCAGTACTTGTTTGCATCAAGCATGCACAATGTATCCTGGTTTATAAAACACTGAACTTTCATGACTAAAACTGCTGGTTAATGACACATGTTGTTAAAAATCTTCTCAGCTCTGTGAGGCGTACTGCAGGAGGAGGTGTCTCAGTAATGCTAAATCACAAACTGCAGCCCTAGCCCCTTTCTTTCTCTCTCTGTCTCTCGCTCTCTGTCTTGCTCTCTTGCACACACTGTAATGTTGGTCTCTTCTAATAAAATAGTTCTTCTATTAAATATTCACAACAGCTGTCAGAGACTTATGAATCACTGTTTGTTCTAGTTGTTAGAGGGCGCCCACCCCCCCCCCCAACAAGAAACTAAGATATGAACTTAAAATGTACAAATAATCATATATATATATATATATATATATATATATATATATATATATATATATGTATATATATATATATATATATATATGGAGAAAGACTTGAGGTAAGTATAACAATTGTATTGAAACAACAGAACAATGAGAGAGGCAGAGGAACAGTAAACTCTTGATTGAAAATGGTTAACATTGTGTTCCGATGATCATAGTGTGTTTTTGTTAATGCAGTAGACACTGTAACTATGCAGCAAGATTACCTAATGATTTATTGATAATCACTCCTGGCTGGGCTGATCGGTCACATCCACTAATAATGAAGCATTTACAATCCTATGATTGATTATTCTCTTACTGACTAAGCTCTAATTATTATCACCCTCACTTGTAATTAGAGACATATCTAATATTTAATATGCCCTTTAACTGCAAAAAACCCATTAGTCTATATAATCATCAGTCCAATCATGAGTTAGTGCAGCTTCTGCTTTTTTCTGGTTTTACTTCTCATTTTCATTTTATTGAATTTTTTGTTGTTAAATATTATTTTCTTTCATTATTTAATTCATGATATCATTTCATGTTATGGGATTTCATGGAATTTATGTTTTCATTTGGGTTATCACAACTAATAAGGAATTTGTCAAGGTACCAAAAATACATCTCAAACATTTAAAAAAAAAAAATCTTTGGAATAATGTTTTAATTGTATATAATTAATTGGATTGAACTGAATTAATATTGAGGTGAAGTGCTCCCTGACACAATAATATTCCGCCGTGGTGATTGCTATCAGTTAACAAAAGCTGATTATTACAAGAGGAAAGCAGAGGCAAGCTCCGATACAGCCAGAGTACTTCCTCTTTGTTCTATGTTATGTCTGTACTGTACAGTGTAGCCTACGGTGTGAGTGTTTTATAAGATGGGCATAGAGACCTGCGCACAGCCCAGACACACCACTAGATGACAGCACTGTCTAACCAATTAGCCTGTGAAAAATAGCAATAGCAATATTCCCAACTCCATATCGCAAGGATGTGGACTGTCCCTTCCTGTTTTAGTGCCGAGAGAGCCACCGTACCGACTCACACTGGAGCAGGAACACAGGCACTCATAACGCGATTATGTCTGGATTTTCGCTGTGTTTGTCAAAGACACGGAGCTTTATTTTCCACCGCGGGTTATACAGGTTTATGTATTAGGGAATGCTGTTATGTTATTCTACGGGTAACTGGTAACATAGCAGGCCCGTTCATTGCGCTGCCAACCCTTGTTCCTTTCCTGTGTCAATGATTGTCCTCCCCTTACTCTCATGGCGGAGACTAAAATAATATATCATATAGACGAGGAGGAGACTCCTTATCTGGTAAAACTGTCCGTTTCTCCAGAGAAAGTCACCTTAGCGGATTTTAAAAATGTCCTCAACAATCGACCGGTCAATAGCTACAAATTCTTCTTCAAATCGATGGACCAGGATTTTGGGTAAGTGGCCACCGTCGGCGATTATTATTAGCCTGTTCGTCTGGTTCACTGGCTATTTATTATTGCAGTGTGTGTTTAGACAGCTTATTACAGGCCGTAATAGGCAACATCAAACGATGCTGGCTGCAACCTAGTTACATGTGTGTGAAGTGTAGTGCCATGTCTGTGTCCATGCTCCTGGCACCTGCTCATTATTACAGGCTATCCTGTGCGCAGTGGAGGAGACACATGAGTGTTTGAAGTGATACCAGATCTGTCCAGAGCCCTAATGACGCAGCCCTGCATGCATTACACAGAGCCAGACCCCTGCTCCTCAGAGACGGTGTATTAACCCATAACAATGTCAGTATACTAACCAGGTGGAATATAAATGTCAGAGTAATGTTGACAAAGAGTCCACATGTTCGTGTTCTCAGGTTTCATCTTTTTTTGTTTTGGTTTCCCTTTGCCTGGTTATTATAACGTGTGATTTTTCAGTGTGGACCATAAGAAATGACTATGTCAAAAAAATGATTTGATTTGTATCTGCTTATAACAGCCTGGAAAGTTGTCTTTCTTTAGAGACACATAAAAATCCCAAGGGAATACAGCAACCACAAAGCCAGTGATTGTGACTATTAGATGAGCAATCATATAATCAGTGTTTGCATCTACAGTAATGGTCCCAGAGGAGAAGATCTGTCAAACAGTTACTACATCCTCATAACCTTGGTTTTCTAGGTTTTCTATCAGTTAATTAATTATATGCTGTGTTATTACAGTGGCACTGATAATGAAGGTTTTTAAAAAAGAATGATGTAGTAGTAAATGTAGCTTAAATAAAACGTGTTGAAAGGACAGTCGTTTGACACCTCATCGGATCTCACAGTCCACTAGCTATTCAGTCATGTAAGACATGTAATGTACATATTGTAATTAATTGTGGTCAGGAGGGAGACAAATGAAATGAGTGATTAAACCTACAGGCATAGTTTCACTACTGATAAAGTTGTAGCTTCAGTTATTGAAGCAGAACAGGAGAGTCTAATGATGCACAACATGTCGTGTAAAAGAAGGTTTTTTTGCACTAAAACTAAAATATTATTTCCTATGCTGAATTCTTCCCCAGAAAGTCATAGGAGCTTCCTCCGCTATCCACTGGATGCTGGACAAAATGAATAATAGAAATATTTCCTCCCTCTTTCTCTCCCTCTTTCCTCTTTCTCTCTGTTCCTCCCTTTGTAATCCCATCCTGGTTTTCAGGAGTAACACCAGGTTCTACAGAGCTCTTCAGCTCTCTTGGTCAGTGAGATCTACTTGTGTCAGGCCTCTGCTGAGAATGACATATTTGTGTCAGTGCCCGTTTCTCATTCCAATCTGAACAGTCATACATGGGCCCACGCGCATTAGTATCTAGCACTGTAATCGCAAACATGATTGGAGGAAATGCAGAGGCAGGCAGTGTCTATAGAGCCGAACGTCATACATTTCCACTGCAGCCTGACCTTGTGAGGGAAGCTGGCTCTTCCTGGTGGCAGGCTAGGCTTGGTTGCGCCGCTTTGTCCCCAGCCTCGGCTTCCTGCCTCTCTCTTGCACTGCAGGCCGGGCTGCTTGCTGGGCCTCAGGTGATCGACAAGCAGATTATGGAAACAAACAAAGCATGTTTGCTCTCACCACATGGAGACGTGGCTCCATGTTGCTGAACATGCCGCTACAGTAGGCCGACTGGCTCCTGCATGTGCATCAACAAAGCATGTTAAATTCACTTGTGAATTGGACATTGTCAAACGACTGCTCACACGGGGCTGTTATAGGCAGTTTATAAAAGCGTCTTCATGAGAGTTTCTGCCTTTGAGTTAAGGTTGAATATCTGGGCTCTGTGAGTGCCGTATGGTACTGGCACGGTATGGAAGCAAACCCAGTCAAAGGCACAGAGGATAGCAGTGCTTTGTGGTAGCCATGCTGGCTGTACTGCATACACACAGACAGTATGGCTGCTGGAGAATTAGCAAGGGAGGAATAAGACTGCTAAGCAGAGAGGGAAAACATCAAATCCCTTGCAGTTATAGACAGTGTTTGAAATGTAAATGAGCAGTCAGTGCAAGGTCCTCTGTAGTAGACCCCCTGCTGTGCAGGAAAAACCAGCCATTTTCTTATGGGATTGCTGAACTACATTTGTGCTGGCCATATCAGCTCTTTAAGCAATGGCCACACAAATTTGATAAACGGTGTGCCCCCAAAATGCCTCAGCTCACTGCAGTGAACATGCCGTTTCAGTTCCCTTTGGAATCATTGTAACCGTGGGCTGTGGCATTTCCGTTCACACAACAGAGCACAGCAAATTAAACGATGACTGTTTCTTTGTGCACATTTCATACCTCACTTCTTCTTTTTTTTTTTTTTTCTAGTCATATTCATTCATTCATCAATATTCATAAGACAGGAAGCTAATTGAGGCTGGGTTGTTTTGAAGGAAACCCACTTGGCTTTTCTTTTTTTTTTTCCCGAGACTTCAAGGTGATGATATGGCATTTTGTCATTGCCACTGGTGGTGAGTGGGTTTGAGACCTCACTATAATGCAAGTCACAGAGGCACTCTGGAGCTGAGGAAGCAGCCAAGCTGAAGGTCTGAAAGAAACAGTCTTGTTTGTGCCTCAGAAAATAGGGGGCTGGTAGGGGGATCTTTCGTCTGCTGAGGAAGTGATGCCGAGCCCCTGTAGTTAGAGGACAAAAATCTGCAGCTTTTTGCACAAATGCACTCATGCTTCACCTCACTTGTTTTTGCCATTTGAGGACTGTGACAGATTTGAAGGTTATACCACACTCGGGTGTCATGGCATTAACAAAGATGCTCTTAGTGTGATAGTGACGATATAATATGTGTCTTGTAGTGACGTTATGGATGGAAAACAATAAAACATCTGAACTTTGTTGTTATGGTGCTGTGGAAACCACAGGGTTACAGTATTAAATATACCATCAACAGCAGGTGTGCTATTTTAAAGTTTTTTCTAGACACAAAGTTGAATCAAGCTGTTTCCTGAGTCACAGTCTTTGTCTTATTGAAGTCTATCTTTTCACCATCTTAATCGAATACAAATATTTTGCTTCCCTGTTTATAGTATCATTAGCATCAGCCCACCAAAGTCCTTGGAGTGCTGGCCCGGTGTTAGCTGGCTTCTCCTGCCCCTGGTTTCTGGTTTTGGGCTGTAACTACCCTGCCCTCCTGTGTCTCTCACAGCATAAACAAACACGTCTAATCTTCCCCAGCTACACAAATATCCCCAGCAGTGGAATATTCAGCGATCACCAGGGTAAATCTTGTGTCATTATCCTGTGAAATCTGTTAAGACCTATTTAAGCTGTCAGCTCTAAGAAGTCAGATCTGTGACAGCAGCCCACACCAGACACATGCTCCTTTAGACAGGGCTTATGATTTGTTTGTGTGAATGTGTGTGTGTGTGTGTGTGTGTGTGTGTGTGTGTGTGTGTGTGTGTGTGTGTGTGTGTGTGTGTGTGTGTGCGTTTGGTAAGAGTTCAGGAGTGGTATGAACACTAACACTTTCCTGATATCAGATAGAAGCTGAAAAGAAAGCAGGCCAAGGGTATTTCACCGCATGTTAAAGACGTCATCTGTTATCATTGGATTTGTTTCTTGGTTCAGACAGAGATATGTTTAAGAGATTTATTTTGTAAAATACAGTCACACTGTCGAGCTGTGTGAGAGGAAGAGCCAGCCTTATTCCTGTCAAACATTAGGAAGAAGAAGCATTGCTGAGAGTTCACTCATACAGGCCACTCCCACATCCTCACAAGTCACCTTACAGCTGGTCAGCTTGAGAGAGAGGATGCAAACATTTCCTACCTAACACGCAGCCAGCAGAGTCAGCCCTCGCCTCCCTCCCTTTTCCTCCCTGAGGTGGAACAGGCCACAGCAGCAGACTCTGTGGTCGTCGGTTCCAGCCACAAGGCTACGTTATCTCCGTCCACCACTCCCTGCAACACAGCTCCCACAGCAGCAGCACAACTAGCTTGGCTAATCATTTCAGTAGCAGGGAACTTCTGGCAAACAAGAGGTGGAAAAAGAAAGCTGTAAAGTCGCTGTCAGAGACACCCCTGCATAAAATCTTCTTAGGCTTTCCTGCTGCTCTCAAATCGTGCCTCTCCCTTTTCATGCACTGTGTTCAAAGCCAAGACGCTAATATGAGAGCTCCAAAGAGTTTCCGAAACGCTCGCTCATACTGTTTCTGAGAAAATCCTTTGCGAAAAAACAAACAAACAACATACAATAAAGACATACAGGGAGGTATAATGAGAAAGCGACAGATACATCAAGACGTTTTAGCCCCATGAATGCGTCGGTGTGTAAGGTGTTACCCAGCTCATCTCCTGCCCCTCAGCTAGCTTCAGGCTTGATCTATGTGACACGAGCCCTAGCAGGTGTGGTGACTGCCTGCCGCTGAACTGTGTCCCAGCAGGTCAAAGGGTAACTGGGAAGTATTTTTGTAGGGAATTTACAGCCAAAGATGAACACACCGAGGGAGGCTCACACACTAGATCACTCTATTAATACACGCTCCTGTGCCTTGACGCCCTGTTGTCGCAGCTATGAGGCTTTTACTACCCACACACAACACTCACACAGACACGTCTATCTATCTATCTATCTATCTATCTATCTATCTATCTATCTATCTGTCTGTCTGTCTGTCTGTCTGTCTGTCTGTCTGTCTCTCTGTCTCTCTGTCTGTTTGTCTGTCTATCTGTCTGTCTGTCTGTCTGTCTGTCTGTCTGTCTGTCTGTCTGTCTGTGTGCAGTGGATCATTGTGAAACACCTGTGCAGGTTAACTATTGGAGCCATTCATTACAATCTAATGCCCCTATCTTTGCCAGGTTGAGTAGCCAGCCCCTATAACATTATTGTGCTTAGTGTAACTGGACAGACAGCCAAGATGTCCATAAATCACTGATAGAAACATCGCTGCTGCTCATTGAGCCTACCCGTACTAGCGAGGGTGCAAAGCTGGTTGAAAGCCATGTGGAAAATGTGACTTAGAAAGCACGAATGTCTCTCAGTATGTGTCACCTATGCAGGGAAGTGGAAGTGTCTCAAGGCTGTCCTGTGTTGTGTTGTTGAGCTGATTCTGTGTCCTTCTCCCGGTCAGTGAGCCTGACTCTATCTGTCTGCCTGTTCCCCAGGGTTGTCAAAGAAGAGATTTCTGATGACAACGCCAAGCTGCCTTGCTTCAACGGGAGAGTGGTGTCCTGGGTAAGTGAGATGGATGGTGCACCCGTGATGCCCCTCTCTCTCTCTCTCTCTCTCTCTCTCTTTCTCTCCTGGCTGCTTGCCTGGCTGTGTGCAGCTTCGAGCTCTAACCAAAGATTATGTGGAGCACTCATGGATCATGTAAATGTGTAACGCCTCCACAGAGCTTTTTAAACACTCTTCACCTTGAGCCCACTGTTCAGCTGCATTGTATAGGCGTGAGCGCTTCCATTTGATATTAAACTCAGCCACTGTTACAAAATACAACCAGAGGTGGTTGAGTTTAGCCACCTCTTGTTGTAATAATACCAGCTAGTTGTAAACTATCTGAGGGAGGTTACTGTATTGACTTGTGGAGATTTATAGTGCTTCGTATTATGGAAGATAAACAGTGCTCTGAGACCAAGTTTCCCTACTGGGACAATAAAGTATGTCAAATTAAATCAATCTGTCATGTTAGAGGAGCATTTACATCTTAATCATTGCTCTATCATAGCAGACGGAAACTCTGGCTTTACTGTAAATATTGATGATTAGTTTGACAGGCTGCTCATTTAATCTACTTTGGTGGCTTTTTGTCAACAATCTAGCAAATGAATATCATGCTTAATTGATTTCTGTGAGGAAAGTCATTACTTTGCTTGGCTTCCTCCACAGGGAGGTCACAGGTCAGAATCAGCCAAACAGCGGTGGCTATAGAGCTGTGAGGGACCGTCTTGTTCATTATCACTTAAGCGTTGTCGATACCATCTAATAACAGGGCTTAAAGCCTGTCACTATGCTGCGCTGCTGCCCAGCAACCAGTTAGCCCAGATGTGCAGTATGCGTCTTTATGTTTCATTCACATTTGCTTTGTTCTATACACTACATCAGTGATTCACAAGTTGTTTTAAACCCTTTTAACAAAGAGATTTTTTTTTCATGGCGCCACCTTTTCATTACAGGTAATTTACAAAGATATTGATAAATTTTAATTTTGCACATGATGTACCCAGTATTAAATAATGTTTGATAATCTTATACAGGCATAATGTGATGTAGTTAGCATAAATGTACTATTATATGATTCCGTGTGTATGGCTGCTGTGTTCGGCTGCTTCACATAATATGAGGTTCTTGAAGAATACTTTCTAGAAAAGTATTTCCATTAGCAATACCCACTCTGGTACTAATTGATAGTGAATCCATCTGCAATGACAAATTTGTACATTGCTTGATCAGACATCTGACGACTTGAAAGTCATTGCAAGTGTGAGTTATTACTTTACAAGTCTAAGCATGGAATAGCAGCATATTTAGTAACACAAACTAACTTTTGATATTGTGATTTGGATATGCGCTGATATTTTTTCCCATTTCTAAACAAATATAAAAATGTTAATACAAAAGTTGCCTAATTTTTCATGTGCTGAAACCTTATAGAAAACTTACATTAATTAACAAACCATGTGGCATCCTTGGCCCAAGGTTTTTTTTTTGGTTGCAGCAGGCAGTCCACAGCTCTACAGCGATAACTGGTCACATGTTACCTTCCATAAATTAGTCCAGTGAGCTCCACACATAGTGTTATAGAGAATTTAAATAATAAGAAATAGAGGGCAGTGGTATCAGATCAGGAATCAGTGTCAGAGAGAGAAAGTGGGATTGGTGCATCCTTAAAGTATGGGGCTATTTTTCTTCAATAGTACCATTAAACACAGAAAGAAGCAAAATTATTTATATAAAGCAGTTTTCCATAAATCAGGAGAACCAAGGGAGCGAAATTGACTCATTTTTAGTTAGTGTTTGAGACAGAAAACCAGACACAGATGGTGATGGAAACTGCAGAGATGCTTTCAGTCTTTGAGAAAGTAGCCAGCAGGGTTCATTTAACAACCAAGTGACACCACAGTGACACCTGTGAATCTAAAGCTTGCATTAGAATAATCATATCCCATACAGTTGTTACTAGTTCCACGGCTGCCTGCTTTAACTTTCATTATTCTGGCTAAGATGAAAGGGGAGTAGCTGTATCTACGGGTCATTGTACATCATCCTTTGTACTGACACTCAACTGAGTAAAAGCAGTGTGGTCTTTTAAGTTTCTATGTCGCTGTGTTTCTCAAGTTGTTTATTCGGCGCCACCAGTCATCTCCATGCCTCTTTTCAGCCTCTCATTTCATAGTCTTTCCTCATGCATACTTGTACACAAGACGTGTCTGTCTCTGTGGTGCCAACATCGCTGTGTGTGTTTATCTTTGAGTGTCGCAGAGTCTGTTGAGGTTGTTTTTGATCTTCCCCTGCCACACCATGGGACCTATATCATTCAACTAAATATTTATTATTGTTTGTGTTTCTCTCAGAGCTGAATATGTCTGGTCCATAATGAATTTCCTTTTCTTCAACTTCTCTCTCGCAGTTGGTCCTGGCAGAGAGCGCCCACTCTGATGGAGGATCACAGTGTACAGAGAGCCATCCAGAGCTGCCCCCTCCTCTTGAGAGAACAGGGGGCATCGGAGACTCGCGCCCCCCCTCCTTCCAGTAAGTAGGCTGATTACCGCTTGTCATATATGCACAATTACACACACATGCATGCATGTCGGCATATGTATTCAAGCACACAATCCTTTGCACTGGGTGACCTTTTTATTTCACAGTATGCCATATGTGCTAACCAGAATGTGGATTGCTCATCGGGGAGGTTCATCATCAGGCTCGTATGGGAGGTGTAGGTGGTCTATACGCCCGTGTGTAAATATGGCATGTCCTAAAGCTCGAGAGTGTGAGTGGTTTTCCCACTTGTGTGTATGTTCCCTGCCGTCCACTTAACCGTGGAGTTTGGCGTTAGTCCGCTCATCTATGTAAACATGATGCGTATGCCGCCAGTGCTGCTGATTCTTGAAATAGCCTTCACAGCATAAACATCCTCGGGCAAATCCTGGCACTCAGTGAGGCCAATTGTGTTCAGTCACTCAGAGCATTCATCCATACTTGCTTAATAAAGGCATATGTGGTTCAAAAAGACATTGCTGCCTAAAAGCTCAGAAATGGAGATTTTTTTTCTCCACAGCGTGATTACGGTTACCTGAGCCCAGAGCTTCAAACTGGCAGATTAGAGAATATCACTGCACTTGCTGAGAAGTCCCACGCTAAATATAGCTGGAAGGGCTGGGGGGCAATGGGGGCGAGGGTTGTTGCCATTGCAGCGCTACAGCAATATGGCTGAGGCTCTATATTGAGAACAAGCAATCTGTCATGTCTCAGTGTATCTCTTTATCCAGTGTTTGACATCTCAGCTCGCTTTTGCCCTCTATGGGCTGCTCCCTGCTGTTTGGCTGTCAGCTGTCCTGATGATTTTATTGTTCCCAGCCAGCTTTCACCAGGATTACTGCCACCTTGTGGAGGGAAATGAAAGTGTGCCAGCACCCTTTACCCCCACGTCATCCCCTCCCCCCTCCCCCTGTCCCCTCCCTCACTCTCCCTTTCTGTTTCCCTCTTCGAGTCAGACTGGCAGGCCTTTCTCTCAGAGAAACAGCGTGGTGAATTCCCTATAGCGAACCTCCTCTCTTTCTGAAATGAATCCAGTCTTCCACCTTCTACCGCTCTCTGTAAATAGCTGGAATATTATTACCACTTCATTTTCTCTTTGTGCGTTATTCATGCATTTCTTGTGTTTGTCAGCATGAATGGCTCTATTTGATGAGCACACAGAATAGGTGTTTTGGGCTGAGAATGGACGCAACTGATGTGCTTCTGCCTGGTAATCCGGATTAACGGACATTAAAAGCACCCATCTCCATTTCCCAAGAGGGAGGGGTTGGCGATTGGCAGCAGCGAGGGGAGGTAGTGGTGGGCGGGGGGTTTGGGTAGTGTGGGGGTTGAAAGGGGGTGGCATTTGTTCACAGCTGCAGCCTAGCGCCTTGGATAATCTCCCCCCAGATCAGCAGACCTGCCGCCCGGCTGGTCAGCAGCCATTGACAGCATGACAGAGACGCAGTCACCACCACATCAATCATCTCATTGCGTCCCAATCACTACCATTAGAAGTGCATCCGAAATATGCATCCTAAGTGATATTTGCATACATGCACTGACCTGTGCTGGTGAAGCCTGGCCCAGGTGCACCCATTAGTACCCCGCAACAGAAGCGTGTAAGCATGCCTCATTGACCATTTTATCCCGCTGAGTGAACACAGCAGACACAGCTTCCTGTCTGCCGTTGTGTTTTTAATTTGCATTGATCATCCACACATTGCCACTGAGGTGTGCGAGAACATGTTTTTTTTTAAATGCAGGATGATGTTTGTGTTTTATTCCTCTTTTGCTCTGTTTATGCATGTTGAATATGAAACTGTTTATATATGAGCACTGCCATTTGAGATTTGAGCGGGAGTGTGCATGAACGCATGAACGCAAGTGTGATTATTTATGCAGGTGTGAAATACATGTTGCACACATGCCTAAGTGTGTGTGACAGACTGACAGGGGCGAGTAGATTTCTCACCAGCTTCAGGTTTCCTTGGTGCCTGGTGGCTGTGTAAGTCCCTTAACCTTGTTGCCCGAGGCCACAGCGTCTCCAGCCCCTCTGACAGAATAGCAATCTGCCCCTCCAGAACCCCCAGACTCCTCCCAGACCCCAAGCACACAGGCCGGCTTATTGCTCAGCCCACACCTGATCTGCCTCTTCTCGCTTTTTTTTATGCGATCTGTCATCCTCCCCTGTCTGTCTCTCTCCCAATCATCCTCCAGGCACCATCTGGGCTTTCAATAGGTCTCATTAATGCAAGTATTGTCCAGAACAGCTCCCTCTCAGGGTATCTGGTCATTAATGACACTTAGTGAAAAACACATCACATACCGCAGAACAATGAAACTCCTATTTTGGCCAGAGGGATTGAATTTGAAACACAGTTATAATATGAGTTCCATTTTCCCCTAAGGCTGAATGGCAGGCGAACTGATATTATAGCAGACAGAAGTATTCTGTAGCTAGGGATTACGCTCAAGAGTGTTGGTCACAGGCTGGCTAGAGAATTAATATGAAAGACTTTCTGTGAGAGAGACAGTGAGTGTGTGTGTGTGTGTGTGTGTGTTTTGTACATCATTATGAATCTGACTTAAGTTTTCCGACGCGTGTGTTGCAGCGCCAACGCGGTGAGCAGTCGAGATGGCCTGGACACCGAGACGGGAACAGAGTCTCTCCTGAGCCACCGCAGAGAGAGAGAGAGAGAGCGCGCACGGAGGAGAGCTCGAGAGACCGAGCGTGAGTATTATCAGCCAGGAACAGATGGATCCTTAAAATGCAATTATCTTGTCATTTTCAAGTTATTACATTTCAGTGCATCTAACTTTCCGACTCAGCACACGTCACTCACCCCCTCAAAACACATTTAAAAAAAAAAAAAGAAGTGGACAGATAATAGACACGTATGAAAAAAGGCCCGCAGGGATCACATGGTGAGCTTTAGCTGTGTCAGACCAAGAAACACACAGATATCCTAATTCTCAGAACAGGAAAGAAAGCAAGAAATGAATAAGTTCACTGTGTGTCAGAGTTTATGGAATCCACTGTCTTGCCCAATAATTGTTCTTCTCTTTCCTGTCTGTGGCTCAGGTTTATGGTCAGAGGCTGTTTTCCACTTGGTAGCCACACTCCAATCTTGTGCATGGATTATACCCTGTCAGAGGACACGAGTGTTTTGTGAAATATCAGAGGAGATTTTGTTTCAGCTATTGTTGAGATATAAATCCTGCCATTCGCAGTCTACCTGGAAAAGAAATTGTTAGGATCTTGGTTTTAAAAGCCCCTGAGAACTGTTATCAAGCGCAAACACATCTGCTTTGTTGTTCTGGCATTTGACTGAAGCAGTTTCTATTAAAATCACTTTGGTCGGAAGAGGACTGCCTTCTCCCTGATCCCTCAGAAGAACTGCTTCACAGGCTCTGTTTATTAATATGAAAGCCTGACAGGCAACGTTGCATGCCTGCACTGTCCACAGCAGAGAACAGGATATACTGGTGCTGCAGGAAAAGGTGTGTTTTGTTATCGGGATAATCAGACCTGCAATATTTTGAGATATCCGCCTCGTTCTATTCCTGTCCTCGCCACACAGAGATTTTGGCGAAATGAGTTGGTTTTATGGCAGGAAGTAATAAAGAAGCAGCCTATGATGCTCGCAGTCTGCTGATGTTTGTACTCACAGCAAAGCCAGTTGTCTTTCTCTCTCTCTGTCTTCTCCTACCCTCATCCTCTCTTCACAGCAAAGCCTGGCTCTTTGTGTCCTGCGCTCCAGGCTCATTAACCAAATACTCATTAATTTATGTGGTGCAATTAGTATCACAGAGTGCAGCATCAGGTTGGGGTTGTAGGAAGAGTAACTGTAACTATCTCGCATGCTGGAAAACAGATTAACTTTATTCCAGCAGACTAACTGCATAATCACGTCCATTGATTTCCTCATGATCACACTCTTGGGACAGTGCTTTTTATTTTTACTTGGCTCGAAACATGCTTTTGGCGTTCGCCACATTCAGATCCACTGCTGCTAACTTCACATCTGCTGTTCTGTGGGTGATACGGAAATACCTCAAGTCTAATGAACTTTGCATCTGTCTGCCATCATCCACTGTCTTCACTGACCTCAACACAAATAAGATGCTGTTACACAGATGACACAAAATAACAAATTTCTTAAGGATCGCCTCACGTATCCCTCTTCCTCTCTCTCTCTCTCATACACACACACACACACACACACACACACACACACACACACACACACTTCCTTACCTCGCATCTCCTCGCCTGTTAGTTTGTTAGCTCTAATTAAATGAAACCATTGGGTGAAACTGGGTGTGTCCCTTGTGGTCTACCAACAGTTTTGTGGCTCATAAATCTAGCAAGACCCAATGAAATGTTATTCAATTTGGCCTGGTGTGTGCTGTCACGATCACATGGCACTGGATGTAGAGACATATGAAGCAGGAGCCGGTGGCCCCGCCTCTTTACCTCACTGCCTGCAGCATAGGCAGCAGCAGGAATTCCCCTGTCACCTTATACACACGCTTCAAGTGATTCTGTCTCTGAGTGAATGCTGGCTGTTTCACAGTGATCAGTTGAAGTGCTCAACCCCTGGTAAACACATCCCTTGTTATTTTCTGTCTGCGCTGCAGCGTTTGAGAATGAATGGATGAATAATGGAGCAGTTGAAAATTTTAGAAGGGTGAACAGGTGTAAGACCTTGAAGGCAGCATGGAGTTATGGGATATGATCTGTTTCGAGGCCGCAAGGTGCTGCGCATCTTAACCTGTTGTAAGACAAGACTCTAGTGTTGAGTTATTACACTGTAGCAGAGAACATATAATACCCCGAAAAAAAAAAAAAAAAAAAAAACATGCCACTGCATTAAGTATTATGCTGCTCAGTGCTGCCGGGATTTCAAGGTTGAGGTCAGAGAAGACAGAGCTAAACCAGAGCACTTATGCTTGTGTTAAAGTATTAACACAAAACACACAGCTGGTGAACTTAAACTGTCCTTGGTTATGAAAAGTATCTTAAAATCAATTTCTGTGATGCGATGCTGCTGCCACTGCTGCTGCTGCTGCTGCTGCTGAAAGTATTTGGCTTTTTAATAACCTGATGGTGTTTTCACCTGAGGCAAAGATGGGAGAGGATAGGACAGGACAGCGCATCATCTCAAATCCCATATTATCTCTCTCTGTTTTGGAGAATGTCATCATCTGATTGGTCAGAGGCAGATTACCAGTCATTCTATAGTTGCGTGCCATGGGAGGGAGGGAGCAGGCAATACTTTCTCCTGACTCTCTGCTCAGTTTCTCTGTGCATCGGATGAGAGCGCACTGTCGACCGTGGTGAGAGGGATTTGTTGTCTTATGTGCGTTGATGGATTCTGACATTTGAATATGTTATATGATACAGGTGATATCATTTTGTGGTTCGTTTCCTGCAGGTCATTTTTTCTGTCATTCAAAGGTGACTGTTGAAAATAGCAGGGCTCTTGTTTTGCAGTGAGGAGACAGTTCTGTTTATCTGTTGTGAGCCTTTGTAGGGTGATGTTGTTTATGTAATGTTGAGAAATGATCAATTTGAATAGTTTCATCTGATGAGTGCATTGTCTGTTTATTTATTTCCTTTAAAATGTCACCCTTGAAAAGGTCATGAATACATTGTATATAAAGTTGCCCAGTCAGAGAAAGTGACTTTGCACTCACTTCTTGTTTTCGTACTTGCCGTTCTTCATAGACTATCTTTATACTTATTTCCTATTTTTGTCGCTGCCTCTATTGTAGATAAGCTGTGAAGCCTGTCAGCAGCCAGCCGGTGGGCAGAGACCGTCTGGGGCTCAGGCTGGGTTTGAGGGAACCACTAGCACAGACGGAGCAGAGCAACAAAGCCGCAGATTTCAGTCTGACTTGGTGAACCTGCACACTTGTGTTTTTTTGTTTCGTCTGGTGGTGGCAGTCATCTGAGCGTGGGAGGAAATATGTTTGAGTGAATCCTCTCAGTGGATGTCATGTCCCTCTGCTGATTGAGTGCTTATGCGCTGTAGCTCAGCTTTCATAAGAGCACTGTCTGGGCGGAGCTAGAGATGGGAACGACCACATTGCTGGAATGTTTTGCTCGTTCTCGGCGAATACGCTGGCTGCCACGCCCTCTTTGCCTTATGAGACCTTTCCAGCCAATCCGCTGTTACCCTGAGACAGCACCACCTCACTGGAGATGTACGTATGGAGATAGACAATGCTGGGAATTTTGCTGCTGGGGACACAGCTTTGTCTTATCTTTTTGCTAGGAAGTGAACTGTTTACAGTAAGCTAGTGTAATGAAAATAAATCTAAAATAGGTGAATACATTTTTCCATGACTATTTTGACCTTTTTAAAGCACTGACCACACAACCAGAAATTGTTGATGATTTATTTCATTCCACCCACTCCTAATCTTCTCTAAAGTCTGATTGTCATCCCACTTCTGCTTTCAGTTCATATTTTCATTGATGACAAAATCTCCCATAGACGTCCTCCCCTCCTTGTTGCTCTCTCTCTTTCCGATATGACCCTGCAATAAGCAACGTGACCTCGCGTCTGACTCACCGCTGCTCTGCTCTCTCTCTCTCCAGTCCCTCGCATCAACGGTCACTCTAAATCAGAGCGCACTGCAAGGGATTCAGCCATGGGTTATGACAGCGCCTCAGTAATGAGCAGCGAGCTGGAGTCCAGCTCATTTGTGGACAGTGAAGAAGACGAGGATGCCAGCAGGTAACATACTAACTACTACACATCGTCATGCAGACTCTTAAATCAGCAGCTTTTGATTGTTTCTGACACTATAACAAAATCTCTGCAGATAAAAAAAATAAAGCTAATTGTAGACACTGAAAAATGATGTTGTAAATGCAATTTGCACTGCAAACTTCTGCAAACAAAATAACAATTGAATTTTGACTTTTATTTTGTCTACCTCCTGTACATCTACACAGACATTTGCTCTGTAAAAAAAATTGTGCTTAACATATCAGGTCATTTTACCTTGTACCAGGTCATGTACTAATTATAAATGACCTTTTTTTTTTTACACACCCTGTCCATTCCATCCTCTCTTTGTCTCCTCTTTCTTCTCTTGTCTCCGTCTGTGTTTCAGGCTCAGTAGCTCCACGGAACAGAGCTCGTCTTCACAGCTGATGCGCAGACACAAGCGCCGGCGGCGGAGGCACAAAGTGGCCAAGATAGACCGGGTGAGCACCTTCGAGACACATCACTGTCCCTGCTGATATTGAAATTGACGTTGAGTGTGAGAAACAGATGAGACAGCTGATTGATATAGACTTTCTGTCACTTTGACTACACTATGCTTCACTTATCGTATCCTCCTCCTGCTTTTCCAGTCTTCATCCTTCAGCAGTATCACAGACTCCACTATGAGCCTCAACATCATCACCGTCACACTCAACATGGGTATACCTGACACCTTCATCACTATAATGTTTATATCAAAATATAAAGATATATATGCATGACTATTATAATGTTTGTCAGACATGATACTGTGCTCTGAGTCATTCCCTGCTTTCCCCCTGACAGAGAAGTACAACTTCTTGGGCATCAGTATTGTTGGTCAGAGTAATGACCGGGGAGATGGCGGCATCTACATCGGCTCCATCATGAAGGGAGGAGCTGTGGCTGCTGACGGCAGAATAGAACCTGGAGACATGCTCCTCCAGGTACACGAGCAGATGTTTCCACTTTTACAAATTATCATCATGCATGTCGACGACAACACCTCCGCTGCTGCTGCTGCTTTACAGTGTGAAAACTGAACATTACACACAGAGAGAACGCTGGGTTTCAATCTGAGGTTTTGTGGCCTATTAAAAACCAGTTCTGTTACTAGGCTGTTTTGTAAAAGTTGTAAGCCTGCCTCTCCTTTTCCTTCCTGTTGTTGCTTCTCTTTTTTATCTCTGCACAGCAGCACTCTATGGCTCCACCAACTATAAAACACACGATGGCTAATTACAATTTGTTGACCAGCATTCACGGTATAGCTTTTATCATCAGTGGGTATCCCATAGAAAGTAGCTTATGGTCTGCAGGCATCTGAGCACTGCAGAGATTAATGTGTGCACAGTACAAGTGGTTGAAACACACCTGCGTCCTCTGCAGAACTTCAAAGTAATTATTTAGTTATGAAAACACAATGTGTGATTAAGCCATGTAATTTGATATATTGAGTTAATTATATAATTTGTTATCTGTCAACCAGGTGAATGACGTAAACTTTGAGAACATGAGCAATGACGACGCTGTGAGGATTCTCAGAGAGATTGTCTCCAAAACTGGGTAAGAGCTTTAAACTTAGCATCCATGTTTATTCAACTCTCAGCTGCAGATCAGAACGAGATCATCTCGTCATCAGTCTTGAATCAGACAAGTTGTTTGTGGGTATTCAGATGAAGTCATGACTTTGAAATAAAAGCATGTCCCCACAGTTTATCCATAGTTGCCAAATTCTTTGTGACTTTTTGTAAAACGAGCCTAGTGACTCTGTGTTCAGCTTTCCTGTCGTGCTCTCCTGCTGGTTATACCAGTTTACTGCAAGCTTTAACAGTATGGTACTGTACTAACACTCTATGTATGAATATGCAGATTATCTTGTCGTGTCAACTAGTGTTGACCTTTGGTAAGTGATTTCCACTGACGGATTTCCACTCATGCATGAAATAGAAGAACTGATAAACGTCAGTCAGCAATTTCACACGTGACAGCTGTGTAGTGCTGTGGTTAGGTAGATAATGTGCAGTAGATAGTGATTTCCTGTATGTTGCATTAGCTAAACCTAACTTATTTTCTATATTCCTCTCCAGTCCTATTAGTCTTACTGTTGCCAAATGTTGGGATCCGTCTCCACGAAGCTACTTCACTATCCCTCGTGGTAAGACAAACACGAGTGCTACTTTGTGATCACATGGATACATATCTAGCAGATCAAACTTATTTTTATTACAAGTGGAAGACGGTTAAACTGTGTCATTTTTTAGCGGAACCCGTGAGACCGATTGACCCTGCAGCCTGGATTTCGCACACCACTGCCCTGACAGGACCTTATCCACACTACGGTAAAACTAACCAACCGCTGGAGTCAAACACTGTGAAACATCCTTTCTCTAGTAACTATGATAACCTTACAACATTTAAAGAGTTCAAAAGTTCTGCTTGTCAGTGTTTTCTCAAAACCCTTCTCCCATCTCCCAGAATTTGATGACTTGCCTCTGTCTGCAAGTAAAACAGACATGGCCACCATCGTCAAGGTGATGCAGTTGCCTGACTCTGGCCTAGAGATCCGAGACAGGATGTGGTTGAAGATCACCATTGCCAATGCTGTAATTGGTGAGAAAAGCTGAGCTGTGTGGCCATGCACAAAACCTTGTTTCTTGTAAACAAAGTTTTTTTTAAAACTAGTTTACTGTTAGTTGTTTGCATGCTGCACCGAACATTGGTGCTGTGTACGAACAGCAATGCCCCAGTTACTCTTTAAAATTAACACCCAAAAAAAAGAGAAGGATATTCAATAGAAATAAAGGAATTCATAGGTCTATTGGCAATTCCTAAAAAGCACAAAGTTAAAATACAAATGTTAAATGTTAAAACAGAAATTATGGAAATAATTAAATCTGTAATCACATACCAGCTCTTTATTATTCCTAGGTACAATAAGAGGTATCAGCCTAAATCTTTATTTTTCTTTCCAATCAATCTCAACTCTTTCAAGCAAGTTTCAGTTGTTTTTTTTAAACCACAAAATCTTAAGTCTGAGGACTGAAAAGTATCCTGCATAGTTTTGACATTAACTCCCCTAACTTTACTCAAAGTTCTTGCAACATTGTGCTGCTTGTCTGACTTGTAGCCACTGTGGTCACTGTGGTTGTGCATATCACGAGTATTTTTAGCATCTGTTCAACACATTAGAGCAGGAGCCTACATGTCTGTGTGTGTGTGTGTGTGTGTGTGTGTGTGTGTGTGTGTGTGTGTGTGTGTGTGTGTGTGTGTGTGTGTGTGTGTGTGTTTGTTGCTGTGTCAGGTGCTGACGTGGTGGACTGGCTTTACTCCAGAGTAGAAGGATTCAAGGACCGGCGGGATGCGAGGAAGTATGCGAGCAGTCTGCTGAAACATGGCTACCTGAGACACACCGTCAACAAGATCACCTTCTCCGAACAGTGCTACTATACCTTTGGGGACCTCTGCCAAAGTACAGCCTCTTTCACTCTCAGTGTGTCAATAATGCATCTCTATGTGCCTGTGAATAGATGGATTGTGCTAAACCTTTCCCTCTCTGGTTTTGTTTTCTCTCCAATAAGACATGGCATCACTCAATTTAAATGAGGGATCCAGCGGTGGAGGCTCTGAGCAGGACACTTTGGCACCGCTCCCTCCCACCAGCAACCCCTGGCCCCTGGGCGGGCAGCCATTCCCCTACCCTCCCTTTCCCTCCGCACCCCCCAGCTTCCCGCCAGGATACTCAGACCCATGCCACAGTTTCCACAGCGGGAGCGCAGGCAGCCAGCACAGCGAGGGTGAGCAATGAGAAGGAGGGGCAGGACGGGCCTTTGAGTTTTCCATCAGCCTTTCATTAATTAATGTGATAATTTGACTCAACATGCAACATGGCATTATCCCTAATCTTATTACTCCTGACATATGACGTCAGTGTTAACAAATGTCTGACCAATGCTAATGTTAGCTCTTCTGGCTCTCTGGGCAGGAAGTTGACATTGGATTGCATTTTTTTATTACTTATATATGTGTATTCTAAAACACGTCCTGTATTGTCAAGGTCAATCATGAGCATCTTGAGTCACGCAGCGGACAGCTCTGCAGTACTGGGTGTGTACTCAAAAAAAGAAAAAAAAAAATCTGATCAACCATGTGATTACAAACCGCCAGCTTGAAATGATCAACGCCGAATCCATCCCTCTCCATCAGTTCTCGAATGATCTTTTGTTTCCATTGTTGAATCAAAACATGATAGTGCTTTGTGTGGCTGCTGCATGGTTTTTTAAATGTGCATTGAGGGAGAGTGGAGAACAAGAGGGGTTTTCAGTGGGTGGCTGTTGATAGTGTGGCAGTAGTGTACATTTGAAACCAGCCAGTCCAGACAGATAATGGTAAGTTTCATGTTACCATGTATCAGTCTGATTTTCATGGTATTGAGTGATTCATCCAGACATCATCATGTCTCACTGTCAGCTGGTTGTCATTCTTTCAGTTGTTTTTATCTACAACCTTTGGAAGGACAGAGATGACAAAGAACAGTCATGAGATGTTTTGTCTTATGAATTAAAGTTGTAGTTTTGTTCCTTTTGGCACTTCCAAACAAGTTTTTGTGGGTAATGATGTGGCTGCCTGCTCGTTTGAATGTATGCATGTGTGCATTTTTGAGGGGCAGTTTCTCCACAACTTCAAACATTTTTTTAGTTGGGTGACAAAGAACAGTGACCAATGGCTGTAATAAAGTCATGAGCTTATGGGCCAGATGTAGAGGGGTACGTTAGATAGTGTGGGAAAGGCTGGGCCGGGAGGTGTGTGTAATTCTGTTGTTCCCTCTGTTTCTGCTGGGCAACGGTAGACTGAAGGAGGAGGTAGTCCCAGGACACTGGGGGAACCGGTAAGCCTGCTAACCCCCTCTCCTCCTCTGCTGCTCTGTCTCACCATTGATCCTCTCGACTCTTATCCTATCCCTCTCTCTCTTTCTCCTGTGCTAAACATTCTCCACCTATCATACTGTAGCTTTAAGGTTTTTTTTAAATTTATTTTTCCTCCGCCCGTCCCATGCGTCTTCCTTCGTCCGTTTGTATCCTGTGTGTGACTCTCCTGACAGTCCATTCTCCCTATCTGCACCTCTGGGCATGTGTTTGTACTGTGCTGGGAGGTGCATGATGCAGGATGATCACTCTACTCCAAGGCTTTCATTCCCACTGACAGGGGGCGATCATGCACCAACTTACCCAGTACTGTTGGGCTCATTGAGGAAGGGGGAGGTGTGGAATGTTTGATTTTGCAACAGTGTGGTACACCTCTATCAGTATGACGCTGCCATTGTGCACCAGCACTAGGACGTGACACTAACATACATTTAAAACAATGACAATGTGACTGTAATAAGTCCCTTTAAGAAATCAGTTCTACTGTTCTGTATCATCCACAAAGTGTTGTGTAGCAGTGTCTTTCTGATGCAGGTGTATCGTGTTTATATTTCTAATCTGTGAATGTTTCAGTATTTGTATGAGCATCAGATGAAGCCCCTGGAATTAGTTGCTGCAGGTGGAAGTTGGGGAAGAAACCTTTTGAGATAATCATGTTTTCTTGCTAGACTGCTTAAGAAATAACAAGTCACACCTTAAACAAAGTGCAGCAATGTATTTAATAACATAACATAAATTGATCAAATTTTTCACCTAATAACATGCTGTCTGATGGATGATGTCTGTAGCAGTTCATGAAGGCTTCATTAAGCTTTTACAATATATTTTGTTTAATGTGTGACTTTCTGCCTCCTTGTGAATCAGTAGCAAAACCAGCTGATTCTAAATCAGCTGTAGCTGATGAGTTGGAGCTGCTGACTGTGTATTTTACTTAAGTGTTCTGTTGAAGACTAAGCTAAAATGTTGTTGTTTTTTTTCTCCTCTCAACAGGAAGCCGAAGCAGTGGATCTAACCCCAGTGCAGGCAAAGGTAGACGCTCCTCCCCACAGGAGAAGGGTCAAAGGTCAACATGCAGCGAATCAGAGCCCGGCATCCGTGGAGGGAGGCGCGGTGATCGGTCCGCTAGCCAAATGAGCCATCACAGCCACGCCGTCTCCAGTCACAGTCACGCCCGATCAAGTCTCAGTCACAGTCAGTCACACAGGAGCCACTCGCTCTCACAGAACAGCCACCCCTCCTTCACCTACAGCCACGCCCCGTTCACCCAGCCAGGGCCAGGCTCCTGTGCCCAGAGCGAGCGAAGCCATGCCTCCTCCTACGGCCCCCCAGGCTTGCCTCCTCCTTATTGTCTGGCACGTCTGGCCCCCAAGACCTCAGTCAGCAGCAGCACGCCCCCTGGAGCCCCTCCTGGGAGAGAGTTAGCAGCCGTTCCTCCCGAGCTCACCGCCAGTCGCCAGTCCTTCCAGCATGCTATGGGCAATCCCTGTGAGTTCTTTGTTGACATCATGTGACAGGACAGTGCCTTTAAAACTCATGGAGCACAAAATAATTCTCCCTGAACCCACATACCCCCTTCTCTCTTTCAATTTTCAATCTTTTGCCTCTAACTGTCTCTAAGTTCAGAATGTAGACACTGACTGGCCCTCTACCCACCCCCTGCTATCTGTCTATCCCTCTGATGTTCACGCAATGGACTACAGGCAGCAAGAGCACAATAGGAGGGAGTCCTCTCACACTTACAAACACGGGTCCTCTGTGGCTGAAAACCCTCTTTTGTATTGACGTGACGTGTACAGTTTGTGAAACGTGAGTGGTATTCAGTGTGGTGATTCTTTAAAGCTGCTGCGCAGACATTCTCTTGGGAGTGTGTACTCTATGTAGGATTATTTCTGTTCTGCAAGACCTTTAAGCTGGCTGGGCCTGGATCTCAATCCCCCAGACCCAGACCGACACCTACAGCCCGCACTTAGGAACTTTTTTTCTGGGCCTAGAACTTGGACTGGATCTCCTGACTCATATGTGTGCATACTGAAAAAAATTAGCTCATTACACCAAACCTCTGGCCCCATTTCTTTTACGCTGTGGCACAGCCACCAGCTTACCTGCCAACTACTTAAAATTGACCATGATCAGTTCACAAACCGTGAATTTCTTCAACTTCATAAGGGAGGCCCTGTAGCCAGCCAGTAGTTAAACTAGGCTGCATATTGCATGACTGTCTCAACTGCTTTAAAGAAAAGAAATTTTATTAATACATTTCGTTTAAAGTATTACCATTATTTGGGGGAGGGGATACCTCTTGCCAGTGGTCTAAAGGAAGAATCCGTACACTGGATGATTTTTGTGATGTTATTTATGTGATCATGTTGCATTAATGGTGTCATACTTTGTCTACTACGGCTGACTGACAGACAATCAGACATCACCCTTTGTGAATCAGTGGCCAGTTTCAACTGTCCTCGCTGTGCTTTGTCGAATGTATCATTACTCCTGTCAGTGATTAGACCCTGACACTCATAACACTTTGGTTTAAACACTTTTAACGTAATCAGATCAACTTACAAACAGGATTGCAAACAGTGCATACCCACCACAGCAGTGGACGCAAACTCACAGGGTTGACATTAGATAAACCACTTTGCTGAAAGCGTCATGGTCATCGCCTTCTTCGCAAGTGTGAGCTTAGATAAAAGTCAGTGCGATAAAAGCCAAAGCCTCACGATGTGTGGTGGATATTTAGAAACTGTCTGTGATGTAAATCTCTGTCTGTGATTTTCATCAGAAACTTCTCATTTTACAACTTCAAAGTGACTTCAAGGGGAATCCTGGCCTTCACATTCTGATATCCTTACGAAACAATGGCAAACCCCTGTTGTATCTACCTAGAATATAGTTACAAGAGGGAAATAACACGCACACACACACACACACACACACAAACACACACACACTAGATTTATGAGCACTTTTGTCATTATGTCTCTCCCTCCCTTTAGTATGAAACACTGTTTGCAATCAAAGCTTTCTCTTTAATTTTGTTTCTTTTCAAAAGAAGAATAAATTGTACATAGAAATTTATTATATATATGAATAAAAATATATATGTTCAAAATGTTGTCGCATTTTCCATGATAATCCCCTGTTATGTTTTATCAATTGACATGTCTCACCCTAAAATATTTTTTTTTAGCAGGGCCACTAGATGGAGACATCCAGTTTCTAAATAACTCAAGTTTTATATGTAAAATGTATTTTTGAAATGTCTGCAGTCAGTAATTGCCTAATTTAATGAGGCATAATCATTTGAAATGTTTGAAGCATTCAAGTAGGTGGTCATTTCTCAAGACTGATGAGCAGTCATTGAGTAGGTGGTCATGATCTTGAAGTCTAGAAGACTATAAAAATTACAGATCAACTTAAAAGGTTCAATATAACCATCACCAACCAACACCAAATGTGTCAACTGCTCTTGCACATCATTGGCTTTGACACTTAACAGTTAACACCCCTGAGTGGAACTTCCGAGCATCAGCAGTGCAGTGTGTACTTTCCCTGTGGGCTGATGTTAACTCTCTACAGAATCAACTGCATACTCAACCCCATACAGACCCCCTGTCTGCTTGACCCACCAACCACAGAGGTTTAACGACTATTGTTTGAGAGTCCCTGAAAGTGACGTCCCACTCCCCCACATAAGAGGACGTATTGTGAGACGTTTGTCAGGAAGGAAGTGATGTCAAAGCTTCAGAGTGACGCCCTCGTCTGCGGAGGCAGATTAAAAAGTACCATAGGAAAGAAGCTGCCCCCGGAGCTGATCACCTGCACCTGACATTCACAACACAGAGCATGAGGCAAAGCGAAAACATGTTCTGCCAGATTGACACCAACTTCTGTCACAACTGACATAGTTGCAGTTTGAGTATGACTGAGGCTGATGTCAGCCTACATGCAAATAAACACACACTCATTTACCAGCAGAATGAATGAGATCACTACACTACTTACCGAGCAACTCAAAAGTACTTCCCAAGTCAGTATGTTAATTGAACTATTGGGGTTTACAATGCTTCTGAATTTTTTGGGGAGGTTGAAGCAAGGGCGTAAGTTTGATCTCAACATTGGTAATGATGCAATAAACCCGGCAACCCTCCAAACAAAGAGAATGAGTTTTTAATGCTGTCAAAGGAATGGTTTATTAACATATAAGTTGTGAATTTACATTCATAAAAGCCTGTAAGCGAATATAATATATGTACACGTGTTAAATTTCCGTATATGAAATATATTTACATATGAAGTAAAATCATATATGTATATACAACATAACCTATATATGTAAAATTCATATATGAAACCTGTTAGAAATTGGAAGAATATCATATATTGACAAATATAAGCTAATAGAAATATGTATTTTAGTATGTTTGCTTCTATTAAAGGTTCATATTATAAATACATGTTCCATAATTATATATCCATCCCAAAGCCTGTCAGTATATGTTCATTATATATAAATGGATAGAAAAATATAAAATATATAAAAAATAAATGGAAAAGATTGACATAATAAGTCATAAAAACATCATAGTATAGTAAGGCATGAAAATGTCAGTATAGTAAAGAAAAAAAAAGTCATAGTATAGTAAGGCATAAAAACGTCATGGTATAGTAAGGCATAAAATTTTATAAAAACGTCATAGTATGGTAAGGCATAAAAAAGGTCATAGTATAGTAAAGCAGGAAAAGTCCTAATAATGTCACAGTATAGCAAGGCAAAAAAGCATAGTGAGGCATAAGAAGTCATGAAAACGAAAAAGTATAGTAAGGCCTAAAAAGTCATAAAAAACGACATGGTATAATAAGGTATAAAAAGTCATAAAATGTCACGATATAGTAAGGCATAAAAAAGGCATATAAATGACATAGTATAGTAAGGCATAATAAGTAATAATAACATCAGATTATATATCCAAGTACATTGATTGGAGGAGGGACATTCCATTAGTGCTGATACATATTGTAATAGCACTGGCACTTTTAACTACATATATCATTCAGCGACACAGGTTGTCCATTAACCGTTAATTAGCGTTAGATTGTAACAAACTTTATATCTACAAATAACATTTGATTTGAAATAATGTCTGGTCGTCAGAAGAGGATGAAGGGAAGAGGCCTGGATACTTGTGAGCATTCCAAAGCAGCATGCTGGTGTGCACTGTGCCGGTAAGGAAAATGTTGTATTACTTTGCATCAGTTGTGTTTGCTTAGCCAAATAAATGATAAAATGAACAAATAAATCATAACCTTTGTTGCTTATTTAACTAATATGGAGCTTGTAGAACTTTTTCTATAAAAGCAATATCACACTCGAGGCCGTGATGTTGTACGGAATATCAGCATGGCTATGATTGTCTTCGGTACTCGGCCTGCGGCGTCGTACTATGACCGAATCACAGCCGTGCTGATTCTCAGTACAAGTCAATCCCTCTTGAGTGATATTGCGACAAAAAAATGTCATAGTAACGTCATTGTATGGTGAGGCATCAAAATTAATAAAATCATCATAGTGTAGTAATGCATGAAAAAACGGAAGAGAACGTAATAGTATATTGTGACATAAAAAGTCATAGAAAAGTCATAGTATAGTAAGGCATAAAAACATGATAGTATAGTATGGCATGAAAAGGCATAAAAACGTCACAGTATAGTAATGCAAAAAAAGGTCATATTATGGTCAGGCATTAAAACAAATAGTATAGTAAGGCATAAAAATGCCAAAAAAATTCTAATTATAGTATGGTATAAAAATTCCAAAAACGTCATAGTATAGTATGTCATAAAACGTCAAAAATCATTTATAGAATATTAAGGCATAAAAGGTCATAAAAATGTCACAGTATGGTCAGGCATCTAATGACATGGTAAAGTAAGGCATGAAAATGCTAAAAAAACGTGAAAGTATAGTATGTCATAATATGTAAAAAAAAAACACCATAATATATTAAGGCATAAAAGGTCATACAAACATCATACTAATGCAAGGCATTAGAAGAAATAATACAAGTAGGCATAAAAATGCAAAAAAACATTTAACTATAGTATGGTATAAAAATGCCAAAAAACCTCATAGTATAGAATGACATAAAACGTCAAAAATACATCATAGTATATTAAAGCATAAAAGGTCATAAAAACATCATACTATGGCAAGGAATAAGATGAAATAATATAGTAAGGCATAAAAATGCCACAAGATGTTGAAATATAGCATGACGGAAAAATGCCCAAAAACGTCATAGTATAGTATGGCATAAAACGTCAAAAATCATTTATAGAATATTAAGGCATAAAAGGTCATAAAACGTCACAGTATGGTCAGGCATCAAATCAGATAGTGTTGTAAGGCATAAAAATGCCAAATAACATCTAAATATAGTATGGTATAAAAATGCCCAAAAACATCATAGTATAGTATGGCATAAAAAGTCAAAAATCATTTATAGAATATTAAAGCATAAAAGGTCATAAAAACATCATACTAATGCAAGGCATTAGAAGAAATAATTCAAGTAGGCATAAAAATGCAAAAAAACATTTAACTTTAGTATGGTATAAAAATGCCAAAAAACCTCATGGTATAGAATGGCATAAAACGTCAAAAATACATCATAGTATATTAAAGCATAAAAGGTCATAAAAACATCATACTATGGCAAGGAACAAGATGAAATAATATAGTAAGGCATAAAAATGCCAAAAAAAACATCTAACTATAGTATGGCGGAAAAATGCCCAAAAACGTCATAGTATAGTATGGCATAAAACGTCAAAAATCCATCATAGTATATTAAAGCATAAAAGGTCATAAAAACATCATACTATGGCAAGGAATAAGATCAAATAATACAATTAGGCATAAAAATGCCAAAAGACGTCGAAGTATAGTATGACACTAAAAAATGCCCAAAAACGTCATAGTATAATATGGCATAAAACATCGAAAATACATCATAGTATATTAAAGCATAAAAGGTCATAAAAACATCATACTATGGCAAGGAATAAGATGAAATAATATATTAAGGCATAAAAATGCCAAAAGATGTTGAAATATAGCATGATGGAAAAACGCCCAAAAACGTCATAGTATAGTATGGCATAAAACGTCAAAAATCCATCATAGTATATTAAAGCATAAAAGGTCATCAAAACATCATACTATGGCAAGGAATAAGATCAAATAATACAATTAGGCATAAAAATGCCAAAAGACGTCGAAGTATAGTATGACACTAAAAAATGCCCAAAAACGTCATAGTATAATATGGCATAAAACATCGAAAATACATCATAGTATATTAAAGCATAAAAGGTCATAAAAACATCATACTATGGCAAGGAATAAGATGAAATAATATATTAAGGCATAAAAATGCCAAAAGATGTTGAAATATAGCATGATGGAAAAACGCCCAAAGACGTCATAGTATAGTATGGCATAAAACGTCAAAAATCATTTATAGAATATTAAAGCATAAAAGGTCAAAAAAATGTCACAGTATGTTCAAGCATCTAATGACATAGTATAATAAGGTATAAAAATGCCAAAAAAACATCTAACTATAGTATGGGATAAAAATGCCAAAAAACGTCATAGTATAGTATGGCATAAAACGTCAAAAATACATCATAGTATATTAAAGCATAAAAGGTCCTAAAAACATCATACTATGGCAAAGAATAAGATTAAATAATATATTAAGGCATAAAAATGCCAAAAGATGTTGAAATATAACATGACGGAAAAATGCCCAAAAACGTCATAGTATAGTATGGCATAAAATGTCAAAAATCATTTATAGAATATTAAAGCATAAAAGGTGAAAAAAATGTCACAGTATTTTCAAGCATCTAATGACACAGTATAATAAGGCATGAAAATGCCGAAAAAACATCTAACTATAGTATGGGATAAAAATGCCAAAAAACGTCATAGTATAGTATGTCATAAAACATCGAAAATACATCATAGTATATTAAAGCATAAAAGGTCATAAAAACATCATACTATGGCAAGGAATAAGATGAAATAATATATTAAGGCATAAAAATGCCAAAAGATGTTGAAATATAGCATGATGGAAAAACGCCCAAAGACGTCATAGTATAGTATGGCATAAAACGTCAAAAATCATTTATAGAATATTAAAGCATAAAAGGTCAAAAAAATGTCACAGTATGTTCAAGCATCTAATGACATAGTATAATAAGGTATAAAAATGCCAAAAAAACATCTAACTATAGTATGGGATAAAAATGCCAAAAAACGTCATAGTATAGTATGGCATAAAACATCGAAAATACATCATAGTATATTAAAGCATAAAAGGTCATAAAAACATCATACTATGGCAAGGAATAAGATTAAATAATATATTAAGGCATAAAAATGCCACAAGATGTTGAAATATAGCATGACGGAAAAATGCCCAAAAACGTCATAGTATAGTATGGCATAAAACATCAAAAATCATTTATAGAATATTAAGGCATTAAAGGTCATAAAAACGTCACAGTATGGTCAGGCATCAAATCAGATAGTGTTGTAAGGCATAAAAATGCCAAATAACATCTAACTATAGTATGTATATAAAAATGCCCAAAAACGTCATAGTATAGTATGGCATAAAAAGTCAAAAATCATTTATAGAATATTAAAGCATAAAAGGTCATAAAAACATCATACTAATGCAAGGCATTAGAAGAAATCATTCAAGTAGGCATAAAAATGCAAAAAAACATTTAACTTTAGTATGGTATAAAAATGCCAAAAAACCTCATAGTATAGAATGGCATAAAACGTCAAAAATACATCATAGTATATTAAAGCATAAAAGGTCATAAAAACATCATACTATGGCAAGGAACAAGATGAAATAATATAGTAAGGCATAAAAATGCCAAAAAAACATCTAACTATAGTATGGCGGAAAAATGCCCAAAAACGTCATAGTATAGTATGGCATAAAACGTCAAAAATCCATCATAGTATATTAAAGCATAAAAGGTCATAAAAACATCATACTATGGCAAGGAATGAGATCAAATAATACAATTAGGCATAAAAATGCCAAAAGACGTCGAAGTATAGTATGACACTAAAAAATGCCCAAAAACGTCATAGTATAATATGGCATAAAACGTCAAAAATACATCATAGTATATTAAAGCATAAAAGGTCATAAAAACATCATACTATGGCAAGGAACAAGATGAAATAATACAATTAGGTATAAAAATGCCAAAAGACGTCGAAGTTTAGTATGACGGAAAAATGCCCAAAAACGTCATAGTATAGTATGTCATAAAACATCGAAAATACATCATAGTATATTAAAGCATAAAAGGTCATAAAAACATCACAGTATGGTCAGGCATCAAATCAGATAGTGTATTAAGGCATTAAAATGCCAAATAACATCTAACTATAGAATGGTATAAAAATGCCAAAAAACGTCATAGTATAGTATGCCATAAAACGTGAAAAATCATTTATAGAATATTAAAGCATAAAAGGTCAAAAAAATGTCACAGTATGTTCAAGCATCTAATGACATAGTATAATGAGGTATAAAAATGCCAAAAAAACATCTAACTATAGTATGGGATAAAAATGCCAAAAAACGTCATAGTATAGTATGTCATAAAACATCGAAAATACATCATAGTATATTAAAGCATAAAAGGTCATAAAAACATCATACTATGGCAAGGAATAAGATTAAATAATATAGTAAGGCATAAAAATGCCACAAGATGTTGAAATATAGCATGACGGAAAAATGCCCAAAAACGTCATAGTATAGTATGGCATAAAACGTCAAAAATCATTTATAGAATATTAAGGCATGAAAGGTCATAAAAACGTCACAGTATGGTCAGGCATCAAATCAGATAGTGTTGTAAGACATAAAAATGCCAAATAACATCTAACTATAGTATGTATATAAAAATGCCCAAAAACGTCATAGTATAGTATGGCATAAAAAGTCAAAAATCATTTATAGAATATTAAAGCATAAAAGGTCATAAAAACATCATACTAATGCAAGGCATTAGAAGAAATCATTCAAGTAGGCATAAAAATGCAAAAAAACATTTAACTTTAGTATGGTATAAAAATGCCAAAAAACCTCATAGTATAGAATGGCATAAAACGTCAAAAATACATCATAGTATATTAAAGTATAAAAGGTCATAAAAACATCATACTATGGCAAGGAACAAGATGAAATAATATAGTAAGGCATAAAAATGCCAAAAAAACATCTAACTATAGTATGGCGGAAAAATGCCCAAAAACGTCATAGTATAGTATGGCATAAAACGTCAAAAATCCATCATAGTATATTAAAGCATAAAAGGTCATAAAAACATCATACTATGGCAAGGAATGAGATCAAATAATACAATTAGGCATAAAAATGCCAAAAGACGTCGAAGTATAGTATGACTCTAAAAAATGCCCAAAAACGTCACAGTATAATATGGCATAAAACATCGAAAATACATCATAGTATATTAAAGCATAAAAGGTCATAAAAACATCATACTATGGCAAGGAATAAGATCAAATAATACAATTAGGCATAAAAATGCCAAAAGACGTCGAAGTATAGTATGACACTAAAAAATGCCCAAAAACGTCATAGTATAATATGGCATAAAACATCGAAAATACATCATAGTATATTAAAGCATAAAAGGTCATAAAAACATCATACTATGGCAAGGAATAAGATGAAATAATATATTAAGGCATAAAAATGCCAAAAGATGTTTAAATATAGCATGATGGAAAAACGCCCAAAGACGTCATAGTATAGTATGGCATAAAACGTCAAAAATCATTTATAGAATATTAAAGCATAAAAGGTCAAAAAAATGTCACAGTATGTTCAAGCATCTAATGACATAGTATAATAAGGTATAAAAATGCCAAAAAAACATCTAACTATAGTATGGATAAAAATGCCAAAAAACGTCATAGTATAGTATGGCATAAAACGTCAAAAATACATCATAGTATATTAAAGCATAAAAGGTCCTAAAAACATCATACTATGGCAAAGAATAAGATTAAATAATATATTAAGGCATAAAAATGCCAAAAGATGTTGAAATATAACATGACGGAAAAATGCCCAAAAACGTCATAGTATAGTATGGCATAAAATGTCAAAAATCATTTATAGAATATTAAAGCATAAAAGGTGAAAAAAATGTCACAGTATTTTCAAGCATCTAATGACACAGTATAATAAGGCATGAAAATGCCGAAAAAACATCTAACTATAGTATGGGATAAAAATGCCAAAAAACGTCATAGTATAGTATGTCATAAAACATCGAAAATACATCATAGTATATTAAAGCATAAAAGGTCATAAAAACATCATACTATGGCAAGGAATAAGATGAAATAATATATTAAGGCATAAAAATGCCAAAAGATGTTGAAATATAGCATGATGGAAAAACGCCCAAAGACGTCATAGTATAGTATGGCATAAAACGTCAAAAATCATTTATAGAATATTAAAGCATAAAAGGTCAAAAAAATGTCACAGTATGTTCAAGCATCTAATGAAATAGTATAATAAGGTATAAAAATGCCAAAAAAACATCTAACTATAGTATGGGATAAAAATGCCAAAAAACGTCATAGTATAGTATGGCATAAAACATCGAAAATACATCATAGTATATTAAAGCATAAAAGGTCATAAAAACATCATACTATGGCAAGGAATAAGATTAAATAATATATTAAGGCATAAAAATGCCACAAGATGTTGAAATATAGCATGACGGAAAAATGCCCAAAAACGTCATAGTATAGTATGGCATAAAACATCAAAAATCATTTATAGAATATTAAGGCATTAAAGGTCATAAAAACGTCACAGTATGGTCAGGCATCAAATCAGATAGTGTTGTAAGGCATAAAAATGCCAAATAACATCTAACTATAGTATGTATATAAAAATGCCCAAAAACGTCATAGTATAGTATGGCATAAAAAGTCAAAAATCATTTATAGAATATTAAAGCATAAAAGGTCATAAAAACATCATACTAATGCAAGGCATTAGAAGAAATCATTCAAGTAGGCATAAAAATGCAAAAAAACATTTAACTTTAGTATGGTATAAAAATGCCAAAAAACCTCATAGTATAGAATGGCATAAAACGTCAAAAATACATCATAGTATATTAAAGCATAAAAGGTCATAAAAACATCATACTATGGCAAGGAACAAGATGAAATAATATAGTAAGGCATAAAAATGCCAAAAAAACATCTAACTATAGTATGGCGGAAAAATGCCCAAAAACGTCATAGTATAGTATGGCATAAAACGTCAAAAATCCATCATAGTATATTAAAGCATAAAAGGTCATAAAAACATCATACTATGGCAAGGAATGAGATCAAATAATACAATTAGGCATAAAAATGCCAAAAGACGTCGAAGTATAGTATGAGACTAAAAAATGCCCAAAAACGTCATAGTATAATATGGCATAAAACGTCAAAAATACATCATAGTATATTAAAGCATAAAAGGTCATAAAAACATCATACTATGGCAAGGAACAAGATGAAATAATACAATTAGGTATAAAAATGCCAAAAGACGTCGAAGTTTAGTATGACGGAAAAATGCCCAAAAACGTCATAGTATAGTATGGCGTAAAACATCAAAAATACATCATAGTATATTAAGGCATAAAAGGTCATAAAAACGTCACAGTATGGTCAGGCATCAAATCAGATAGTGTATTAAGGCATTAAAATGCCAAATAACATCTAACTATAGAATGGTATAAAAATGCCAAAAAACGTCATAGTATAGTATGCCATAAAACGTGAAAAATCATTTATAGAATATTAAAGCATAAAAGGTCAAAAAAATGTCACAGTATGTTCAAGCATCTAATGACATAGTATAATGAGGTATAAAAATGCCAAAAAAACATCTAACTATAGTATGGGATAAAAATGCCAAAAAACGTCATAGTATAGTATGTCATAAAACATCGAAAATACATCATAGTATATTAAAGCATAAAAGGTCATAAAAACATCATACTATGGCAAGGAATAAGATTAAATAATATAGTAAGGCATAAAAATGCCACAAGATGTTGAAATATAGCATGACGGAAAAATGCCCAAAAACGTCATAGTATAGTATGGCATAAAACGTCAAAAATCATTTATAGAATATTAAGGCATAAAAGGTCATAAAAACGTCACAGTATGGTCAGGCATCAAATCAGATAGTGTTGTAAGACATAAAAATGCCAAATAACATCTAACTATAGTATGTATATAAAAATGCCCAAAAACGTCATAGTATAGTATGGCATAAAAAGTCAAAAATCATTTATAGAATATTAAAGCATAAAAGGTCATAAAAACATCATACTAATGCAAGGCATTAGAAGAAATCATTCAAGTAGGCATAAAAATGCAAAAAAACATTTAACTTTAGTATGGTATAAAAATGCCAAAAAACCTCATAGTATAGAATGGCATAAAACGTCAAAAATACATCATAGTATATTAAAGTATAAAAGGTCATAAAAACATCATACTATGGCAAGGAACAAGATGAAATAATATAGTAAGGCATAAAAATGCCAAAAAAACATCTAACTATAGTATGGCGGAAAAATGCCCAAAAACGTCATAGTATAGTATGGCATAAAACGTCAAAAATCCATCATAGTATATTAAAGCATAAAAGGTCATAAAAACATCATACTATGGCAAGGAATGAGATCAAATAATACAATTAGGCATAAAAATGCCAAAAGACGTCGAAGTATAGTATGACTCTAAAAAATGCCCAAAAACGTCACAGTATAATATGGCATAAAACATCGAAAATACATCATAGTATATTAAAGCATAAAAGGTCATAAAAACATCATACTATGGCAAGGAATAAGATCAAATAATACAATTAGGCATAAAAATGCCAAAAGACGTCGAAGTATAGTATGACACTAAAAAACGCCCAAAGACGCCATAGTATAGTATGGCATAAAACATCAAAAATGATTTATAGAATATTAAAGCATAAAAGGTCAAAAAAATGTCACAGTATGTTCAAGCATCTAATGACATAGTATAATAAGGTATAAAAATGCCAAAAAAACATCTAACTATAGTATAGGATAAAAATGCCAAAAAACGTCATAGTATAGTATGGCGTAAAACATCAAAAATACATCATAGTATATTAAGGCATAAAAGGTCATAAAAATGTCACAGTATGTTCAGGCATCTAATGACATAGTATAATATGGCATAAAAATGCCAAAAAAACATCTAACTATAGTATGGTATAAAAATGCCAAAAAACGTCATAGTATAGTATGTCATAAAACATCAAAAATACATCATAATATATTAAAGCATAAAAGGTCATAAAAACATCATACTATGGCAAGGAATAAGATTAAATAATATAGTAAGGCATAAAAATGCCATAAGATGTTGAAATATAGCATGACGGAAAAATGCCCAAAAACGTCAGGATAAAACGTCAAAAATCATTTATAGAATATTAAGGCATAAAAGGTCATAAAAACGTCACAGTATGGTCAGGCATCAAATGAGATAGTGTTGTAAGGCATAAAAATGCCAAATAACATCTAACTATAGTATGGTATAAAAATGCCAAAGAACGTCATAGTATAGTATCGCATAAAACGTCAAAAATCCATCATAGTATATTAAAGCATAAAAGGTCCTAAAAACATCATACTATGGCAAGGAATAAAATGAAATAATATAGTAAGGCATAAAAATGCAAAAAGATGTCGAAGTATAGTATGACAGAAAAATGCCCAAAAACGTCATAGTATAGTATGGCATAAAACGTCAAAAATACATCATAGTATATTAAAGCATAAAAGGTCATAAAAACATCATACTAATGCAAGGAATAAGATGAAATAATATAGTAAGGCATAAAAATGCCAAAAAAACATCTAACTATAGTATCGGATAAAAATGTGAAAAAACGTCATAGTATAGTATGGCATAAAACATCAAAAATACATCATAATATATTAAAGCATAAAAGGTCATAAAAACATCATACTATGGCAAGGAATAAGATTAAATAATATAGTAAGGCATAAAAATGCCAAAAGATGTTGAAATTTAGCATGACGGAAAAATGCCCAAAAACGTCATAGTATAGTATGGCATAAAACGTCAGAAATACATAATAATATATTAAGGCATAAAAGGTCATAAAAATGTCACAGTGTGGTCAGCCATCAAATAAGATAGTATGGTAAGGCATACAAATGCCAAAAAAACATCTAACTATAGTATGGTATAAAAATGCCCAAAAACGTCATAGTATAGTATGGCATAAAACGTCAAAAATACATCATAGTATATTAAAGCATAAAAGGTCATAAAAACATCATACTAATGCAAGGAATAAGATGAAATAATATAGTAAGGCATAAAAATGCCAAAAAAACATCTAACTATAGTATGGGATAAAAATGTGAAAAAACGTCATAGTATAGTATGGCATAAAACATCAAAAATACATCATAATATATTAAAGCATAAAAGGTCATAAAAACATCATACTATGGCAAGGAATAAGATTAAATAATATAGTAAGCCATAAAAATGCCAAAAGATGTTGAAATATAGCATGATGGAAAAATGCCCAAAAACGTCATAGTATAGTATGGCATAAAATGTCAAAAATACATCATAGTATATTAAGGCATAAAAGGTCATAAAAACATCATACTATGGTCAGGCATCAAATGAGATAGTAGAGTAAGGCATAAAAATGCCAAAAAAACATCTAACTTTAGAATGGTATAAAAATGCCAAAAAAACATCTAACTATAGTATAGGATAAAAATGCCAAAAAACGTCATAGTATAATATGGCATAAAACATCATAGTATATTAAAGCATAAAAGGTCATATAAACATCATACTATGGCAAGGAATAAGATGAAATAATATAGTAAGGCATAAAAATGCCAAAAGATGTTGAAATATAGCATGACGGAAAAATGCCCAAAAACGTCATAGTATAGTATGGCATAAAACGTCAAAAATCATTTATAGAATATTAAGGCATAAAAGGTCATAAAAACGTCACAGTATGGTCAGGCATCAAATCAGATAGTGTTGTAAGGCATAAAAATGCCAAATAACATCTAAATATAGTATGGTATAAAAATGCCCAAAAACGTCATAGTATAGTATGGCATAAAAAGTCAAAAATCATTTATAGAATATTAAAGCATAAAAGGTCATAAAAACATCATACTAATGCAAGGCATTAGAAGAAATAATTCAAGTAGGCATAAAAATGCAAAAAGACATTTAACTTTAGTATGGTATAAAAATGCCAAAAAACCTCATGGTATAGAATGGCATAAAACGTCAAAAATACATCATAGTATATTAAAGCATAAAAGGTCATAAAAACATCATACTATGGCAAGGAACAAGATGAAATAATATAGTAAGGCATAAAAATGCCAAAAGATGTCGAAGTATAGTATGACAGAAAAATGCCCAAAAACGTCATAGTATAGTATGGCATAAAACGTCAAAAATACATCATAGTATATTAAAGCATAAAAGGTCATAAAAACATCATACTAATGCAAGGAATAAGATGAAATAATATAGTAAGGCATAAAAATGCCAAAAAAACATCTAACTATAGTATGGGATAAAAATGTGAAAAAACGTCATAGTATAGTATGGCATAAAACATCAAAAATACATCATAATATATTAAAGCATAAAAGGTCATAAAAACATCATACTATGGCAAGGAATAAGATCAAATAATACAATTAGGCATAAAAATGCCAAAAGACGTCGAAGTATAGTATGACACTAAAAAACGCCCAAAGACGCCATAGTATAGTATGGCATAAAACATCAAAAATCATTTATAGAATATTAAAGCATAAAAGGTCAAAAAAATGTCACAGTATGTTCAAGCATCTAATGACATAGTATAATAAGGCATAAAAATGCCAAAAAAACATCTAACTATAGTATAGGATAAAAATGCCAAAAAACGTTATAGTATAGTATGGCGTAAAACATCAAAAATACATCATAGTATATTAAGGCATAAAAGGTCATAAAAATGTCACAGTATGTTCAAACATCTAATGACATAGTATAATAAGGCATAAAAATGCCAAAAAAACATCTAACTATAGTATGGGATAAAAATGCCAAAAAACGTCATAGTATAGTATGTCATAAAACATCAAAAATACATCATAATATATTAAAGCATAAAAGGTCATAAAAACATCATACTATGGCAAGGAATAAGATTAAATAATATAGTAAGGCATAAAAATGCCATAAGATGTTGAAATATAGCATGACGGAAAAATGCCCAAAAACGTCATAGTATAGTATGGCATAAAACGTCAAAAATCATTTATAGAATATTAAGGCATAAAAGGTCATAAAAACGTCACAGTATGGTCAGGCATCAAATGAGATAGTGTTGTAAGGCATAAAAATGCCAAATAACATCTAACTATAGTATGGTATAAAAATGCCAAAGAACGTCATAGTATAGTATCGCATAAAACGTCAAAAATCCATCATAGTATATTAAAGCATAAAAGGTCCTAAAAACATCATACTATGGCAAGGAATAAAATGAAATAATATAGTAAGGCATAAAAATGCAAAAAGATGTCGAAGTATAGTATGACAGAAAAATGCCCAAAAACGTCATAGTATAGTATGGCATAAAACGTCAAAAATACATCATAGTATATTAAAGCATAAAAGGTCATAAAAACATCATACTAATGCAAGGAATAAGATGAAATAATATAGTAAGGCATAAAAATGCCAAAAAAACATCTAACTATAGTATCGGATAAAAATGTGAAAAAACGTCATAGTATAGTATGGCATAAAACATCAAAAATACATCATAATATATTAAAGCATAAAAGGTCATAAAAACATCATACTATGGCAAGGAATAAGATTAAATAATATAGTAAGGCATAAAAATGCCAAAAGATGTTGAAATTTAGCATGACGGAAAAATGCCCAAAAACGTCATAGTATAGTATGGCATAAAACGTCAGAAATACATAATAATATATTAAGGCATAAAAGGTCATAAAAATGTCACAGTGTGGTCAGCCATCAAATAAGATAGTATGGTAAGGCATAAAAATGCCAAAAAAACATCTAACTATAGTATGGTATAAAAAGGCCAAAGAACGTCATAGTATAGTATCGCATAAAACATCAAAAATCCATCATAGTATATTAAAGCATAAAAGGTCCTAAAAACATCATACTATGGCAAGGAATAAAATGAAATAATATAGTAAGGCATAAAAATGCCAAAAGATGTCGAAGTATAGTATGACAGAAAAATGCCCAAAAACGTCATAGTATAGTATGGCATAAAACGTCAAAAATACATCATAGTATATTAAAGCATAAAAGGTCATAAAAACATCATACTAATGCAAGGAATAAGATGAAATAATATAGTAAGGCATAAAAATGCCAAAAAAACATCTAACTATAGTATGGGATAAAAATGTGAAAAAACGTCATAGTATAGTATGGCATAAAACATCAAAAATACATCATAATATATTAAAGCATAAAAGGTCATAAAAACATCATACGATGGCAAGGAATAAGATTAAATAATATAGTAAGCCATAAAAATGCCAAAAGATGTTGAAATATAGCATGATGGAAAAATGCCCAAAAACGTCATAGTATAGTATGGCATAAAATGTCAGAAATACATCATAGTATATTAAGGCATAAAAGGTCATAAAAATGTCACAGTATGGTCAGGCATCAAATGAGATAGTAGAGTAAGGCATAAAAATGCCAAAAAACATCTAACTTTAGAATGGTATAAAAATGCCAAAAAACGTCATAGTATAGTATGGCATAAAACGTCAAAAATACATCATAGTATATTAAAGCATAAAAGGTCATATAAACATCATACTATGGCAAGGAATAAGATGAAATAATATAGTAAGGCATAAAAATGCCAAAAGATGTTGAAATATAGCATGACGGAAAAATGCCCAAAAACGTCATAGTATAGTATGGCATAAAACGTCAAAAATCATTTATAGAATATTAAGGCATAAAAGGTCATAAAAACGTCACAGTATGGTCAGGCATCAAATCAGATAGTGTTGTAAGGCATAAAAATGCCAAATAACATCTAAATATAGTATGGTATAAAAATGCCCAAAAACGTCATAGTATAGTATGGCATAAAAAGTCAAAAATCATTTATAGAATATTAAAGTATAAAAGGTCATAAAAACATCATACTATGGCAAGGAATAAGATGAAATAATATAATTAGGCATAAAAATGCAAAAAGACATTTAACTTTAGTATGGTATAAAAATGCCAAAAAACCTCATGGTATAGAATGGCATAAAACGTCAAAAATACATCATAGTATATTAAAGCATAAAAGGTCATAAAAACATCATACTATGGCAAGGAACAAGATGAAATAATATAGTAAGGCATAAAAATGCCAAAAAAACATCTAACTATAGTATGGCGGAAAAATGCCCAAAAACGTCATAGTATAGTATGGCATAAAACGTCAAAAATCCATCATAGTATATTAAAGCATAAAAGGTCATAAAAACATCATACTATGGCAAGGAATAAGATCAAATAATACAATTAGGCATAAAAATGCCAAAAGACGTCGAAGTATAGTATGACACTAAAAAATGCCCAAAAACGTCATAGTATAATATGGCATAAAACATCGAAAATACATCATAGTATATTAAGGCATAAAAAGGTCGTAAAAATGTCACAGTATGGTCAGCCATCAAATGAGATATTATAGTAAGGCATAAAAATGCCAAAAAAACATCTAACTATAGTATGGTATAAAAATGCCAAAAAACGTCATAGTATAATATGGCATAAAACGTCAAAAAGTCAAAAATACATCATAGTATATTAAAGCATAAAAGGTCATAAAAACATCATACTATGGCAAGGAATAAGATGAAATAATATAGTAAGGCATATAAATGCCAAAAAAGTTCAAAGTATAGTATGGCATAAAACGTAGAAAAAACACCATAATATATTAAGGCATAAAAGGTCATACAAACATCATAGTATGGCAAGGCATTAGAAGAAATATTACAATTAGGCATAAAAATGCGTCAAAGTATAGTATGACGGAAAAATGCCCAAAAACGTCATAGTATAGTATGGCATAAAACGTAAAAAAAACCCATAATATATTAAGGCATAAAAGGTCATAAAAATGTCACAGTATGGTCAGCCATCAAATGACAAAGTAAAGTAAGGCATAAAAATGCTAAAAAAAACTTCATAGTATAGTGTGGTGTGAAAATTATAAAAATTAGGTATATGACAGTAAAGCACCTTACTGGGAATTGAACCCACAATCTTCTGAAAGAAAGGAGGCGGTTTCAACCATTGTATCACACGATGCCCCATTATGAAACTCTTGTACTGCATGCCATAATAATGTCATTGTACAGTAAGGCTTAAAAATGCCAAAAAACACAATACTATATACAGGCCTAAAATGTCATAAAAACATCATAATAGGCATGAGATGAAATAATATAATTAGGCATAAAAAAAACAAAAAACTTCATAGTATGGCATAAAACATAAAAAATACATCATAGCATAAAAAGGCATAAAAGGTCATAAAAATGTCACAGTATGGTCAGGCATCTAATGACATAGTAAAGTAAGGCATAAAAATGCTAAAAAAAAACGTCAAAGTATACTCTGGCAGAATACCGCCAAGAGACTTCATGGTATATCAAGGCATAAAATGTCATACTATAGTAAGGGATACCAATGCCAAAAACGTTATGTATATAAAGGGGTAAAAACATAAAAACAAACGTCATGGTATGTTAAAGCATAAAAAAGTCAAAAAACGTCAGAGTATATTAATGCATAAAATGTCATACTATGGTAATGAATACAAATATGAAAAAAACGCCATGGTATCTTCAGGCATAAAAATGCCAAAAGAAGTCATAGTATAATAAGGCATAAAAACATAATAGTATAGTAAGGCATCCAAAGTCATAAAATGTCATCGTATATTAAGTTCTTAGAATTTCAAAAAATGTCACAGTATTATAAGGCATAAAAAGTCAAAAACGACACAGTATAATAAGCATAAAAACTCATAAAAAAGTCATAATATTGGAAGGCAAAAAAAGGTATAAAAACAACATAAAAACGTCTTAGTGTTGTAAGTCATAAAAAGGCAAAAAAAAACAACATAGTATAGTAAGGCATAAAAAGTCACAAAAACGTCATAGTCCAGCAAGGCATAAAAAGTCACAGTATAGTAAGTTATAAAACGTCATAAAAATGTCATAGTATAATAAGGGATAAAAAAGTATTAGTATAGTTAGGATTAAAAAGTCATGGTATAGTAAGGCATAAAACATTTATAGTGTAATAAAGCATAAAACATCATTGTAAGGCACAAAAACCTCATAGTATAAGAACAATTAAAAAGGCATAACATTTAAGGCACAAAATTGCATTAGGATAAGGCATAAAAAGTCATAGTATTCATGGTGACATTTTCATGGGATTTTTCCACAGAAATTCATCTCATACGTTCTTACATTTCATGTTTACTCCTTTTAGCAACCTGACAGCTAGTCAATAGACAACAGAAGCCAGGGTTAGTTTGCTAGTTAATGTTAGCTAACATGGTAAAACAACATCAGATGACATTTTTCTGGTGATGTTATGTACCACTGTGATATACTGACATGACGTGAGACTTCAGATACGCCCTTGGGTTGAAGGGTAAGTGTGGGAGGTGTTTCTTGGCCAAGCATGTGTAGGCAGATGAGGTGCTGACTTTTGACATCACAGTCTCATGTAACATGTATCTGTTCTTACAGTAGGCGAACTGTGGTAGGCTCAGAACGATGCCTTAAAATGTCAAAGGCAAAATCTGCCAAATGTCACTCACATATACATATATGGATCATGATACAGAAGAAACATGACACAGCAGTCTGATCTTGTGGTTTTGATGTGTCTTTTTAAGTTCCTATTTTTTAAGTGTGACCTGAGTCACACGATAATATACACCATCACCAAATGACATTTACGTGTTGGACTGTATAGTCACCTACCATCTCATCATTACTCAGCCAATTTCCCCCGTTTTCCAACAGGCAAATCATTTACTGTCAGGAAACACCACTTCCTTTTTCAAAGGAAATAAATGCCATAAACTTGTTTTGGGAATTGACACACTATAAATAATTGAAGTGAAGGGACCCAATTGATAATTAATCTTTTAAAAGCTCCACTTTCAGTTTAGCATTGCATGACTGGTTGTCATTCTTTCAACTGCACTTTTGGTTTCAGTTTCCAGTGTCCCTGTCCCTGGTGATCTAGTGGTTTCCAACACTGGGAATAAGCAGTGTTTATCATCAGACATAATAACAGCAACTGGTCAAAGGGAGCAAAGGGGGAGTTTTTTTTTATTTCCCCATGCCCTTTAAATAAGCTTGTGACATTTTGCATTAATAACTTAATAATAATGTCATCTCCAACATGACTCATCAGCATCAGTCCCAGTTGAGACTTTAGGGATTTAATGGACTCAGTAACAATACCATATTTGTTTTGTGGGTTTTCATAGGTCTTATTTAATGCATAACCTGATATAATGATAGTAGGATTTTCAAACAAGCAGGAAAGTCCCTCCCCACAATGACATCAGCTCATACTTTGTTTACCAAAACCATGCAGATCAAACTTCAGCAAAACACTTCAGATTAAAGTACAGTGAATTTTACACATCAGGTTCAAAATAAACATAAAAGTTATTGTCTCTTTGTTGGTAACTAGGCTACTATAAATTTTGCCTTTCCAAAAGTAGTCAAATGTGTAACTGTAGTACCAGTACATAGGAAAGTTACAGTACAGCAATAATACGTGTAACAACTTAATTTACACCCATTTGTGACAGTAGTTTGCCCAGCCATACCTCAGAGTTGTGACTAGAATGGTCGCTTTGTGGGTAACAGTCAATTCAAAAATAAAACCAGGCAATGTTTTTAATTCCTACATTTGGACAAGTTGGAAGTCTGGCATATCAGCAACAGCAACAATACCATTTTGTTATTTAAAGCTTTAAATAAGCACCTTATTGTGGAAAGTCTGTCAGGCTGCACTTCTTAGAAAAAGCAACAATGTGAACTCCCGGAGAATTGTTATCTTTCTAGTTAGTCATTATTTAAATAAACAGAGTGCAACTGACTTCATAACTAAGCAATAAAAGCAGTCATCCAAAGCTGGTTCTTTATGAAGAGGAAGAGGAAAAGAACAAATAATTGCAAACTGATCGACTGATGTTTTTTTAAAACTATAACTTGGTATCATATATTGATTTTCACTGAAGGAAATAAGCTCCATCTGTATAAAATGACTAAAATGAAAACTCATGTTACAGGCACCTAACAGTTTGCAATTTGTAGGGATTACAATGAAGACAGACAATGAATTAAAATACTTCTCAGTGAAGAAAGTCATTCATGTACCCTTTATCTCTTTCTTTCATTTTGTATGTCATTGCTCACGCTGAAGAGTAATTTAAGACACGCCCCCTCAAGAGGATAAAAAAACCCATGACGATGACTAGCAGGCTCAGTTGGCTGTGGGGTGAGTTATGTGTTTGACTGCACGGGCCACAGCACAGAGAGGTTTACACCAGGACATTACAGCAAGACAGAATTCAGGTAAAGAAGACAGTTAAGGACTTTAATGCATTTAAGTCTAAATCTACAGATTTAGAGACAAAAACAAAAGAAGTAAATATCGGGATATTTCTTGGACTGGATTACCTCACGTCTTCCTTCACCTTTTGACAAAGCTGGAAAGCTGACAACAGTATGGCTGTGATCCTATGGGCAATGGGACTCTCTCTGCTCATGCAGGGCTGTTTGTGCAGTCTCGGACAGACTGACAGAGGCTGCATGAAATGGATCGCAAAAGAAGATGAAAAGGATGAAGTTTGCTGTGAAGCCTGTCACCCAGGTAAGTAATAAAGGAGAAATTGAAAAGAACATTACTCAATTTCATATATATATATATATATGTGTGTGTGTGTGTGTGTGTGTGTGTTTGTGTGTGTGTGTGTGTGTGTGTATACATATATATATATATATATATATATATATATATATATGCATATATATGTGTATATATATATGTATATATACACTGCTGTTATAGTGGGTTAAATGGTTTAAAGATATCAACAACACTTTGTTTTTTTAACAAAACACTATACACTTACCGTATATATCCCAGAAGGAAAGGAGAAAAGGTCCCCTCTGCTCACTTTCTTAAAAAAACAGCTGTTATATAAATATATTAACATTATCCTTTTACCTAAAAACTTTAGTAGTTCTAACTATTCCATGTAGTATCTAATAAAAGCAAAAAGCCAAGAGGTTGTGTGTGTGTGTGTGTGTGTGTGTTTGTTTTTATCTGTGGATGTAAAGACATCATATTCCATATTCTTTGAGGAGTTCCTCCGTGGTGGTTGCATGTAACCAAATTTAGTTTCAGTGGTTTTTCAACTAATACCACAACAGATAGAAAAGGCGTGGATGATGCAACTGATAATTCAAATAATCTGGAGCTGTGATAGATACTTGTATGTGTGATTAAAATTCAAAACAGTATTGTATTAATAACTGTTTCTCAACGCATTCCTGTACTGCTTTATAGCTTTTTAAATTTTGAGGGGGAAACTCACATTAGATGGGTATGAAGACCTGCTGTATCATTGAAGGAGCTAATCACATTGGAACAAATGCCAGTTTATGTGACAGAGTTTAAAGTATTGCAGTTAATGTTTCTTATGTGTGTGTTTGCAGGAAATCGCCTTGTCATACAATGTGGTCGGCGCCCAGAGGATCTTTGCACCCCTTGTGAACCTGAGACATTTACAGTGAATGCTAAAGACCAGAAGTGTACTAGATGTACACAGTGTGTAGGTAGGTTAGCGTGTCTTAGTGATTACAAAAACATTTCCTCAGTAGTGTACAATCTTGAGAATTCACTATAGAAATCTGTAAAAATTGATAGATTTTGGACCTCTCTTTCCATCTCTTTGTATATTTAGGTGCTCAGGTCCTTGTGAAAGCATGCACAGCCACAAATGACACACAGTGTGGCTGTATAGACGGACTCACCTGTGGTAATAGCCAGTGCTCCTTCTGTGTTAAGACGTGTGGCATAGGCGAAGAACCTACAACGGATCGTAAGTAAAACTACAAAGAGACACATACACACTATACAGGTTACAAAGATAAGCAAGTCATCTGAATGGCTTGTCTGTGCAGGTTCTTGCAGACCATGTCCAGTTGGAACCTTCAATAACCAAATTCACCAGATGTGTAAACCCTGGAAAAAGTAAGTTATACCCTGCTCTCTTTTGTTGTAGTCATTGTACTCACTGACAGATGTGATGAAAACTCAGAAAAATCTTTGGAATTCATTGTTTTTATTTTTTTTCGTAAGGTGTCCCAATCTGGGTCAGTATATCGAGAAATCGGGAGATGCATCCCATGACATTGTGTGTGGTAACGTGTCAATTGATGCAACACACAACCCCAATCCACCTGGTAAGGCACAATTCTGTTCTTGTAATGAAGTTGTGCTTTCATTTTTATCTTTATATATACATTTTTAAAGCCAGGTATCATTTCTTGCTGTTTCTATCAGGTACCGCAGAACCGGCATGGCTGGTCATATCTGTGCTCACAAGCATAGCTCTCATTAGCTTCAGCATCATCGTCATCGTCACTGGAGCTGTGAAAATTCTCCAGAAAAGAAAGAAGACAGAAAAGGCGATCAAAAAAACTCCGATAATCAGAACCCCTACAGGTATTGTTGTACATCATGATAGATTATGAAGAGATTATTCAGTACCTGAATGATACTAATGATACAAGATGTTTATCAAGCCAATTACAGCCACAGTAGAAATATTTGATTTTGTCCTGTTTGTCATTTCTTTAGATGAACCTATGACTTTAAGAGCCATAGAGTGCAGTTTTCACGAGGCCCAGCAAGAGCAAGGCAGCAGCTCAGAGTCACTGAACTCCAAAGACTCCTCAGACCCGCTCATTGTATGAATGGACCAGGGATCAGGCAAGAAATTGAATTGAAGTTGAACTCAGGTCAATAATAAGATGTGACCCCTCTCTGTGATGCTGAGCCACAAGTTTGAATGTTGTCTTTGTACTGCCAATTAGCTTAGTTCTAAATGAAACAAAGACAACACCATGTACACCCAGTTGTTTTTTTTACCCACCCTTTTTTTCCTTTATCCAGATAACCTACGCTACTGTGAAAAACCTTAATAGGTCAGGTTAGAGGTAAGGTTTTGCTCCAGGTTACAGTCTCTGTGATACAGTACATTTACACATTGGAGCAAGGGGAATTCTGAGAGGGAAAAAACAAGGTGGACTGTCAACAGTCTAATCATCATGTAAATTATAGCAGACAGTGAGGCTGTTTTTCCCCCTTTCACTTAAGCTTGAAAGATCAAGTAGTCCTAAAATAGCAATGGAAGGTTTTAAATCACCCAGACTGAGTTTGACAAAACATCTTACATTAAACAACAAAGTCTTTTGAAACCAAATGAAGGTTGGTTAACTACTTCTAAACTACATTCAAACAGAGTAGTTGGACTTGTTGGACACCCAGGCAACTGTAGGGTTTGAATAAATGTGAGTGAATTTCGCTGCACAGTTATCTGTACGTCTGAGCAGTGAAGCTGCTGTGTTACTCTGTATGAATGTACTGTACAGTGCAGGTGGGTGTTCAGCTCAGTGTAAAACATTTGACTACAGACAGGTTTTTATTGACAGCTAATGCTGAGCCCACACATTCCACCCAAAATAGATGTTTTGTTCTACTCAGGTTCCATTGCTCTACTTAGTTAACTACTGTTTACTGCTGACTTTGTACATTGATAACCCTGTTATGTTGCAGCAGCCAAAGCAAGAACTGTGTCAATCAATAATTTTATCTGGTGAAACATGATTTATCAAAGGAAAGTTTCTTACTTTTTGTCTGTATTATTTAATTTTTTGTGCGGATGGCAACTACTTTGTCTGATACATTGTGAAGATAATAAGAATATTTTTGTGCACTATTGTAATGAAAACTGTTACATTGAAGGCAGTGTGGTATATAGCCTCTTCCACTCTACATTAGAAGGAACTATATGGACTTTCCTGCTATTGCTTAATTTAAATAGTCAAAAAGTCCAGTGAAGGGGGTTTCCCTTTCAGTGAAGTAATCCTACAGTAATCCTAATACGTTAAGATAAAGCACCATGGAGTCTACAATACAGTACTGAAAATGCATATCTACAGTACTTAGGTCTTTTTTTTTTTCAATGAGGCAAAAATTTGGTTATAGTTCAGCAACGCCTATTTAGCAAGTTGGGACATGCCTCTTGAACAAGAGTTTTGCAACAAGGCCTGGGTATCCCATGTGTAATCTCCACAGATATTAGAGTGCAGATGTGATTAGTCACACGCTGCACCTTGATTTTTGAGATTCCTCGAAGTGAGTCATGTGGGAAATCCTCAGGACAACTATGACACACATTTGGCAAAAATACAAGGCACGCAAAATATAAAAATGTGGCTCAAGGGTCATGTGGGAACCCCCCCCCCCAGTACTGCCTTTTACTTTTGCTTAGCACAGTGGAGTGGGCAGTGAGATGAGTCAAAGTGGAATGTTTTTTTGTTTTCTATTTCTTAACGTATTATTTCTTTTCTGAACTGTAGCAGGCGTATGTTTCTTCTGAAATGGAAAATTTTAGAAATATACTATGTGGGCTTAGAGTGAAAATGTTAGCCCACACCTATAGTAATGTATCAGTGACTACATTATTAGTCACAACTCGCGCAGAATAATTTCTGGCGAGAGACCACAAAGTTTGCAGGTGCTGCCTTGAGAAGAGTTACCACAGAACAGTTGAACAGTTATACAGTAAAATGTTCAGCTGTAGCACTTTATTTCACCTGTTAACTGACTCGTGTATTTCTGGTTAGCGTTATATGTGAACTTATCTCCATCTCATACTTTTTAAATGACTTGTTTTTATAATAAATGATGAAGTTGAACTTTTGATTACACTGTACGACATGAATTCTTTCACAATGTACTTTTATGACATTTTTAAGCAACCAATAAAAATATTTTTTTATTTGTTGCACTTTTATACATAACATTTGCATTCATATTGGTCCACCTAAGCAGTGGCATATTTCATATGTAGAAAACAAAGCATGTTTTAAACGTGGGAATAATATGAACATACAAAAACAAACAAACAAAAAACAGACTACAGAATGGTTATATGTGTGTAAAATCATATCCTTGTTGTTAGAGCAGGTTTCCTGTGCCACCAATAATGTTAATTGGCTCTGGACTGATAAAAACCCACAGACAAAAATATACAAAAACATGAGTTGGACGTTGTACCAAATAATCAAAGGTTAAAGATGCACTTGTAAAGTTTTTGAATCTTTGAAATTCAGTTGAAAGCTCCAAAATTATCCATGCTCATGAGTTGGATATATTTACATTTGGATATTACAAAGCACTTTGACATAAAATTATGACAGCTGTAATGTATTTTTCTAGCAAATGTGATATCCATTTAAATAAGAATTAAATACGTTAATTTGATTGTCACTGTGCTACTGTAAACAGGACTACAGTCTGGCCAAACTGCTTTGAAACAAAGTTGGCCAACAAACCAACTGTGGATGTCTTAACATAGCTTTGCTGATAACAACAGCTCTCAGGTTCAAAGGTTATTGCAGTAACTTCTTGTTTTCTCTTCTTGGTAGTCAATTGTTGGTTTTGTCAGGAGCTATGGATGAGTTATTACCATGTCCTAAATAGTGTACAGCTCACGGTGCCTACCAAAAAATCCCCCAAGACATCACACTGCATTTAGGCAATTCTAAAATGATACTAAGGAAGTAACCAATCATTTGACCATGGTTATTTCCTTTCAGTAAATCAGCTGTAGAGATAAATCTTCAGTACAATATAAAAGGAAAAAACCCCACAAAATTCTACAGAAATACCTGCAGGTCTAAAACAAACATGACTTTTTGGATACTGACAAAATAATGATTAGCTAAATAAAAACAAATAAAACTCATCTTAACAATAAAAAAATGTATACTGTTTAAATTAAACACTCAACACAAGCAATACCTCAATAAACCTCAGTTTTCCCTTTGAAAATTATAAAATGCATGAGTTCAAAGTGTTTTCATTATTCACTTAATATTCTAAAATGTCACTTCTCTCAGCTCTTTCTCTTTGTTCCACTGGTTTAAAGTGCTTATGGGGGCAGAACTTAAAGTAATAAGTAATGAGAACTCTGTAACTGAACTGATATTTAGTGTTACAAGATATAAAGTTGCACTCCAACAGGACACTGTGCTGGACATTATTGTTGCTTGCAATTTTCCTTCTTCTCTTTTGGTTTAGTGCGTCCAGATTTTTCTGTTTGCCGCTTTGTGGGTGGGATGAAAGTAGGCTCCTCAAGGAAGTCATGTAAACCAGAATGCGGCAGGGGAAGCGACTGACAGGCTGGACCTATTATGGAGGAAAAGGATGTAAATATCCAGCCATTGTTTTACCAGTTTCATTTTGAGTGTAACTGGTCGTGTTTACATTACCTGTTTGTCCCACTCGAAGGCTGTCTGTGTCTTGCCTCCGGGCCTGGAAGGTCGGGTCCAGCTCCTCTGCAATGTTTCTGATCTGCTGGGTTTGTCTGCAAATGCAGCAGTTATACGTCAGAGTATAGTATATTCTATATCATCAGTTAAATATATATATGTTCAGGTAGAGACAATTACGGTAAAGTATAGGTGGGACTGGGTGGCTGGTTCTCTGGGGAGCAGTCCTCAGTGGGGGAAGGAAGGCCCTCTGAGTCAAGTCTCTCTCGCTGCACCTGAGGCAAAGGAGACTAACTCATTTCATCAGCTTATTTTTAAAATGCAGCTGTGCTAACAAAGATTATAGCAAGGCAATTGTTTGGAGCATATGTACCTGTCTCTCTCTTGCAGCTCGTCTGTCATGGTGACTGATCATTGCTCTGTGCTCGCGCCACGACGCCGGCCCCTCCAGCTCACGAGATCTTCGCTTTGATTTAATTTCCTGCTTCTGAATAAAACGTGCAATTTCCTAGCACAAAAACACAGCACAGTGTCATTGTACAGGTGAATGTGAAACAAGAAATACATGGGTACTGACAACATGTCAGTTCATCATCCTACCTCATCCTGCGCCACCTGCGCCACTCTGAAGTCTCCCTCTGGGTAAGAACTACATGGAGAGGGTTGGGAGCTCTGTGAGAACAAGACAGTGAATGTCAGAAAAAGAGAATGAAAGAGAGACGAATCTTCTATCCTTCCTCTTTGGCTCATAAATCACAGTGTGTCATGATAAACTGTTAGATCACTTACCCTCCTGACCAGCTTTTCCTCTTCATCCTGCAGCTTGCGAGCTAGTTCTTCATCTCGTAGGACCTGATGCAACTCCCCAAGGTCCAGGCTTGCTTCACCCTGTTCTGGTTGTAGTGCCACTCCTAAGGGTGAGGTTTAATGTTATCAGAAATTAACTGGCAAATCAAATGGTATTGGAGCGAATATGATGAAAAAGAGCAAACTGGTAGTAAAATCATAGAAAACATATCAGATGATCAGTGATGAATCATGTTGTGAAACAGCTGAAAGAGAAGCAGACAAAGACTGAAATCTGAATCACACTGATAAGATGATGCAGCATGTAAAGGCATGTTCCTAGGCGCTGAAAGAGTCTCCAGAGTATTCATTCTCTCACGACATCAAGATTGAAAGATTGACAATGAAGACAAGAACGAAAGCACACACTGAAGATTATTTTAGGACTACTGAAATTATAGATTTGAAAAAGGAAATCATCCCCAAATCACCAGTAAAACCCACTTTTGTCCAGATTAGATGGTGATTGAGGGAAAATGAGAGGAGCAGATATACACAGATAGGAAGCACAGTTTTGGAAGCTTTCCCTCTACAGATCAGAGTTGGCTGCAGTTCTGGTTGTTACCTGCTGCCATGGGCCTTGACCTATCCCTGGTTGAAGCCCCGCTGCTGCTGAGGCTTTGGCTACGCTGTAGGGTTCTTCGAGGGGGCCACCCGACCCTCCTCTCCACCTCCTGCTCCTCCTCTGAGCTTAACCTTTGTTCAAGGGTGTTGTGCCCATGTCTACGTTCGCTTGTTGTCCTCTTGACCCTGTAGTCATATGCATTCCTCTCCCTCTCGTCATCATTAGTGTATCTGGGTTCTCTCCACCTTCTACTGCCTCGCCTTTCTCTGTTAGCAAGATATGAGTCTCTACTACTAATCTCAAATACCTCTCCGGCATGCTCCATATTATCATGGTGCCTGTCTCGGTCTTCTCTGTGATCTCTCCCACTGTTCTCTCGGTATGACGATCTCCTCCTCTCCCTGATATCTCCATGGAAACTGTGCCTGCTGGTGGCAGCTCTCTGGAAAGCTCTCTGATGTGGTTGGGAGTCGCAGCAGGAGACCTCACTCCCATGAAGCACCTGGCTGTCTCTGCTTTGAGGCCTTATTTGTAGTGGCGCCCCATTGCCACCAAACCTCACAGGCACACCCCTCTCTCTGAGGACCTGGCCTAGCATCTCCCACACTTGGCTGCTTTCATCCTGCTGCCTGTTAAAGCTTCTGCTATCGTCCTGAAAGTGGACACGTTTGTCAGGGTTGTCCTTATAGCTCCAGGTCCTTGCCAAGTCTCTGTTGCTACTCCTGTCATGTAGCCTGGCAGATTCACTGCGCTGACATCGCCTTTCTCTCACCTCGACCAATCTAGAGTCTCTATCCTGATCTCTGCTCCTGTGCAAACCCTCATACTCCTCTCTGTGGTTCCTTCCCTGATCCTGATTCCTAGGCCTCCTCTTCTCCTGTTCACCATTGTCATAACAGTCCTCGTCCCACTCTCCTCTCTCCTCCTCCCAGCTTCTGAGCTCATCTGTGAAGCTGCTGCGAGAGCAAAGACTTCTGTAGTTTCTCTCTTGCGAGTGATGTAAAGAGGCCCGCCGTTGAGTAGGTTCTGTGTTGAGTCTTTCATTCAGTCTCTTGGACCAGACAGAGAGTTGTTCAGAGAAATCTGTGTCTGACTCCTCTGAATCCTCACTCAAAGGCTCTCTCAACTCACTCCTGATTTGCCTAATGGAATCCGTGTGTCCTTGATTTGACCATGAAGTTTTGTTTTTCTGAGCTGCTAGTCCCCTGGGGGAGACAGCCCAAGACCTAGTTGAGTGTGAATGGTTGTGAGAGGTAGAATATTGCCACCTGGTGGTGGTAGGCGAGTACTGCTCCACTCCTTGGTGTGTGTGCTGGTGTGGGGAAGGCAGTGCAGGATCGCTGTGGCTGCCTTTAGTAATGCCAAACATGCAAACACAAAAGCAGGGAGGGTGGGTAAGGCTGTTAGCAGGTACTGTTAGAAAAGTGCAGTTATTGGCGAGGTTACACTTGGCATTAAAAATAGATGCATGTCACTTAAGTAAGAGTGTTTCTTACACAATTTATATAAATGTTTTAGACACAACTGAGGCATTCTAATAAACGTATAGATAGGAATACAGGCACACTGGCATGCATAATAGACAATAGAAAAGACAACATGTTATATGCATGCAATCGATTCAGAACGCAATACATCATGGAGATGATAATACAGTGCAATGGCTACTGTATGTAGAGCATGATTTGTTCATGCCGTAATGTCTGTGGATGACTTACATACAACAATAGTAAGCTGTAGCAATGGAGCAAAGCGTGGTTAGAGAGAAGCTAAGCTGGACCTGGGTCTTGTCCTGCTTTAAGTGTAAAAAATAATTCTGCAAATCTCTGCAAATACCCATACCACAACATATTGATTAAAAAAATTTAAACATCACCATTTTCCTTGAAAAGGATTTTGCATTATGTTGGGATTTCTGACTAATGTTGCCACATAAGTATACAGGTAATAAAACAGAACAGAATGGGAAAACTTCAACTGTACCTTCACTGTGGCCCTCCTGCCCTCTGCTCCTCCTCCTGATGCTCTGCTCTTCCTCTTCCTGCATTCGTTTAGCTATTTCCTGTGGAGACATGGCAGTACTGACTGCTTGTTTGTATTACAAACCATAATGAGTAACCAAACAGGAATTTATGCTAAATTGAGATTACAGAGAGATGGAACTGTTCTGTCAAGTAAGTAAATAAACAAAAGATACAAGTCTGTCAAGTTATGAGAAAAATTTCCAACTACATTTGAAAACTCTGTTCCAACTCCTCAAACTGTATCATTACACCATATTTAAAGCACTGTGAACTAGAACAGTCAGGTTAGACATCGTGTATACTGTTTTCAACCAGCAGGTGGCAGCATAACATATTGTGTAAAGAAAGCATGGTGACAATTTACCCTGAGCCTGTCACTCAAAATGAAACAAGAAATGCCGTCTTTACGAAACTTTTGATTAATTACTGAAATTTGATCCACCATGAGGATGGTTTCACTTTTCTATTAACTGCATTCCACAATTAAGAAAACACTAGACTTGTTATTCTATAGATTCTGTTTTTTGCTTTAAACCTACTCAGGTCTCTGATTTGATCTATACATTATTAAAGTTCAAGTGACAACACAAATGTAACATGGACCAAACTCTCAGACCCTGTTTGAAGACTTAGTTTACATCCCCATACATCTACAGTGTGAGCTACATCTGGCATGTCTACACCAAATGCTGAGCCATGTTGGGTAAATTAGGGCCTCTTTGAGGTGATCCGAGATCTTATTAGTGGCCATCTAACACAAAGCCAGCTCTGGATGCCAAAATAAGCAACTATTTCAGGCAGTGCTGTGGCTGACTCAATGGAAACTACAAGACTACATGAGACAAGCAAACTTTTCATCTCTTCAGCCTGAACTCTGGAGCAGAAAAATGCCAACAGAAGCAGGTCACCAGGACTGTGTCGTTTTATAAGTAACACCTTGTCACTGGGGAATGCCTGCTCTTACCAGCGCTGCTATACTTGTCTGCTCTCTGAAGCAGAGCCCCCCCACCACGTCTCTCTGCTGCTTTTCTAGGAAAGGGCAAAACTAATAATGTTCCCTACAAATCAGCAAATTCTCCCAGTGAATTCTATAAAATATCTCTCTGTAGGTTGCATTTGCAACATAAATCATAACTAAGAGCTAACGCATCTCCTTTTGCTTTGCAATCAGGGCGTTTGTGTCAGCCCCTTTGCCAGCATCAGCAGATAATTAGCAGCTTGCCATGGCAGGTTAGGCGTGGAGTGCCACGGGGATCTGGCATTTAAAAGTGCACAGCCTGGCGCCTTCTGTTCCTTAATTAAAGAGACAATCTACAGGGAGGGAAATATTGAATAAACACCTCTGATCAGCCAGTCATTAAGGAAGGTAGGCTAATGGGATTGTTAATAGTTCATAATTTGAGCCAAACATCAACACTCATAAAAAGAAATGGTTACACCCACACAGGAACAGATGTATTCACAACCCATATGCTGCATTACCTGGCATGACTTTTAACCTGCAGGTAAATGAGGCTTTACTGTTTAACTGAGTGCATTACACCTCATGAGTTCACACCAAACCCCTTTAATAATGATGAATGAACGCCACAGCCTCTGTGACCTCACATCCTCCATACAAGGAGCTTTTATGAGCCTGTCCAAGGCAGCGTCCTCTAAAAAGGAAACTGCAGGGTAAAGGAAAATATTATGCTGGAGCAGCCTTGTGACGCTCAGCACCAGCTGGGGAGTTATACAGCTCAACTCTTCATTTTTATTGGTGGGCAGACAGATGATTTTTTTTTTTGTCAAACAACTGATGTGAAGAAAATGCATGTGTGCTGTAAAAATGCAAAGTGATATAACAACAAACTTTGAATGTGTGAACATTGGAACGCATGTAATCTATATTTTTATAATTTGGTCACAAGTAGTACCAGCAACATTACTGAGATCTGAGAATTTTGTCATGAAAATGAGATACGGAGACAATATATAGAATTACTTCTCAGCTCTAAAAATACTTAATTTAAAAGAATTATCCTCATATCAAACTTGCAATGTCACTAATCACCCCTCTTGAATAAACACTGCACAATGTTTTACCTAACATGTCTCTTCCTGAACCTGCACAGTTAAGGTTTTACACAAGTCGACTGTGCAAATCCAGTGAGACTAATTGTGCAGCCATGAGTGCACTTTGTAAGAGGAGGTTGATGATCCATGTCTGAATCAACCACCACAGAAATTGCTTGAGCCATCATCCAGATGGTTAGCTGACAGGTTGCGTCTCCGTTTAACAGCTGACTTTGCTCATACAGTCCTCTTACGGCACAGTGGGCACATCCGAGGCTCAGATCAGCACTTTGCCGCTATTCATTACGGACTCAGTCAGTCTTAAGAGAGAGCAAAGTGAACCATACGATACTCCCTCACCTGCTGGTAACAGGCACATAATTAAATGATATACAAGTATGTCCCGAGTGCCATATAAGTCTATGAGCCGCTTTGATGAATGTGCTTTTGCTAACTTTGAGGGTAATTCTGGTGCTATTTTAGGTTGATGCCCAGGTTTTGGCTGCACACAGTGTTATAGTTTGAGATTCAAAAAAATCATTCTTCTACCTTCACAAGCAGCTATTTTCTGCACCATGTGACACACTTCGTACAGGCTTCAACATGAGCTACTGAGCCAGGGAATCCATTACATACTCCATTATAGGAATTAACAGTCTGCTGTGTCTCAAACTTGGTATTGGTTTGACATTTTGACCTAATTTGTTACCAATGGAATCCCTTGTAACTGCAGTTAATTCAAGCAGAGCACAGCCTCTTCGTCTGTGAAGAAGGAAATGATCATCTTTTAACAGTCAGCTGTCATGCCCACAAGAAGTGAATACTTTTACTATTTTTGGTGTTTAGTATCACTCTGAATGGCTTTCTCGCCGTTTCTCTTTTATTACAGCCTTCTCCTGAATTAAAACTAATAAAATTGAACTTGTTCGCACAGTGTCTCACTTTGATCCGGTTACTGACAGCAACTTGACACCCACGGGAAAGGATTTGTTCCTCTTTCAGGAGCAAATCCCTCAAAATGTTTCACTTTACAAACTTTGCTGTCGCGTCTGAGATTTCTTATTACTTGAGACAGAATTCCGTTTTAAGCCAAGCTTAACACATTTGAGTTTTAAATTTAGAAATGACAACATGAGTGACTGGTAAAAGAACACTGATTTTCAACCTTGTTTCCATATATCAGTCATCCGAGGGGGCACGTGTATATTTTGTTCCCTATATTGCTGTAGCCACCTGTAGCATAAAACCACAAAAAGATCTGAAATAAAGACTTGATCTCTTGTCTCTCTTTATTGGGCATTGGACTGATCTATCTCCACTGATCATATCATGTGATGGATTGCATGACGGCTCATTAGGAGTTTCCGCTCACACTCTTGAAATGTGCAAGATGCCTGGGATGGATAATGTTTTGAATGTTAAATGTTGCTACCCTATGTGCCAGTGGTAGAAAGTAAGCAGAGCTGTTGTGGATGTTAGCTGAGTCACCAGCCCCTTTTCATCCATACAAAAGCAGCAACTGTTTTATTGTTGTGCACTGTGAAAGAGGACACAATGCATATTGGTGTGAAGTATTCATGCACAGATTGACTTGTAGTCGGTGGGCAAATGTCTTGTTGGCAAAGATAACTGATAAAAACTGAATCATTTTATAAAAATATCTTCTTGCATTGAAGATTAATTTTTTTGTTCATGTTATAGTAAGCCTACTTTCAGTGTGCCAAGTATGAGGTCTGCTCATTTTAAGTAAAAAACAGTAACCTGTATGTAGAAGCCTGCCGACTGAGAGACAATGGCTTCATGTAGATACTGATGGGTGCAGATTTCCAATTCGAAAAGATTTCTCACAATGAGGTGGGTGGTAGGTGCATAATTTATGATTAAGTGCGGATTCAGGTGACATCAAGTTGAAAACTGCATTAATATGACATGGTACATCACTGTACCAGTCCTCCCACTATGTCAAAATAGTGTAAAAAATAGTTTAAATGAACCATGTGATCATAATTGACATTGAAATTCTATTTTAAAACCAATTTCTAGATCTTTAATGCATTGATTAGAAGACTGTCAACTAGATGCAGATAGAGTAAGATGTAAGGGCATCGTTATCCTCATACTGCACATATTCGTACTCACCTCATCATCCTGCTCCCTCCTCTGGGCCTCCTCAGCACACCGCTGGATCTCATCCTGAATGACACGGGCGTACTCAAAGTCTTGCTCCTCTCTAGGGAAGAAAAGGAAATTTAGAGCTGAATTCTAAATTACTTCTTCTAAGAATAGAAGATAAATCTGCACAGCAAATCCACATTTAGTAAACTTGTATGTATAATATAAATGCAGATGACACACACATGTAGTAAAACCCACGAAATATGTATCATCAGTGGGTGTTTGTTGGAATTAGTGAGCCCATGCAGTGATGTTTGAATACTGCAGCATTATGAGCTGTGTTACAGTGTGTTTGGGGTGCAGGGGTCACCTACAGTTGTCTGGAAGTCTGCCTGAAGATGGCGCTCTGCTGGGCCCGCTGCTCGTCCTCCTCATCCTGCAGCCTTTTGGCTACACGGATGTCATTCTGCACCAGCTGGTTCTTCTGGATGTTGGTGGTATAGTATTGCTCGACTGTGAGGGCAAGGCAGAGAGAAAAGCAGAGGGTATGCCAATATCAAATGTGTGGCAATAAAGCACCATGTGTGATCTAGATTATACTGATTAATAATTACGATATTACTTCCAGTCTAAATCTGTTGATTTTTTTTGGAGTATTCATAACTGCTGTGCTTATTTAAAATGAGCTTTGTGACATGCCAGACCAGTGCACTTCTGAGGAATCCTAAAAACAGACGCCAAATTATATGTTTCTTTGTTTGTTGAGACATACCACAACTACGACTGTTACAGCCAATAGCTAAACAAAAACATGTTCAATGTCACTATCTTAGGTTTCCTAGGCTGCTTTGGTGAGTGGCGGTGACTCCATGAGACTGACTGGAGAGCAGCTCCAGCTTATATAAATTACTATATGTTTGTTGTGTGTAGCTGTCAAATGGTTGCCTGACATTGTACTTACTCTCCTGCTCCTGCAGGTTATGTGCCAAAGCTCCATCCTCCAGCACAGCAAAACACTGGCACACTGAAACATCAGAGGACAGGAGCCCTTCAGTATCAGACCAAAGGTTACCAAGTGTTCAAAAGATGAATGGAGGGGGAATGTAGGGGATAGAAATGTTTAATAAAGTGAATGGAGAAAAAAAAGACACAAATCTTAAATTTCACTTTATGGCTCTACACAGAGCCAGTCAATGATGGCTGTTTATACAACACAGACAAAAGCAGAGGAGTTTGCTTTCAAACTTTAGAAAAAAAGCAACCATCCACCACTCTGGCATGAATTCACTGTTAATTTATAAAAAGCTCTCAAAAAAGACTCTCATAAAATCCCGATCACAACAGGGTACCAGTGTTCCAGAACAAAACACAAGTGGCCACAATTATTACTGTCCTCCCAAAGTTGCTGAGTTCAGAAGCTGCACGAGATCCACCACATTCTAACAAAAGCAATAATTTTATTTGAATGTGTGTATGTAATTGTATATGGAAGCACAATTTATACATGCATGAGTACAAAAGATAAATAGATCTCTAAAAGTGTTGTTGAAAGGATCTTGAAAGGATGAAGTACAAGCACATTTTTTTCTTTTGCTAACTCACTATGAATACCAAATGAAGATGCAAACTTTAGGAGCTACCACCTGCAACCATTTGTACTGGGAAGCCAGTGCAGATGGTGCAAATGTATGTAGAGAGAAATCAGTAAGGCTGCTGTAAATCCAAAGGCTTTGACAAAGAGCTCTCCACACACCAGCTCTGTCTGGTTTTCTGTATCGAGTCATTCTTTTTTCTCTATCCCATGATCCCACAGTCTGGCCACCTGCTGCTAGACATAGTAATAAAACATATCGGTTTCATGTCATTAACACTCTCTGAGCCTTGTCCTTTTTTTTGTCAGAAAGCTGACAAAGGCAGAGACTTGAATGGAAACACAAGGAACAATTATGTAATTAAAACGTGTGAAGTCAAACAAAGACATAATCAACAAGAGAGATAGTTAACTGCCCTGTTGTGACTTTAATGCAGTTTAAAACCGCAATCATAAGGTGATGAATATGCAGTTTCTATACAGTGGGTTAAATAGCTTCAGCATTTGCAGACTGTTACTCTCATCTATAAACATACCATGCATGTTTTCAGTGGTTTTTAATGAGCCACTACAGCCTCTATGCTGCAGCCCATGTGTGTTTAAAGTCTGTCAAAGAAACTCAAAAGTTACTCAAGAGAAAATAAACACCGACAGACAGCAGCATCATGGGCCCAGCTGTTTTCTCCACTTCCTTGATCTCTGCAGACCCACAGCTCACTGTGAACAGACAAGACCGCTTCGCTATCTCACTGATTTTCTTACGGGAATGCAGAATGGCTGACCTTTTCTTACAGTGTTGCTTTCAAATGCCAGGAGAAGGAAAGCAGACTGCGTTTAAGAAGAGATTCAGCTCCTTGCAGAAAGAAAAGCCTCCAGCCTGAGCCAGAGGCAGGGCCAATTAAAAACACCTGTCCTGCTGCTAATCCCTCCACTGAGCCTATCAGAGCAGGCTCTACGGCGTCTGTGGACACAACAGCCACATTTACAGCCATGCACTTAATGCTGAGGATGCTCAAGTATCCAGTTTATGAGCTGGCATAAATAAATACCATATGTTATTCATAATTGCCTGTTTAAGCTCTTAACCCAGCTATAAACCCAGATACACTTTATACTGCTGCAACACCATAAGCTCTTTTAAATGCCAAAAAAATAAATGTTAGACAGAAGCTATTTCTATATTATAAGTGGTATTATATCAACATGCAATTATACAGTTAGTAGCCACTTTTTTAAGTACAATTGTACAATCTAATACAATCCAATACAACTGTTCTGCCATAAAATCGCCGTCATTACGATGACTATAACATTCAGTTTTTTGACACCATCGTAGAGGTGTTAATTCAGTTGAAGCACTGAGGTCATAGTTAGTGGTGTGTTGTACTGGGCTGCATTATATTCAGAGGTTTTTCTAAAAGTCAGCTCCCCTCATGTGTGTAAATAAAGAGGACAAAAAAGTCAGAAACACCTCTCAATATATTGCAGTCCAGTACAACACCACCTTTAACTATGTCCCCAATAACAGACATACAATTTACATATAATTAAATTTACACATTTACGACAATGTCAACGGAACATTATGAGCTTTGTAAAGGTAGGATATTATTGCAGTAGATGGTGCAGGTGTACCCAATAAAGAAGCCATTTTATTTGACAGCAAGTTATTACAGCTGCATAAAACCGGTGAATTCCAAATAGGACTTCTGAGTAGCAAATATGATCTAGTATCTAGAATACCGTGCACGTAAACCTGGCTGTCAATGTAAGGGAAGATGAAAAGGTTGGGGCATTCATTCTCACTTTGTCTGCTAAATTTTAAAATTTAAATTACAAATTTACAAATTACAAATTAAAAAAAAAAAAGAAATGGAAGAACAGGAGACAAGCAAAGATCCTGGAAATTGACTTACTAGCTGGAGATGCACTGGATGGTGTCATGGACGACGAGAACAAATGGGAGGCCTCGGGATTCATTCTAAGAGTGATATATTGAGCTTAAAGTCTACTGTGAAGTTGTGACCATCTGTGTGGCTAAGTGAGAACACATTAGGAATGCTTCTCTGTGACTGCTCTCTTGATAAGTTCTCCAAAGTCACATACTGACTTGGCATTCCTTGATCCCTATCTTTTCACTATTTTCACATTCATGGTCTAAATGTACAAAGTCCTCCTCTCTTTCATTATTGCTGAACCTTACCTGAAATCACTAGAACCTGCTCTAACAACGCAATGTTAAATTTCAACATTTACAGAACTGGATCTGGGTTGATATAAGCAGTCAAAGTGAGGATGTCTCCTCTTTGTCCCAGTCTGTAAACAAGGAAGTGAGAAAAACATGACATGATTGTGATAAAATTTAAACTCTTTCTCTAAAAGACATTACTCTAAATCCTCCAAAAGGAAAAAACCTTCTAGCTGAGAACACGTCTGTGATTATGTTTCAGTCTATTGGGCTCAACAGTCAAAGTTCATGGAAATCACCCTGACGGCACTGGGCTATCAAAGGGGTCTGTTTACACCATAAATGACCCAACAAGTCTGCACTGAGAGTTAACCCATACCAAGACAGACATGCATTACCACTTACACCTGTCGTGGAGCTTAAGAGACTATCCGCTAAATGGATCGCCAACCTGCCCTTATGCCTCCAGTCTGTCAGTGAGGAGGGATTAAGTCAAACGCCTGGTTTTAATCCGACAGGACAAATTGACAGCCCAAAACACGAGTTTACTCTTAAATCCATTTCAGAAACAAGAACTAACGAAGGAAGGAAGGAGGGAAAGATTGAGGAAAATGACAGTCTTTTCCACATGAATGTGTATGTGTGTATGTTTGTGAGTGGGTGTGTCTGCATTGTGGGTTAACTTGTTTTTCCAAACGCCTTTAAACTATGGTCACGTTACATTTCTAGGGGAGGGACAAGGAGACCGTGTTATTTTGACTGCTGAACAGGTTTTTCAGAGACAGGGTGGGAGGCATTCAGGGCCAACAGTAAAAACATATGTTCAGTGCGAGTCCAGGCCCAGTGTATAGTAAGCTTCTTAATAAGGAAAAGAGCCTGTGTCTGTTTCCTAAGAGGATAGTGAATCAAAGATCCAGCAGAAAACAGAAATTGGCTGTGGCATTTGAACACCAGTGGCTAAGCTTCACTGAGAGGTACGACTGTCTAAGAAAGAGTACACAGCAACAAAAACGAGTAGAAAAGATTTAAAAATATTAGTAGCCACCTACTTTATAGTACAGTATGTTTTACAGCAGTGTGTGCAGACTGGCTCTGCAGTGAGACTGGGAGAAGGGGATATTACAAAGCAGGAAACCACGACCTGTATGACCTGAGAGCCTAAACAGCCAAAACAAAGTGACTTATTTCCTATTTTAAATGCTTTCCCTACCTCACAAATATTCCTCATAAAAAGAAACAGAAAAATGACATGACATGACTATTTTTTTTTCCTTTCTGCTGATGTAACTATTAACAGCTGAAAAACTCCCACTAACGTTAGAGACCTGACAGCAAATCAACTAAAATAAAAATGATGCAGCGTGAGGGCGCAGCCGATCAAACACTGACAGAGATATTTCTCTTTCATCTTGCTCCAGTGGCAAGTGCCTCCCAAACAAAGAAACTGGCAAAAGGAGAAAATGACAAGGGTTCTATTTTAGGCCAAAATCCCCCACCGACCGCCCACGCGCTCTCCGTCTCTCTCTCTCTCCCTCTCTAACTCTCTCCTCCTCCCTGGTCTCTTCTGTTCTCCTGCTTGCTGCTTTTTGCACAAAATTCCACCATGAAGTGTCTGTCCATCCTACAGCTCTCTGTGCTGTGTTAGAAACCAGCCAGCTCATGAACTGGACTAGATTGTCATGGAGAACAAAAACAGGTGAGGGGGGGTAACGGGACTCTGGGTCAGTTGGTGAGAGTGAGATTAGGAATTGGGGGGCGGGGGAATTCCTCTGGGAGCTGCATTCCCTCTGCACATCAGGCTATATCAGGAGCAACCAGAGGAGGGACAAAACAGGAACTGATAAGGGGGGCAGTGAAAACAAAGAAAGCTGACTTGGCTGAGACTCTCGGATGGGGAGGAAAGTGAAGGAGAAGTGAAACACGGGGAACTACAGCTCTTGGGGAAATTGGAGCATAAACACCCACAATGGGACAATAAGTAAAGAAGCAGAGTGGCACAGAGAAGGACAACAGCATGGTTTCACAAATCCGTCTGGTGAAAGCAGAGGATGAGTGGAAAAAAAGGTGACACTGACCAGACATCTAATTTACATACGGCGATTGTCTCAATGAGCAGTTTATAGCTGCTGTCACTGTCTTTGTTTGTGCACTGGGCCACTGCTCGATAAAGCATGAAAATGCAAAGCTGCACAGTGGGCCCTTTGTGTGTGGAAACAAGAGTGGAGTGCTGAATTATCTCCCCTGATAAAAGACATGCAGACCTATTTCTATCCTAGTCATTAGTATGGACATGCCAACTCGAGTCAACGGTCTACACCCGGGCCTCAGCTTAGACATTCCCTACCTGTGAATATTTTCAGAGTTTCACATGCAACTCATTTAGAGCTGTGTTTTTATAACAATGAGACAATATTGTAGCTGTTTATGTGAATTTTTCCTTTTCCTGGAAAAACTGTTGGGTTTTTCTCAGCAGCAGGATTTTGCGAAGTGAATCTCCACTCTAAAGCTAACTCTTTCTCCGTATTTAAATGTCTGCATATATTGGACAGCTAATTTATAATCGTAGTCTATAGTTCAGAGACCTTTAAAACTGAATTTCAATTAGCAATTTGACTTGAATATGACAAGCAGTTCTTTGTATTGCAAGAAGTCAGAAAAAAACTAAACTTCACTTATGTTGCCGTCCAAGTCTTCATCTGGAGTGATAGCACTTTCTTCCCCCAGAAATCACAGATCACAAACAGCTACCTCATTCCCTCCTCTTATCTGTACCCAGCAAACCAGACCCTGTGTATGATGAGAGCCATCTCTGTGCAGCTGTATGACTGAATGTGTGTCATTGCATATAGTCAAAACATGTACTGTAGCAAGCTACTTCTTATCTGAGCTAGACGCCAAGTACAGATCCCATGGAACTCAAGCACAGACACGCAAGGTCCATGGATAAAACGCTGAATCCCCACTGGCTCCATGTCTGCAGTTCAGTAGCTGACCCTGACCTCTGACCATCCCTGTGGAGGGAGTGAACAAAAACAACTTTTCCCCCAGGCCAGACCATGAAAGCGTGGCACATACTGCACATACTTTTTACACACTCTGTGGGGATGCATGGTTTAAACTTTCTACAAGCAAGAGCTGGTCCAGTTTGGGAGTGTGTTCTTCTTACCTTCTTGGACACGTGGAAGGTTGGACTGGTCGATCTCCAGCTCTGCCATCACTGTCCCTGTGCTGTCACTGACTCATGGTGATACAGAAGACCCTGACACCAGAGAGGGATTTCTGGAACTTGTGATCTAGCAAAAAGAAGTGGATCCTTGAGGCAATAAGAAACAACCCCCCCCCCCCCCACACACACACACACACACACACCTGCGAGCCACATGAAGAGACATTTAGTCAACATCGGTGTCTTTACTAGCATTACTAGTTAACATAAATGACATTCATGCACTAAAGTCTCTACCAACTGAAACCAGTGGCAGCCTTTGTTGACAGCAATAACACAGCTAGCATGAGCAGTGCGGCTGTTAACATCGACTAGAGGCTACAGTCTAATGTAAAATGTGTATGTTTTGGAGGAGGCCACTTCTGTTTGTCAAGTAAAATAATCACCACACAAACATTCAATCAAATTGTATCCAAAAGAGTCCTTGTTTTATAACCTACCTGTTCCCAGCAGGCTGCCCACACACGCTCAAGTGTTGTGTTATGTACACACGACAACAGCCTATTCAACAAGTACCAAAAATGACAGCAGAGTGTCAACTTTAGAGTCGTCCGCACTTTCCCACTCCCTCCCTTCCCTTCCTCTTTTTGCCGTGTCTCTACAAATTATCCAAAAAAATGTCACGACAAGACAGCGTGCTTGACCGTTTCTAACGCCTGTACTTTTGGTGTGAATTTTTTAAGCGAAACCGACAGTTGTTGTTCATCAATGAAACAAAGCCCCGTCGACTCGTGATGGGAAGCCAGGGCGGACAAACTTAGCCCACAGTCTGTCGCCGCGGCTGCTTCTTTCACAGCTCCTGTTCGGCAGCAGTGGGGGCGGTTAACGGCTGCTGCCTTCAGGTGCCCCTTGAAGCTCAGATAGATCTCTGCTAAAGTTTAACCACGAGTCACGATGTCCACCAATAAAAACCCAGATTCGCGTTTTTACCAGCTGTTTTATTGTGCATATGAAGAGGCAAAAATCCCTTCTCTTAAACCGTTTTGAAATTTGTTACACACAGAGTACAGGATCAGCGTTGAGAGACTGGTGAGGATGGTAATCAGGGTAAAAGATCAACCGACTCAGCGCAAAAGTATTAGAGTATGGGTTAAGCTGCTCAAAGAGATGCATATTAGCAGATAACAACACAACAGTAAGCTTAGCCTTTCACCTTCAGCTGGCAACAGCTATCTCACATTATAACACGACTATGATATTATACAGGCCTACGCACCCACTTACGTGTGCACTTACTGAGTTGCAATTTGTCCAACGGTCAGTGAAGGCAGCACCTAACCAGCCAAAACTTCCAGTCACTCAAAGATGATAACTGAAGTTTCCAGACTAATAGTGTTAAAGTCTGTATTTTATTAATCTTAAGAAGTAACTAAATAAAGATGGAAAATAGTGAAAACTGCATGGCGCTGTAAAGTGGCCATACTGGCAACTCTTTTAAAGTCTTTAAGCACAATCTGATAATGGGATAAAAAAAAAAAAATGTTGACGGATAGTTTAAGACAAAGATCTAAACAGGATGACGTGTGAAAAATAACATTATCATTACCAATATTCGCTGCAGTGTGAGGCTAAATCACAAAGATGGAGCTGGAATTTACTCATTAATTCAGATGGGCGGGAAACTTTCTTGCTCATATGTCAAAATAATATCAAAAGTCTCATTTCTGAGCAGGATAATATGCTGCTTTTAATACTCGTCTTCGAAATGTCAGTGATGATGAGAATAGGCTGCCTTTTGGTTTTGAAGGCTGCAGGTTTTGTGGCAGATGCAATTTGCACTCTGTCAATCTTAGATCCTTTGAAGACTGATAAGATGAGGGGGGAACAAAGTTGTCTGTTTCCGGGGATTTTTTTTTTTCTCCCCTGTGAGCCACACTGAAGAATTTACATTGTAAGCTAATTTGCAGACAGGGTGTAAAAGATGTCAGACTGCACTGCAATGTTGCCCTCTGCTGGATGTATTTATGTCAGAGTGTTGTCAGTGAGTCACAAACCTGCCAGGTCACATAGCTGAAAATGATAGTGAGTGTTTCGGTGTGACGTGTGGCTTCGGGGTGAATGACTGTCATGAGGTTTAAACTATTTATAAGTCAGGTATTTTCACTGATAAACTCCAGCCAGGCCGTGTTAAGGTGGAATCAAGGTCAATAAGATACTGTACCATCTGCATAATGTCTGGTGTGCATGGGGTTACTCCAGTGGCGAAGCGCATTGCTATTGTACACATTCTGTATAAGTCTAGATTAAAACAATACGCATGTAGCTGTATGTAATTCTGATGCAAGTGATGGGAGACAGAATTGTGCCTTTGTGTTTGAAAGTGACCTTTAAAGCTCAGCGGAAGTTAGTCAAATGAATTGAGTATCTTCCAAACTTACAGTCTTTTTTAGTGCAAAGTTCCCTTTTAGTTTTTCCCTGCAGACTTCTGATAGAAACACGAAGAGGGAATTTTCTACTAAACGGTTGTAACTTGATTTGTCTAATTCAAACAGCTGAAGCCTTATTCTAGCTTCAACTGAACTCCAGTGTATATTTAACACAGATGTGGATTTTGTCCCCCGTCAATTACATTTCATTTGCATATAGGTAGGAATCTCTTCTCAGCCAGTACTGACAAGACAGCAACCAAAAACTGTTTCAGTGTATGCACAGGCATATGACCTATCCTTTAAGTACTTATTTTGTAAGACATTATTCCTGCACTTGCTCAAGTACATTTAAAATTTTTTTTTTTTTCACTTTAGTCCATTTGTCAAACAACTGCATTTTCTTATATAGACATTTTGTGTTTTTTAGCAAAGCAAATATTAACTCACAGATTACAATGCATTTCTATGTTTTAAACCATCCACATGGTGAGATCTAATCCCACCAAGCAACACTTTCCTCACATACATACGACAATAAAATGCTTACATGTTCATGCAGCAGCACCCTACACTCCATTTTTGACAACAGCTTTTGCTATTTAAGTGTATGTTACAACTTTTCTACATTTAACATTTCAAATAGGCTTTATTTATAATGTCATATTTTTCCACTAAGATGTTGCTTCTTAAACTTCAGGTAAAGATGCATTAGTTTATTTATTACTTCAGGACACTGATTTGGTTTTTAGAATTGAGTTCAACTGCTAAATTCTGTTCATGTTAATGATTGTGATGTCGACAACCATCACTCTATATGTTACACCATGATAGGTGCTGCATTTCAGGTATTTTTTGAACCACTGCAGCTGTTCTCGAACAACCACACACTTACTCACATTATGCTGCGTGAATCTCAAGAAATTGCAGTATGTGTCCACGTTTGTTGCCTTGAAGAAACTCCAGATTCTTCATGAATTGTAAAGCAGAGCCCATATACAGCAGGATAAACATCAAGTACGGAAGAGACAACATTTATTTTAGAGACTGGAATAACCTGGGATTGGCAGTGGGGCCTTGACTAATACAGAATATAAATCTTAATAGCTTTTCATGATATACAGCATCACTTAATGGAGTGTCTGGCCTTCTCACCATAAAATTAAATGTCACTGTCGCTTCGTCGACCCTCATTATCATACAAGAGACCGAACATTGACGTCAGGCTTCTAATAAATATACAAATTACATACAGAGGCGCACAATGTGACTTTGTAAATAGCTGTCTCCACCTGTTCCCCCAATCTCCCAACCAATAGGAGAGACCTTGTGACTCCGTCCACTGATGCTGGACACACTCATAAAGTGGAGTTTTATTGCATGACTACAAAGAAGTGAACGCACAAACGTAGCATCTTACCAGAACAGGGCGTCTAAATAATGTGCATGAATCAACCTAATCCAGTGACCCATTGAGAATTCTCTGCTGCTTCAAATGTCAGATGGCTTATAGACTACGAGGCATTGAAAATTTTTTGGTATTTCCACTCTGTGCGAGTAATTAGGAATTCTTACTGCTTTATATGCAGGTCCAATTGTGGAGTTTTTCTGTGGGCTTTGAGCCAAGAGCATTCAAATGGCCCAAGAGTTTAATGAACTGGTGGCATTAAAACATCAGTCATTTGGCTGCACAGTCTCTCCACCTGCTCCCCTATGGGCTGTTGTTGAGAGTGACATCTGAAACACCTGCGTTGATCCCATTTACAAAGTCAGTAAAAACAGTCAATCAAGCCGAAGATGGTAAAACATGACTGCGCCCTTGAAGCATGGGCCACGGCACTTGTCTTTTTATTGAGCCTATAACTCACCTGTGACTTCCTGTTGATTTAAGACAGTTAGATGGGATGAGGCTGTGGACACTGCTGATGGCTGTTGTCACCAGCGAAACTGCGCGTATGTGTGTGTGTGTGTGTGTGTGTGCGTGTGTCTGACTGCTATGTGGCATACAGGAGGGGGGGATAGGCTACAGCTGGAAGTATATAACCCAGTTTGGACCGACAGAGCATGTACAAGTCTCTCCACCTGAGGACCTCCGTAAGAATCAGAGCCACTTCCAACAGCAGCGTCCTGCAGTGATGAAGTGTAACCATCTCCTGTCGTGGGCCTTCCTGCTCGTGGCCTCTGGCCCACTACTGGCCCACCCCATCACAGAATCTGCTGAGATGCCCTATCCAGGACCTGGTAAGTGGAAAGAAACAACTCCATTGTACCTGTTATGTACTAAATCTATGTACCTTGATCAACATTTTTAGTAATAAAACTTAATTTGTGAGGCTTAATGATAGATAAGCATTGAAGTCATTACTTTAGAGTCTCAGTGTCATGACAAAAGTGGATCTGTACTCTCTGTGTTTACTGGTCAGCATAAATAACTTAATCATGTCTGCAGATTAGAAAATGTACCCTGTGTGACTCTATACCTGTCAATGGTTTGTTACCAACTGTGTATGGTTTGTTGGGTTGTCCTCAGTGTCAGTGGAGGACAGAGGAGTCAACACTCTGGATGATCTGTCTCTCTCTGAGCAAGCCTTCCCTCCTCAGGACGGTGCTGGTCTCAGATATTCCACTCTGATATCTGGGGAGATCAACAGAGATGGTAAGAAACATGCACACTTCACGTTTGCATGAACTCTTCATATATTAAACTTTTATCCAGTTGGAGTTGGAGGTATTGATCATCCACTCTTTACTTCTATAACCTTTATTCTACCACTGCACATGCACAGAAATGTGGCGAATAGGCTCATGTTGTATTTTCTCTCAGGTGTCAGAACAACAGGCCTGCTTCCTCGGGGGATGAGAAGAGAGGTGGGTTTTCTACGAATGCTATCCCTAATACAACCAAGAAAAGTAAGCTGCATAATGCAACTAAAATGTTTATCGCTCCTACTTTATCTTCTCTTTCAGGCCCTACTGGAGAAACAAAGTCTCCTAAATCCATTCAGCCGTGTGTTCGGAGTCCGGAAGCAGTTCAGGAAGAGAGCAGGGAATTCTGAGTGTTTCTGGAAGTACTGTGTATAAAACTGACAACAGGCATTAATGCTACACACAAGAGACAGGGCTTGCACTAAAACAAAAAACCCTTATCTTGCACTCACATATGTACATGCAGACAAAATCTACACCATGCTTGCATATACTTTATGTGGGCATAAGCATGTCTAGTGCATGTACTCAAATATACATAAGCAGGTATGATTGAGACATGTTGCTTGGAGACTTTAAGATGATTTATTAAGATTGCTTTTATGTTTATTGGTGTACACACATTTCTTAAAAGTCCTCAGTTGACTGATGTATGACCAAATGTCTTTTAAATGTGAAAGTCAAAGGTTATACAGCACTGTATGCTGAACAGAAATAAAACCTATATTATAAAAACTGTATCTGCTAATTGTCTTTTCTTGATGGTGAGAAACATACTGGCAGCTGGAGGAACCACCAACCCTTTCTTCAAAGTAAAAGAGGAAACAAAAAGACGTTGCAAACATGGTTCTCGAGTTTTCTTCATTTTTTCCTTTTTTTATTATTTTACAGCAGAAAGAATATAAAGCATTCAGAAAACATCTTCCATATTTTAAGGGCAATTCAAAACGTTTTGCATGGCTTCAGCAGCTGAAATCTCTTTTTTTTTTCTTTTTTTTTTTACATATCCATCGAGTCAGTGACGCTTGTACATGCACAATTACAAAAATAAAACTTACAAACAAGAGAAGGGGAGAAAAAGGAGGAAAGCAAAACACATTAGGAGAACCAAGAGGAGATGAAACTTTGAAGGGCAGGGGTCGGGAGCGGAGAAAAATTGGGTCACATAACAGGGAAAGACAGAGAGAAAGACAGCTATAGAGGAGAGGAAAATAGATCTAACACTAGTTCACATGCAAAGTGTCGAGGACCCGTAACTTTCTATCAAAGCAGGGCCTTTTTTTTTCTTCTTGGTTTGGAATTGATGAAAACGTGCAGTTCAGTAAAGGGTGCCATATAATTGCTGTCCATAAACTACTGAATGCTTGTCTTGCAATACTGGCATTTGCATAAGAGTAAGTCGACTACATGTGTCCAATCATTTTAAACTTCACTAGGTCTATAGGTCTCCACAAAATAGTTCTTTATTGCTCTGTGTCCACAAGTGGAATATGTTGTAAAACTGTTTCTGTTCTGTTGTCCTGATGTGCCTACCTTTCTCCGGTTTGGGTGCTTGGGAAAAAGAAGAGGAGGAAAGGCAGATTCCCAGGTCAGTTCACAGAACATCTTGATAATACTGTATACTAATGCAGAGAGCTCTATCAGCTAACCTGTCATCCCATTCATAAATGGCAGTAAAACAAGATTTGCAGGTGAACTTTTCATATAATTACACTCTTAATCTTAAATACCCTCTACACTTTGTCACTTAGATAAATTAAAGGCCTAAAGAACTGGCCAGAATTATACTATGATTTGACAGGCTTCTATGAAAGAACGTCAAATCATTTATCTTAATGAGCTATATATAACAGGACTTTATTCCAGGGCTCCACTGGTGTCGGTGATGTTCAACGATACTGAGAGGAAATGGATTATATTTCATATTCACTCATTTCAAGGACTTCAGTATCGTAGTGGTGAACCTGTCTGGCCTAGATTCTTTACCAGAAAGCACTGCTGAAAGATTTTTCAATTTCAGCGTCTTCTGCTGTGAATCACGTGTCCTGCTCTGTTTCCTCCTCCCCATTTTGGCACCCTGAGTAAAAATTACAGAAGGGAGGTGAACCAGTCCCTCGGCCCGGAGAAGAGCAACGCTGCCTTCACCGCTCAGTGTACAAGTGAAACCGACACCTTGATATATCTGCATGTGTGCTGTGCGGTGTCTTGTGCGTGTGTTTGTGTGTATCGTGTGTCACTTAGCTAATACTTGCTATATATATACTGTCACAATGGTCTCCAACCTTATCCATTTGTTCCTATTTGAAGTTGGGAGCACACTGATCAAATCTAAATGAATCAAAAACTAAAGAAAAGGTCTAAAAAGTTAGAGCTTGCTCTAAAAAAGAATCCTGTCCTCATGCTTTGCCATGAAAACGTCAGCAGCTACTGAGTATTGATCATCGGCTCAATTTGTAGGTCTGCCGTCTGGTCACATGCCCTCTGTCTTTCTGAGTTCTGTGACACGTCAAACCAACGTTCATCGTTTTACAGAACAGTAATTCTTTTAACAAGTCTATCTGACTATCGATTCTAGGAAAATAAGCATGCTTTAGGTGCAGTTGTGTCACCCTGTTAACTATTTTACCCATGCAAGCATAATAAATCCTTCTCCTTTTTGCCACAACATTGCATTGGCTATGCATTCTAACCACAGACTTGAGGATGAATGCAAGGCAACAAACCCCAGTAGTGGCATTTCTAAATGTGAGATTTTAACAAGCTGTCCCAGTACAAAACAGAAAACAAAAAACAAAGAAAAAAAAAACAACAAAAAAAAAGTAGCATGTTGACAAGCTGGAGTGCTGTACTGATACTGGTGTGAACAGGGAATATCATATTGTAGCTTTGGTGAGTGTAAGGTGATGGTGATCGTGTGTGTTCATGTAGAAGATACAGCACTGAATGTGGGTGACCATGTTCTCTCAAACTTTCTCAGCCTCAGGTACATTATATGCATTCTGACATTAACTTGGCGTTATCAGGATATGAATAGGCACTTTCTACATAAACACTCAGGAAATAATGTTTACATATCAGATGAGTGGAAAAAAAAACAACAAAACAACCAGTCAGTCAAGGAAAAAAAAATTGAGAAAATACCTATTAAGCCTAATAATTATTTAACAAACATGACAACACTTCAATAAACAAAAATCAAGTTTTTCAGTGGCACTTGGCTGAATAATCACATGTCATTACTTGGATACAGAAAACACTCTCTTCTAGTTCTGGTAGGAATATAATATAAGAATTGGACAGCAACTGGCAGGCAACTCTAGACCAGCAGCTCGAGTGGGTTCTCTCTCGGATTGTTCCTACAGCCCAGTCATTACTGCTATATACAAGACACATCCTCTGCCTCGCAATTATAAATGGCACCAGTGCATTACAGTCGTTTTGGCTCACTGACCCTGCATCCAGGTGAATGACAACTTTCAGTGCTGTCCTTCTGGATAGAATCGTTTTAGCACCTTTGACTGTTCATTTTGCAAATGTGTTTTCAGCTGCTTGACCAAGAAATCCAGTTGTGCACAATATGCTACACGTGTTTTTTTTTTTTCAATGACACATCTTTGTTCTTTTGGAATACAAGGTATATTTTGACCCTGGCAGCCTTGATCAAGGAGGATTTTTTCATTCACACATATTGTATTAGGAAAATCTGATCACCAGTGTAAAACAGGGATTGATAAATCAGTGCTTGTGGTGCAACATCGAAAGAGGTGAATTCAATCTGTTTCCATGACAGAGCACATAAAATGGATTACTTTATCGGGACACCATGGGCAAGGCTGCCATTTACAATCTTTAAGATCAGACAAGATACCTCAGTAACACGTCACATTCCATTTGCAATGACAACAAAAATAAAAGTCAAACTTTGCTATGGTGTATTCAGTGATGGTAAAATGCTGCAGTTACCTGTGGGAATGGTGGAGACATGAGAGACTTATATGCTTTCTGCTTAAATATGACTCCCTCTGCAAACTGTGTACCTTATTGATCTGATGATCCTCTGCCAGTTGTGATCTTATGGTCTTTAGTGCTAGTGTGTATTTCACTGTATGATTATCTGTTCTGCAAAAATTAACTTAATTCTCTTCTTAAGCTATATAGCATTCACAAACCTTGGCACCATTGGCAAAAGATTCTTGGTAGCCCAAAAAAAAAACAAAAGAGAAAAAACATAACTGTACTTGTTTTAAGATAATTTTGCAGACTTCTCCTAACTCTAAATACAGTATTTTTTTTTTACTTTTTCATATTGCAATAATATCATGCTTTAGCAAAATGTTCTTCTCAAGAACGATCAAAATAAAATAAAATACTCTAATAGTGAAATAGTTTTAATTTTACAGAGCATAGCCACTACTGCTTTTGTTGTTTTTTTTCCCTTTTGACTCTGTTCATACTTTTCATGCACATAGCTCATTTTTATCCCAGGTATTTACACTATATACAAACAATACAACCATTCTTCTTAGGCATTCAAACAAAACTATACAAATATTCTGTTTTTGTCTCGTACCTGTTTTTGACCCATTTTTAATGAATAAAATAATATATTTCTAAAATACAATCCCCTTTGGGTAAATGTTTTTTCCTACGTACTTTCAGCCTTCTTTATATACAGAAATCGCTCAATTGTCAAAAATATGGATTTGTCAAACCCCTATTTTGGGACAAGCTTAGGGACCCCTCAAAGAATCTCTAAGACGTCAAGGCAATGTATGTGATCTTCCCCTCAAAAGCCTTCACAGGCTCTGAAGTTCATTTAAAAAAAACAGTAATAACCTGCATGACCAGAACCATTACAACACAAAATAGGCAAGTTCATTTTCCCTTGTTTTAGGATTCAGAGGAGCAATCAAGGCAAACTGAAACAAAAGCAAAAGAAACAGGACAATACAGGGATAGCTTCATTACTGAGATGGTAGAACTTATGGAGGAGAGGATGGGTATGTGCACCACTAGAGTGGAAACAAAAAGAAAATCATAGGATAGGCTGAAAGACTAGACCATAAGCACACAAGCAAAGACTTTTCTTGCCAAGAAGTCATGCATTTTTTCTTGGCAGGGTTCAACAACATAGAGTCTGAAGATACAGATCATCAATACATTAGACTTGATGGAACAAATACATTGGACAGTATGGAACAAATTCAAGTAATAAAGTGGCAATATATACGGTAAAGCATAGGTTTTTTTTTTTTTTTAAGAAATGGCAAAACAGAAATATTTCATCCCCCATCTGCATCCGCATATTTAAACCCCCCGACTACATTCATTTGTAGCTCCACCCGTGTGGGCAGATTGGTGGGGTAGAGCACAGTGGGACAGAGGAGCTTTTAAGCTAAATTGAATATTATATAATCTACAGCAGTGGATAGAAGTGGGTGTGTGGGTTAGCAATATATTTGGTTAAAAAAGAAAAATCCTTCTTCAAATGAATTGATTGGTCACTTAAAAAATTATGAAATACAATTAGAGCCCAGAGTGTTTCTGCATGGTCTCCCTATCCTCTGAGATCTTCTGCAGCAGCCTTAATGTACGTCTCTTCAGGTCCTCACATGTGACAGACCTCCTCGGACATGTCCTGCGTTCGCTTCCTTGATCGTCCAAAAACCTTTTCATATCCAAAAAAGACAAAGCAATCCATGAAAAAGTGCAAAAAATGCCATGAAGCAAATGTTCTGCACCCCCCCACCCCGACCCTTAGAGTTTATAATCCCGTAGAATTGCCACTCCCCGAACAAAATCAAGTCAGTGGAAAGAATAGATATGTGAAAAAATGCTGTTGTACATGTAATAGTAGTTGAACCAGTAACACTGCAGAAGTAGTAATAATTGCAGTGCTTGCATTGATGTTTTTTTTCCATTTCTCTTGTAAAATGTCTCGGGTACAAACAAAAAAGAAAAGAGGAGTCAAGAGAGTGATGTCACATCGCGAGGGGGCTCTTCTGAGGGGTCTCATGTTCCCTGGCCCTTTTCAATTCTTTCACCCTGGAACACAGACAGAGACAGGCGTCCATGAATACAGCAACCATGACTTGAGCGTCAAGCTTATCAAGACACACACAGGCTGAACAGCATCACACTGTTCAGCCAGAACTATCACAACAATATCAAGTCAGCCCAGATCATCAGGAACTACGGCTGGTCTGTGAAAGGAAACGTTGGTCAGGATTGAGCTGCACTTGCACTTTGGAATGAACAAAATGGCATAATTATGGCACAATTACAGAATCATTACTGTATAAATTTATTACATTTCACAAAATAAGTACAAGAAATCCTTGTCATGAAATGCATTTAATTTTAAATGTTCCAAAACAATATGGTAATTAGATTATAGTTATTATACTTACAGTTATTCTAAATTGATATTACTCATTTCAAAGTGAAAATTGGCCCTGAAAACGCAGCCATGTGACACTAATGTGACGACCTCTGGTTACGACAAATGAAGATTAGAAAACAATGTAGAACTGTCCTGGTACATTTTTAAATCTAGTTAGTGATAGACAATCATTGGACTAAATGTTTATGATCAAAGTAGAGGTCCGTTCCACATTAAAAAACTGAAAGAACTTAGAAGTCAAAGAGGTCAAGACTGAGAAGTAATTCTCAATTTGTGGAAATATAAAGCGACTGATTCTCTGTATTTCATGTCTTCTTCTGGCAGTTCACAAAAGAACACCACCAGAAGCTGGTGTGGGTTCATAGAGGAGACATGCGTCTCAAGTGTGTGAGCAAAAAGCGGTCAGCCTTTTAAGTACACAACAATCTTTATCCTAAAAATGGATTTTAACACATCAACCACCAACATGTTATAGATTTAGACCTACCCTGGCAGAAGGTAAATACTGCAACATTTATGTAGTGAAGAGAGGCCGACCAGGGGTAGATGCATGCTTAGATGCAGTGTGTGCGCACACACATCATGTGCGTGTCTGTGTGTGTGTGTGTGTGTGTGTGTGTGTGTGTGTGTGTGTGCGTGTGTGCGTGTGTGCGTGCGTGTGTGTGTGTATGTGTGTGCTGCGTCCTCTTATGCTGAGCTGGTGTACTCCCTGGAGGTTGGAATCCATTAAAGCTGTGTGCTAGAGTCCCAGTGGGTGAAGGAACCTATTGTTTGTTTTTTCATTGTGACCTATATGCTATCACAGCTTCCTAACCTATTATCACAGTGTAACAGACGAGGCCGCCATAAGAGCAACGACATCAACAATGTCACCTGCTCTAAAAACACGGTTCCCTCATTTAGGACAGTATACAACAGATACGGAACATAGTAAAAACATGTAACATGAATGTCAACAGCAAGGAGGTTCAAGATTTAACCAAATGCTCAAACTTGTATACATGCTATATATGGTGTTCATAGCTTTTTCCCATTCAGCTGTTTCTTTTTGTACTGTATTTTTTAATTTGTTTTGTTTTGATGAACCAATGGGCGGATTCCATTCAACAGTTTGACACAGTTTTAGAAAGTGGAAATCGGACGGAATAAGTTCCCCTCTCAGTCTGTTGAGTGGCTAGAAACAGGACACACAGCCAATCAGACAGACAGACAACTACTTGAGAAACAGCAGGCCCATAGCATGCCTGAAGGTAGAAGAGCAAGGCCCATAGTTGTCACCACTTGACATGCAGCAGAATAAAACATGATCGAGAAAAAGCTTCCCGTTCTCTCACACTGGCTATCTGCATAACCACACAAAACCAAAATTAACAAAAAAAACAAACAAAAAAACAAAACAATAAATAAACAAAAAGTAATTTCCAAGGAGAGAAAGACAGAGATAAAGAGAGTCAGAGAAGTGCCTGTTAAGTGTTGCAGTGATATTGTCATTCATAAGCATTTTGTTAGTTTGAGATAGGTTCTGCTCTAAATCTGAGCTTCTCAGTCCACCTGTGGCTCCAGTTGGCAGCCTTCATGCAAGCAGGCATCAAGCAACAGTGATGGAGAAGGAGGCAGGGTGGGTGGAAAGGTGGGAGAGAGAGAGAGAGAGAGAGAGAGAGAGAGAGAGAGAGAGAGAGAAAGCGAGAGAGAGCAAAAGAGAAAATCAGAGTGAGGGAAGGAAGGAGAGAATGCGAAGGCCGAGACCTCAGGAGGAGATAATTGTATTATTAAAGAGTGAGAGCGAGAGACAGACTGGGAGATAAGAGGGGGAGAGAGAGGCATAGAGAATAAACAGGGAAAGAAGGAGAGAGAGAGAGTGAGAGAGTGAGAGAGAGGCACGAACTGAGTTGCTGAGGCTGCACTCACCCGCTTGAACAGTCTATGGTCCATCAAGGGGCTTGGCATAAACAGCAAAACAATACCAGACAGCTATTAGCACACAGTAGGCACTGTGAAGGAGGGGGCGAGGACAGGTGGGGGGGCCAAATACAGTGAGGGGAAGGGAGGTGGAGCTTAGGTGTTGGAGACATTTCTAACCACCCAATTTTTCCAACAAAGGTAAATCAAACACATTACACCGAGTAAAGAGAGATGGACAAAATCATGAAATCAGTGGTAGTTTCTACTATGTCTTTACCGATTAGCTCAATGGGATATTATTCTTCTAAGCCATCGACCAACCATTGACTTGTTGTTTCACTTATGTAAAAGTCTGTGTGTGTGTGTGTGTAAATATGTGTATGTTAGTATGTGTGTTAGTCAGTGTCGGGGTCTACCTGTGGCGACAGCGACGTAGGAACCTCATGATCTTCCTGGCAGCCTGATCCTGCCTCTTTGTGAGCAGACTACCTCTGTAAAACAGCAGATAACAGTGTCATACTGTGTTTATCTTATTTGTAGTAGTAGTAGTATATTCAAATATTTGTCCTTAACACGTAGCTGAGTATCTACCTCAGTTTGTGCTGCACCAGGGCTGCAGCTGCCCCGCGATGGTGGGGCTTCAGCCTGCCAAACTCCTTGTAGCTGCGGTAGTATTGCTGAATGAGCACAGCGGCCCTCCTGCTCTGCTGGAACTTCTTCTGCTCATGGTAGCTGCGAAATTTACTCTGGATAAGGATGGCGGCCTGCGTCATCTTCTTATAAAGTGCATACTGTTGACAAAGAACAAAACAATATGTCACGCTGTGTCGTGTGTGAATACTCCAATGGGGCTACAAGATCGCGCTGTAGTAGTAGAAGAGCACAATCTGAAGTTTGGCAGTGAATTCAGCTGAGTGTTTTACCTTCAAGGCTATCCATGTTAGCTTGCAAACAGAAAAAGGGAAAGGTTGTGAATGATGCACTAAAACTTAAAATGCTGAAAAGCTTCATTGGTATATTGAGTATTGAGATTCATTCATAGATCTGCCTCCTAAAAGACCGCAATATAGACTAATTAATGAATTAACTGCATATCAGGAACACTTCAACACTTTGTGGTTACCTGTTTGTATTTCTTGTAACATCGTTGAATAACAGCAGCAGCTACTTCCTGTTGTTCTCGGAGCGGCCGTCCCTGTTGGAGAGTAGAGTGGGATAGGTCAGAGGTCACAGTAGAACCTGCATTTCGCCACAAAGGAAATTAGTTGATCTGTCAAGTCTCCCTGAGGATCTCCTGCTGGTGGGCAAATGATTGCCACCCTGGAATGAATCCAAACCCTGGTGGACTGGCCCCCATGTGAGCAGTGGGGAGCAGGAGGAAAGCTGTGGAGCGACAGAGAGCCAAAGGTCCACCTCAGTATCAGCTGGCACAACAGATGACTGTAAACAACAGCGAAAAGTTTGTCATATGAACACTTTGGTAGCTGGGGGGTGGGTAGCAAGTTGAGGAATGGGATCGGGCAAGGGGGGGCTGGGGGTGGGGACTGGTGTGTGGAGAGCTAGTTAAAAACAGGCAGTAGCAGGCTCCAAACACCTAACTGAGAAAGAGAGAGAGAGAGAGAGAGAGACAGAGAGAGAGAGAGACAAAGAGAGGAGAACATAAACTTAATTGTGTCTAATTGGAGCAGGGGTAAAGGGGACAATGCATCGTTCCTCTAAGCAAGGCCATGCTCTGCTCAAGCCACCTTCCCATGCTGAAACCACAGGGACATATTTGTATATTTCTTTGTTTATGTTGTCATGTGTTTATGAGCAGAGAAACAGAGAATGAGACAGAAATAGAGACAGAAAAATGTGAATAATATTATGATTAGAAACTCCATCTCCACATCTCCAGATGAAACATGTTAATGAAACACGTCACAACGGCAAAAATCAGAGCTCCATAGCTTGGAACCAAATAAAAGTGAACCCTTCAACATCTCCCCCAAAAGCCCAAAACAAAACCATCCAATTACTCCAGTCCTAACAGCACAGCCCTGCCACTGCAGGCTGCAGTACACACAGCATATGGCACCCGAGCGCCAGGCCTGTACCTTGTACTTGCGGAAGGCAGTTTGGACGAGGCGGGCAGCCTCATACAGCTCTCTCTGCTCTGGATCTGACAGAGTCAGCTGGGCCAGGTCTCGCTCCACCTTGCTGTTGGAGGCATTGATGAACTCGCTCCAGTCAGCTGGGGATGGGAGTGTGGACCTCTCCAGGGGTCCCTCTCTCAGCGGAGACCCGCCAGGACTGAGGCTGGGGTTGGATGATGGGGTCAGGGGTTCGTTATAAAGAGATCTGAGGAAAGAGGATGACAGACATGTTCATTTCTTTTCAGACTTCTTTATTATTATTGTAGAAATGCTGCAGGTGGTGATTATGCAAGCTTACACTACACCTGTTTACTTCACACTTACACTTGACTCTGACCTAGACCTCTAATTTGGCAATGCATGCACTACGCATAAATGTGCTCTTCACCCATTTTACTCCAACAACGTAGCAACCTTTTTGGACAATACCACAGTGTAAAGTAAAGAAAGAAAAGGACACACACATACTCTACACACACCCACTTACTGGCTATGCAATATGCATATCTGCTGTTCCCTGCACGATGGCACTCCTTACCGTAAGTGTAGGATGCTCGGGAGCTGTTCCACATCTCCCAAGTAGTTGGCCAGCCAGTTCATGGTGTTGCTGACCCCTGACGTGTCTAAGGGCACAGAGTCTGCAGCGGTGAAGTTCTCCCTCTTGATTCTCTCTGGCGTTGCTTCAATGATGTGCTCTGCCAGCGTCATCATGTTTACCTGTTTTGTTGAAACAAACGAAGATGAGTTTACCACCACATATAAAGTATGTTAAGAAACAATCTAGCTTGGTGATTGTGCATGGTCTGGACATGCAGGGTTAATTGCTTCACTCTATGACAAAAATGTTGGCTCTAATGTCAATGGAAAGGGTAATAATGATGAGAGTGATATTGTTGTAGGCTAAAATTTCTAATCCAGCACTTCATCGTTTGGACGATCAGTTAGACTGAGATGGATGGCTGGAAGAATCCCTTGGCTATGGAAGTGGATCGATAGAGAGAGTTTATTATGCAGTGATGGTCATTAACAGAGTGCCCGATTAGCCTGGTGTGTATCGCCCACCCGATGCAGAGGGCGGACATAAAAGAGGTAGTGTGGTACTGTTATGTCCAATTTAAATGTCATCTCGCCATGCTGTATTCACTGGTGACTGTACTGACAGGCACGCCATTTCAAAAAAGTGGCCCCACAGAAATATCCATATCACATCGTCACTCTGATAGTACACATGCTTTATGTGCAAAGTGTATTATTTGTATTTGTATGGAGGTTTGGTTTTTATTTTTTTCACCAACTTTTACAAAAACAATGTTTGAAAAAGGAGATCAGTTAACACTGCAACTTTTCTGCTATGTGTTTATTATGTAGTCGTCCTTTCTGCTGCTGTACTATGTGGTATACCATTTACATCAACAGCAATTAAATTGGCCCAAAATGAATTCTTTGGTAGCGCTGGTGCTTGGTTCTGTACATTAAGCTGCTGACTGTTTTGTTTTTAATCACCTGCAGGTCATCCATCTGTGTGAGACAGTCCTGGTTCTCCAGATCGTCCCGATAGGTTAGCAGTTCTGCATCAGCCATTTCTCTGTCTGCCATCACGAGCATGCCTAGCTGTTCCCGCTGACGCAACCGGTTGACCAGTTTCTCCTTCCCCAGGCTGGTGCCTCCACTGACCCCCAGCGCCTTCCTTCCCAAGCCGCTGCTGGAGAAAGTCTCTCTCGAGGTCCATCTGGCTGTCCCCGTGCTGCCTCCTGTAGACAGGCCTTTCTCTGAGCTGAGGCCTTCTGAGGACAGGCTCTTGGGGCTAGAGGACAGCTTGTGGAGCTGTTGCTGCTCCAGGCTCAGAGGAACAGACATGGCCTTGTCAGGCCGAGTCTGAAAGAGTTCTGGGTTGGGTTTATGTTTTTTAGCTAGTGGGAGGTCTCTTTGGCCCTCGCTGCTGTAATAGTTGGAGGGCTCCGATCTGGGCCTTCTCAAGTCTGCAAAAATCAGAGCATGTGACAATTAGCTGCATAATACATAAACAAAGACTTTGTCATACACTAACAGAAGAAAAGGGATCTTCTAATCATTGACTTTTCTTCCAAATGTAAGAGACATTCAAAAAGAAAACTCCACTGACCTGGATTGAGGCTGGTGGTGGTGGATGTGGTTGTAGTGGTGGCAGGACCTCCTTTCTTGCCATTGGGTGCGACTACACTGTCATTTGCCCAGCTGACCATCCAGCTGTCAGTGGTGGGGGCATCGGGACCCGGGGAGAAAGACATGCGAGTCGTGGGTGGTAGAGGGGCTGGTGGCTGCTGCTCTTCCCTCTGTAGCTGCTCCAGACATTCAGCCAGTTTGGTGTGGCCACGAGAGCGAGCAATTGACAGGGGTAAGCGGCCTAGAGAATCAGGGATAACTAGGGCACGTCTGTCCCATTTGTACAGGACCACTGCTGCCTCCAGGTGACCCAGAGCACACGCCCACATCTGGATGGAAAACAGATAAGAAAAGGTAGAGAAATGGAATTGTGGGGGGGGGGTGAGGTTAATACAGTAGATTGTTCGATCTACACCAGCTACAGGTCTCACAACAGATCACACAAACTAGGATTTTCTTCATTACTGCTCTAAAGATGTTCACTTCACTCTTACCAGAGGTGTGCAGGAGAAGTGATCCACATTCAGCGGGTCCACTTCTAACTCCAAATCAATACTATCAGCATGCTTGGTGCTGAATAGAAGAGAGAAAACGATCAGCAACTCACGGCCACTTAGTGTGGCGTACAACAATTACAAACCAAAGCATCACTATACAGTATCTTGAGTATTTTGTTCTCACCGCCACTTGATGAGTGTTTGGATGAGGGTAGCGTAGCCCTGGCCGGCAGCCAGGTGAAGGAGTGTCATGCCTCTGAAGGTCTTGGAGTGGATTAAATGTTTGGACTTGGCCCAGCAAGCTCTGCTCATCATCTTCTCGCAGACCACCACCACGCGGCTCTCGAAGGAGCTGCTCGCTTGCATCTGGCCAGATACACACTCACATAAACAAAAGAGCAAGTCGTTATTGGTTGTTCCAAATTCCTCTTTAACAAGAACAACAAGAACAACAAGAACAACCAAACTGATTCATTTCTCAGTCAATCAATAACAACACAATGTGCTTGCTGTGTGCTGTCACATGTTCATATATCTTAATGCACAACATGTTAGTAGCGTGATGTGGCTTTTTACCTGTGACTGGCTGTTGTTGTTGCCTCCCCCTCCACCTCCTCCGCCTCCACCCCCTCCCCCTGTTCCCCCTGTTCCTCCCCCAGCTCCGCCACTCCCTGCACTGCTCGTCTGCTGGTGGCTGGCCATCTCTGCCATCCTCCTCTCCATCTGCTCCAAGCGCTCCAGGATAGACATTCTGAACTGGTTATCTGGGCAAAACAGTGGGACACAGAAGAAGAAGAAGAACACGTCAGCACATAAGTAGCATCCAGTGTACAAAAAAAGAAAAAAAAAAAAAGAAAGATGTTTGTCTTTGCTGTTACCAGCACAAACAACCCTGTGTCCTGACAAGACAAATTATCACACAATATGCACCACAAGCTGCACTAAATATGTTGCTCAGAGCAGCATTGAGACTGTCGCAGTGACTTAGGGGCTTAACATCATGAGGCATGCAATCAACACTTGTATTAAACTAATTTCTGAGATACTGCAAAGCTGATGGCAAGTTAATTTCCTACCTTCAGCTACAACACACAAAACCCTGATAATCATTATTAATCTCCCCAGAATGTGAGTGAAATAACATCAATCATTAACTTCATCAAAACAATCGGCTTTACTAAAATAACCTTTAAAGCCCATCAATCATCTGCTAATGGCTCCCATCACTAAACTCCTGCCACCATCTCTCCTCCACCACTCAAACACAGCCACAGCAGACTATAATACAGGTTGAATGATTGGCCAATGAGTGGGGGCATGTTAAATATGTCCACCCTTCCATACAGGGCTTCAGACACGCTCTGGGGGAGTGTGCAGCTGAAGGCACTCTCCAGCTGATTAAGTACAGCCTATTATGGCCCTAGAAGTCCCAGCCCACCCCCGTTCTATGAGCCTGTATGGTAGGAGGACCATAAACTGACAGTACTGAATCAATCACAACTTAAACCTATCCACAGTCTTTGAAATCCCAGCCTATCCATACATCAAGATGGATGGAGGTGTATGAGACTTGGGAGTGTTTACATGCTGCTTAGGAGGCAACTACTGCGTCGTACCCGGTGTCAAAGAAGTTTTATGGGTTGTCTCTGCTCAAATTTTCAGCCTCGCAACAAGAAAATCTATTTTCTATGTCAGAGATATAGAACATGCTGCATAATGCAAGACCTGAGTGAGCAAAGGGCAGAGCAAATGACTTCTAGGCACTGAACATATTTTAATTGAAACAAGCACAAAAAATAAACTGGTTGTAACTGGAAAATTAAGCAGACTGTAAAATTGCCAGGCAGGTTTTGCTTCCTGCACAAAATGTGTTTGAGTAATTAATATTAAAAAGTCCAAACACTTATAAACACTGCAATTTAAACTTGCGGTAATATGTTCATGTAAGATTATGAGACGCAAGACTCATTGAGGCATTGAGAAAAATCCCCCCCAACCCCCCCACAAACACTCACCTACACACTAAAAAACAACAAACACTTGAGAGTATGAGTGCGCACACACACACACACACACACACACACACACACACACTCAAAGTATGCTGTGTACAGACAGTGGAATGGGATGGGCACAGAGAGCCCACTGCAGCAGGGAGTATAGAAGACTGCATTAGCATTCCCCATTTAGCCACTATGAGGCCGTTTCTGTGGCAACCTGCTGCCGAACGGTAACTAGGCGACAGGAACATGGCTGTGTGTGTATGGTCTGCCTGCGTGCTATTGGCTTATTGATGAAGGGGAGGAGAAGGACTCAGTACACCAGCAAAAAAAATGGTGAAGGAAAGGCAAACAATGAAAAAATAGAGTCCATAAATCTTCTTTGCTGTGCTTTTGTGTACTTTGCCTATTCTCTTTTCTCAGTGTTGATGCCGTAGGTAGGGACCTAATGACTCTAAGTGGGGAGCCTTCACAGCACGACCTGGTGACATTTGCGCTTTACGGTATCTTGGCAGTCACGGCTCAGGGCTCTGTGGAGAGCTAATGTCACAGTCAAACCTCTTATAAGCCAATGTAAAAGAGGTCAAATAACTGCTATCATTGGACAGAAAAACATAATGTGGCTGGCTGCTACATTACTGCTTTCAGCGACAACATGCTGCGCTGTGGATAATTGAGACCTATCAGTTGAGGTCTTTGCCTTCGATCCCCGTGTGCGCTATCGACTGTGTACGTGAGCGTGCTGTCAGATCAGCAGATCACTCTCATATCAAGCAGGTGGGAATGTTTGCCAAGGCTCTTCTTATGTGGGAATCTTCTTGAGACAGGTGAGGTGAAGAGTTGAGAGCTTGTACCAGACTGAGTGCTTGTGTCAAGAGGGGAGTCAGAGGGCTGAGATAGGTCACAGCACTACAACCTGCCTCGGTACAAGGCTATGCTCTTCCTCTCCCTCTGGCTTACAGGTGGGGAAAGACGTAGACAAGAGATATGAAGAGAGAGAGAGGGGATAGTTAGCGGTAGGCTGACATGTCTTTGTTCAGACCCAGTGCTGCAGTGTGCTGCAGTGCAGATGATGTCATCTCCACCTGCTGCCTGCTGCTCCAAATGCGATGCACGTCCACTGCAGAGGGAGGATGGGGGTAGAGACGAGTGGGAGGAGAGAGGGAGGAGACAGGGAAGGTGAGCAGCCAAACAGAACTGTAACAACACGGTGACGTTGTTAACGCCCTCCCACTCTCCGGTTTACTCCCATGTGACGGTGTGTGGCAGCAGACGTGGTCACTCTCACACATTTAGGGTAGACTGTGACAAGCTATTTTAAACAAGCAACTAGGTGCAAAAATGAGCAGCACTCATTTTATTTTGAATACTTAAAACGAAAGGTGATTAGTCATCTGAAGTGTAAAATTACAGCTGTCAACACACAAGTACGCCTTCCAAAGCCAGGTTAAGTTTCTGCGGGTGAGCCCAGTTCCCTCTCTTGTGGAGATTTATTAGGCATCTTCCCCGTGCTTTTGTTGCTGTATTCACCTGCAGGACTTGGACCCTTGCTAACTCTCCCCATCCAAATTGAATATGAAAAATACAAAAGGAGAGAGATCTCTTCCCTCTCCTGTATAAAAACCTACACCGACTTTCATGCTCTATCAATTCTCATCTCTGGTGTGGGTTCTTCTGTGGAGTGCAGAGTGGTATCTACTGGGGGTTATTCTAATGAGAACAGCTAACAGTTAAGAGTGAAGGATATTTTTTTTCTTCTTTACACTCTGTTACATAACAATTGGAGTGTGCCTTTTGAAATTACACTGATTATGTTGCTAAATTACTTGTCTCCCCATAGAAGTGAGAGCACCACCTCTAACCTGTGGGACGAAAGAATAGAGAGGATGGGGAAAAAAAACACATTTAAGGGTGTTTTAATAGAGTGACTGTTGCCTTAGCAGAAAAGTGAACACTATGCATCAAGAATGTGAAGAAACAACGTGTTACACTCTGTGCCAAAGGTCTTGAACTTTTATGACTGATAACCCAAATGAGTAATTTTGTCGCTGGCCTTGGGAACAACGCTCATTACAGTAAATGTCTAGTGTTGTCTCTGTGGGACCAGCCAGACACTGGCCTATGACCTGGTCCTGTAATATAGATAAAGAGGCTGGGCTCCATAGGGAAAGTCACAAGTCTAGTTTGGTAAAGGCACTTTTGCACGAGAGCCTTAGCAGAAGTACTGTAACATACTTCCTGCATGATAAAACTAGTGCCTGATCTCTGCAGAGTCAGTAGTGTGTCTTAGCGTGTGATGACTCTTCTGTGTCACTGTGGCACTGCTATTGCTTCATATTAGTTTCTGTCAAAGGACATGGATATCCTCTAGAGAATCAGAGAGCACAGGACCTGGCAAGATGTGCATTGGGTTTCAACCCACACGGCGTCACAGCCCTGCCCCATGTGATCTATCTCATATCCGGGACATGGCAGCAGCTCCTCATGAGACAGGTTGACATACAGACGGATAAGGGAGGGAAGGACAGGGCTGTTTATTGACACGCAGTGGAGCACAGTGGGAGTGAGAACAGGCTGAAGGGAGGAAGAAGACAGCAGGAGAGATTACAGGTAAGGACAGGACAAGGATGAAGTGAGATGAGATGAGAGGACAGGACGAAGGTGATGGAGAGGGGGAGAAATAGGGAGGAGGGGGTCAGGAGAGAGAGGACATGCCAAGGCAGAAGTTGTTATAGAGACAGGTTGGAGAATTCAGTGGTTGGGTCAGGTTAGCGGGCAGCAAAAAGCAGCTTTTCTGTCCCTGCTCGGAAATGTCAAGGATGAGGGCAAGAGGAGAACTATTATTGGAGCCCCATTATCTTGGAAACGTGTGGGCGCTTGTGCACACAAACACCTTGTATTTTCATCCTTGGACTAGTAAAATACTGAGTTCAAGTACAAGAAGCTTGTTGAATATACTGTAATATCAACACACAGCAGCAGTCAGGGTCTTAGACAAACAATATAGACTGAAATACACAGTTGTGTTAGAATCATCGAGTGTCTGTTTTTCTGATTTTAGCTCAAGAAATAGTTCCTCTGTCCTTGGTCATCACAGACTGTATTCTTTATTGAAAAAGGCAAACTCATCTTTTATCCTAGAGTGGCTTACAAACGTATTCATAGAGCGAACTCTCCTTAGAGTGTGGGAGGACATCTTTAATCCTCACTTCTGAACCTCTGGTTGTGTTCATGCCAATCAATTTAGTGCTAGACCTCATTATCTCTCTGCAGCCAGTCAACTTCTCACATGTAACCCAGTAGAAAGACCGGAGGCCAGCCTCCCTCTGGGTCTCTGTGTGAGCTGACTGACAGGGGTTGGTATTTGTGACCATGCAGAGGAAGGGGCCAGGCCATCTGGCAGCAGCCCTCACAGCTGGAACACATGGGTGTCTGTTGATTAGGCTGACTTTACTTGACATAGTGTAATGACTGGTTTTGGATTTGTTCTGTCTACTATTGTTTTTCCTTCCTTTTTTCTTGTATGCAGAGTGATAACAGAAGACTGTTCTGACTGTTCAAACAATAATATTGTACAAGATAAAGACATCTTCTGTAGACTCTGTTATTATGGCATCAAATCTATTTGAGGATCCCATCCATCCATCTGCTCTACTGCTTATCCTGTTCAGGGTTGCAGGGGGTGGGGCTAGAGGCAGGGTACACCCTGGACAGGTCGTCAATCCATCACAAGGCTAACACACACAAACTGACAAATGCATTCACAGTCACACGTAGGAGCTAATTAGAGTTTCCAGTGCACTTAACCTGTGAGTCTCTGGACTGTCAGAGGAAACTGAATCACCTGGAGGAAACTCCTCAGACATGGGGAGAACGTGCAAACGCCACACACAAAAAAAGGACAAGAAAGGCAAATAAAATGACCACTACAGATCCAGACAGATTTAGTTTTGCTTTTTGTCATTTTAGCTGTAAAACATTTTTGCCGATTCCTCTCTGTCAGATGATTTACCATGTTTTCTATGTCCTGGTCCTCAATCCAAAATTATTTTGTCAATGGGCAAATGTTCTTTACTGGCCTTGCGTACAACAATTTGTATCCTGTATACAACAGAGGAAATCCTTCATGCATACGGCAATCAGATTTGATGTCAGACTAAAAACAAAAGTTAAACCAGCCACATGCTTGCATCACTGCTAAATTCCTCTTGTATTTCTCTAACAATCTACAACAGAAACAGTTGGGTAAAACTATAATATTAGGAAACATTATGTTCTGAATCCCAACAGTTTCCACAAAGAAATAATTTATTCCCAGCCATATACTGAAGTTTAATAACTGCAAACAAAGGTCACAGTGCTTGAAAGATACTCTTCTGTTCTGCCACAAAGGTGAAGCAGCTCTTAACCTACTGGCATTTGCCCAGATATATAGGTCAATATGAGAACAGTCTGAACGCTGAATAGATACACATCGTCACATTGTAGGTAAAATGCCAAGAGTGCTCGCACTGGGGATTTACTGTCATCTGCTATCACGTTAATAGAGTGAGGCAGTATTGGCTTTTTGTCTTGGAAAATGGGGTAGTTTGATTTTTTTTTTTTTTTATAGGTGTTCAATTGATACAGTAACAAGTACATATCATTAGCTTCCTATTTGCATAAACAACTATATACTGCTTGACACAGGAGCTGCAGCCAGGAGTGCAAATGAGAGATGAGTAGAGAAATAATTTCAAAGATGAATCAATCTGATATAAAACACCATGGCCCAAGGGACAGGACGTCTCCAAAGCTTTCCATTAATAGTAAGACAACACAGTTAGACTGAATGCATTCACAGGATTCTCAGCCTGTTCTCCTTTTTTTTTTCTCCTCTCAGTCGTTTTTAATACTTTATACTTAGAATCACATTTCAGTCTTTTGTCATATACTGGAATGCTGTCTACAGAATACTGTAGCAACAATTGTAATTTCCAACTGTGGACACACAGGAGAGTGAGCAGAGACATAGACCTGAGATTTACAGCCATCTGATCTTGAATGTGATATATGTTATGCTTTGTGTGAGACTGTGCATATTACCCCCCTCTATTTTAATTCTTTATCTGATGACAACTCAGAGGGATACAACTGCACAGCGTGCTCAGGGACTGAAGCTGACTTTGATAAGCACGTTAGCTGACTGACCCACAAATGCAAAGCAAAGCTAACAGCAAAATATAAGCTCTTTCCCTGGATTTTAGTTATTAATATGCAGCACAATTAGCAGAAAATAGGGAAAAACATATTATCCCCTTATGCTTTATAGCAGATTGGGTCTTATTAGGACAGAAGTGGGCAGCTAAATGCAAATTTCAAATCACAGCACTGACATATTCTGATTGATGCATGACACAATGTGACCTAGTCCATACCACAGACTACAGCCTCAAAACTGACCAAAGGCTCTACTAAATACCTCTTTGACAGTCCCACCTCAAACTACACACAATAAGCTTCACAAAGGTAGTATCCATTGCACGACTATTATGTGGGATTACATTAGATAGACATGGTGTTATTCTCTATATCTACTATATCTTGGACTTAATTGATTTTAAAGTGGATTATTATAAGGTTGGATAAATAAATTGTCACCATGTGAGAAAAAAAGAAAATTAACAAATCAAATTAAGTGTAATAGTCATTAACAGTTAGGGGTCTTGATTGAGTGAAATTATGAGGGAAACTTGAACTGAGGCAAATAAACAGCCAGAAATGTTGTGCTCCCTCTAAATGACTGTTTCTCTGTAAATGTCCCCGTCGCTTTAAACCTTCTAGTCTGGGGTGATCCATCACCTCCAGGTGTAAGCATTCCCACATCAGTGCTGCTGTTGCAACAACTACTACTATTGACATTGCTCCTTTTATCAATATCATGGGTAAAGCCACAGCAGTAACATTGTTGCCTAAAATATTATAACAAGAGATTATACCTGTTATTTTTGATATTATTAGTACAATACATCTGATATACCATATTATAACTTCTCATGTTAGGAACATTTCCACAGATAGTAAGGTAGACAGATAGAGAAATAAACAGTCTTTATTGTCCCAGGTGGAAAATGTGTTTTCACAGCCCCATGCCCCTACATGTATCCCCAAATACACTTACATACAGTATATCAGTATATACAATCACGTATAGAGTGTTCAGTGGGGTGTTTTATTTAGGGCTGCTGGAGCACAAGTATTACCAAAGTGAAATGATCAGTATTAACATTGCTACCCATGCTGCTCCTGCAGCAAGCACGCAACTACTACAGACGCTACTCTACTGCTAACACGACTTCAACTATGACAACTAATACATGATTTTGTGAAGTTCAGCCAAGACACAAACTGTTCCTGCTGCTGCCAAATATACTATGATACACCATTTTGCATTAAAGTGGCCAGTAAACAGCGTCACTTGGTATTACTGCGATGAATGCATGTGCGGAACACCTTTGTACAACAAAGTTGTGTCGTGATTCAGCCAACATTTGCAAAACATCATCTACAAGACTTTGCAACTTTGGTCTAATTGTACAGTATCTTATACAGCGCTGTTCAGAGGCTACTATATGGGCGATGCTTCTCATTCTACGCCTTGAATATAGAAAAACTCTAAACTTCACAGACGAGCAACAGGTAGATAAATGCATATCTGCAGCTGTCTCGCTTTAAAATATTCTGGAAAGCTCTAAACCAAAGCATCGTTTGAAGACTAAACAGGGCTAAAGTGAAGTCGCTGTTCATAGATCCGTGCTGCTGGAAGTTGTTGTCGGCGGCAACACTCGATGGACTGCTGTAGCAACGTGTAGTTAATTGTTTAATTGTGTCTTAATTGTTTAATTGGTCCATGCTGTTGTTATAGTCAGCCCCGAATGCAATTCTGAACCATGAGACAACAGCACAAGCAGATTTCACCACCGACACACTGGCCCCGACAACCTGAGCAGCACTCAGGGCTGCGACAAGCCTCTAATGCGCTAGACAAGAGCAACTACCGTACTTTGAACAACACGTGAAACAGCACTTGCAGCGTGAAGACACTTGCCTGAGTGGATCACAGTGACCACATAGTTCAACAGACAAGACACACAAAAACTACCAGGAAACAGTCATGAGTCCTTGTAATGTTTTGACAAAAAGTACCTAGACTTGGAAAACAGGCAGAGGAGAGCTGTGAGTTAACTTCCTTTACTGTTCAAAATGCCAGGACATCAAATATTTAGTCACTGAAGGCGTCTTAATGAGTCTCTAATTTGCCCAAGCACTAGTCGTGAGTCAGGAGTTGGCTACTATCAACGTCAACTCTCCAGTGTTCTGCAATGAGGCAGAATCACATGAAACACTCGAAGAAGCATGTGGCCAAAACAGACTATATCAAACTCCGCTACAGCACTGAGACAGTGTGACCACATGAAATCACAAGAATCACTTAGCATGCGGGCTATTCCAAAAAACGTGGAACTTTAACTTCTTGTGGCACAAGCTTACACGAGAAAGGCGCAGAATATATATATATATATATATATATATATATATATATATATATATATATATATATATATGTAAAAAAAAAACAAAAAAAAACAGCTCAAACACAACACAAACACAGCACAGCACAGCACTATAGCCATAGGTTGAACTTAACACTTCTAACCTTCTATTTTATTTTCCATTGGTAGAGTCCACCTCAAAGCCAAGAAATACTGCCTCTTTTGTCTTTTAGGAAATGCAGGTGTCATTCACTGGCATCCTGACCCAAAGGAGTCCAACCAAAGCTGCATTTCACTCAATTTGCAGTTTAGCCCCCTCAGTCTGACGGTCAGGCTACTGCATGGTCTTATACGGAGAAAAAATAGTAATAAAAAAATATATATCCTTGGTGTAGACTGAATCTCAGTCTCAACAGAGCACTCGTCAACAATAGAACAAAGTGAGGGAAGAGAGCGACGTGAGGAGAGGGAGAGAGAAAGAGAGAGAGAGAGAGAGAGGAAGACCGCTCACTACTCTTCTTCCTCTAATAGCCCCCTCCTCCTCTTCACTTGTTTCACCTCACACACATACACACTTTCCTAGTGTTTCTAGTAGTCGCTGCTATACCAGCCTGCAGTAAAATGACAAATACCGCTGCTAGGAGACGTTGTGCGCACGTGCCGCCGGTAAACAGACGCCCTAATTCCCGTTTGCTGCCTCCTCCGCGAGCCGTGGTCCTGCTCCTGAAAGCTCGCTCCTTAAATTATTGTTGTTATTGTTGGTTATTTGGCCTATGATAATAATGATAATAATTAGTATTATTATTCAAATGGATCTACTCTGCTCGACGCGTGTGGCTGCTGATTCGGTTCACTGTGCGCCTGCACGGCGTCTCTCCCAGACTGGAGAAAGTCGGTACAACCATTCAAAATACTACGACTGGATTCGCCTTCTCTCAGCCTGGCTGCCGTCTGAAACTAAATCTTGCTCTGTTTGCGGTAGTTTACCATGTTTACCCAAACACGCCCACTCCTCCGCTCCTGCATTGTGTGTACACGGTCTGCCGTTTGTCACGCCGGTGTAGTTGGGCTCAGTCAGTACTGTCAACACGCTCCCCTGAACACTAACAGTCAGTATGCGGCTATGCGGGGCTGTAATTTGGCAGTTCCCAGCGAACCTCTCCCGGCTCGGACCGTGGGATTTGAGCTCAGGGACTTATTGGGGCGGACGGTGAGTGCTCTGCAGCTCCGACAGCTTTTCTGTCCTGCCCATGGCTCCGTACCTGCAGTGCTGCAGAGAAAAGCGCCCCTTCCCCCACTCTGCATTATGACAAATCAAGGCAGGCAGGCAGCTGTGCCATTAGCACATCATAGCACAGTGAGTCTTCCATTGGAGAACAAACTCACAAAGCTGTAGGCTATAGCACACCGCTGCGGACTCAGACAAAATAGCCTATTGCACGTATGACACGTAGTGTCAGCAGCCTACAGTTAATCAAGTGACTGACCGAAGGGGTTAAGTGGCGTGAGTTTGTACAGTCAGGAGTGTAACAGGAGTCTTTTCACACTCGTATTTTGGAAGTGAGCAACTAGAAGGTTAACAATCATTACTAGAATAGATGTGCAGCGCTCTTTGCTTGTTCAGTTGTGCTTCAAGACTGTGCACATTATCGATGAGTACAAATATCCCAGTGATTACATTCTGCCCTACTTCTGAAGTTATAAGGTCTAGATACCACAGTGGGAATTTAATTTCTCTGTGGGCAATCAAATTTAAACATTTACTTTTCCCGGAAAAACATTCTAGTATATAAACCTTCATGGATTTTAAGGTGCACTTAAAAAGAGTCGCCAGAGTCGCTGTCCACAGTGCGGTGGTCCTGAAGCTGCACACGACTGGACACACACGATTTTGCCACAAGGAGGCTATTTGCTAAATCCTGGAGGGACACTATTGTTTTGTAGTAACGTGTATGTGATTGGCACTTCTAAATATTTCAAAGGAAACAATCCTTCCCTTTTGGTTTGGCTAACCCTCTCCACTCTCTCTCTCTCTCTCACACACAAACACATACACACAGAAACTCACCTGGGGTCCCATCAGCTTGATACAATATTACATAATTTGTATAAAGCAAACACACACATATGTCATATTCCTTTAAACGAGCAAACAATCTCAGAATTATGTGATCTACTTACTTTTTGCTATTTTCAGATACTGCAATTACACTTTCCCATGTTATGTGTCAGACTGTGGATCTCCTTCTCTAATAAGTTTTGGAACAAATGATTCATCAGTAGCAGGATGCATCAGAGCTAAATTAAAATGAAATCCACCAGAACTTTAAAAGTGAAAATTCCAGTGCAACCAATGATTTTTGTGGATCGCTACTTGTCTTTACCATCCTCAAATAAAAGATTGCAGATTACCATGAAACAAAGTGCGAGATAGCAGGCAAGGGGTTAATATAAGTAAGGTAATAGGGTGGGCTGTGTTCTTCCTGAGACAGTCAGCTCCTCCTTAACTGGTTCTGTGAATGGGCCAGTGAGGCAGTAGGGTATGAATGGCGGAGGGATCCACTGGTACTGCTGTGCATGGGAGCCGCCAGCTCTCGATTACTCACTCCCACTCCCTCAAGGGCCGTCTGCAATGCAGCTGTCCTGTGAGCCTGTGCTTCACCGTGCCCTACTTTATCCTGTCAATGCTCAAGCACTGCAGCAACGCTTCCCCAGCAGCACAAACACACGCACACATAAACATACAATGATTTACATTCTCATTACATTCTGCTGAACATGTCTACAGTAGGTCTCCTGGCTCGAAGACTTAAGATGAATTTAAACAGAATGGAGATTTTCCAGCCCTGCAGCATTTAGATTATCTAAAATGCTGATCCACAAAAGCTTTCTTATTCAAAGGGGGGGTCACACACAGCAATTTTGATATTATTTGCAAATAGTCATGAACACCAATGTCCAAACCTGCCATTGCATTTGCACTGCTGTATACACAAATAGCTATCTTATTGTCTGATTGTAACATAATTGAGATGAGACAACAAGCCTTTCTTTCCCTGAACTGATCTAAAAAATAAAAACTTTGAATATGACGATGATGAAAGTGAAAATGTCCCACTCAACACATCTTAAGACAACAGAAATAACTCTCAAATCAGTTTCTCTTGAGCAATACCAAGTGGGGCTGGGCAGTATGGTTGAAATCTATATATCACAATATTACTGGGCTGTAGAGTATAACACCCTTATTCCAAGTCACATTTGTTATAGTCTAAGGTCAGATAATATATTTTTTAAGGGCTATTAGGGTTGAAAAGCAGCCCCACTACTAAGAAAAGCTACTTTCCAAAATCTATAATAGTAAGGTTACAGCTTCTATAAGGTCTTCACTTCACTCCATCCTTACTGAACAGAAGCAGCAGACTCAAGACCCAGGCAAGTTCATATATACAACTCATTGCACATATCTTTGTTATTGTTCTACCACTGTACTCCTGTCAAGGTGGTATAACATTAATTCAAACCAAATTTCTGCAGCATTTAACATTACCCATAAACATACAATGCGTGAGTTAAGTTGCCAAAGTGCACAAAATATATATAACATGTTGTTACTACATATGTGGACACATACTGCAAGTGTGTAAAATGGAAGACAACAATTTGTCCTTTGGCACTTTTCAAAGCATTTTATAATGTCTTGCAGACTTTTTGGCTCCGAGGAGAGCTGATGCATATGAATGTGTGAGTTGTGAGAAATTTGGTTAAAGCCAAGCAAGAGAGAGGATTTTTTATATATGATGATTTAGCAGGTCATTCATCAAAATTAAGGCAAGACACAACAGGTGATTACTTACTTGATTATTTATATTAAGACAATTGTTTTTTGCACTGCAAGTTTTCTGAAATTACAGGTTTATATATGCAAATTAGGCATTATCAAATTAATTATACCTTAATTTGCATACATTTCCAGGACAGAAAAACTGAACACTGGGTGAAGCCAGGTGCAAAATTCTCAATAATGTCATTAACATATTAGAGTCAAAGATTTGGGTATATATCCTTTTTTAACTCATTAATTTAGAAAATACTGTCAACAGCCATAAAAAAAAAAAAAAATCCTTCAGAATTAAGATAGGAATATAAATGGAAAGCTTTACTATGAAACCTGTGATGACATGATGCAGGCAACTATCGCAGAACTGCATATTGTGTTACAATGCTAACTTTTAGTGAATTTAGGAGAAATCTACAGATGCAAACAGACACAAACCGCAGGAAAATAAACACCTACATTTGTATTTTGGATGTTTTCTTTCCACTAGTCTGAAAGAAGACATGTTATGGAAGCAAAATAGCCTAAAATCTCAAAATTGAAGAGTGCATGAAATAACAATATTGCCTGCCGTGTCTCACTGCAACAAAATGAATAAGGCAACAGGAGATTTGAAGAGAGAAAAAAAAACTCAGATATCAGATAGAAAGAGTCAAGCTAATGTAAAAGTGAGAGAGACGTACCATCCAGCGAGAGCCAGTCGTGCTGAGATGATGGCAGTGAAGGAAGAGCGCGGGCCTTGTACTCAAACACCACAGAGTTCGAGATGATCTGGTTACTGACAGCCACCTGCAGCGTCACCAGACCTGTGTCATGAGCTGGAGAGAGGGAAGATAATGAGACTTCAGTGCATAGACAGTACACACAATGTCACTATGATGTGTGCAGATTAATTTATCGGTAGTGACTGGCTCCATTTTCTGTGCACAACTACTCTTTGTGTAAACAGAAATATGATTTAGGGCTTCATTTACATAATGACATTATAATTGAAATATTATAATAAATACAGTGACTCACATGGTCTTCAGGTTTAACCTGCTTTATTTCAAATTAATTTCAGTAAAAATTCATTTTTGACTGTTTTGACATACAGTAGCTTAATATTATATCTAAATATCACTGAGATTCACTTGTAAAAGCAGCAACACTTTCCTTTAAAATGTAAGTGTAGAAAACCATAATACACACACAAATTGACCAGGTCAACTGCATATTATCAGCCCACAGACTATTAATTCAAACAAATACATTAAAGCTAATATTATCGATAATAGATTAACATTTCATTAATAAACATAAAGCTCAGCTACATACCCATGCACCCAAAAATAGAAAAAAAAAGTATTAACTGTATAAAAAAATATAAGATTTTACTACAGAGGCTGACATAGTTAAAAAAAAAAAAAAAAAAAAAAAACTGAAACACCAGTAGTAAATTTGAACATGGTAGACACTCCTCCTCATCAACATCCTTGTCATGTTTCATGCATGTGATCTTTGTCCTGTTTTATGTTTTACCTGGGCAGTAGCAGCGCAGCACCCCAGGCTGGATGAGAGAGGCTGGGACTGAGATCTGGTCAAACAGGCAGCTGTAGTTTGAGCTGGCCTCCTGCCAGGGCCCAGTGATCAGCACCTTTACTCCACCCTGCAAAACAGGACAAGTGGGTAAAACAAACTCATAACACTCCTGCCAAGTCAGGTTTAAGTGTCCCTGATTAACAGCAATTGTTTTCACCACGCCATCTACAGTGCAAAGGTAAGAACGGCACCAAGGAAAAGAAAACACCTGCTCTAGTCTGATCTCTGCTGCCATCATGTGGACAACCGCTGTTATTTTACTACACCGATTTTACTAAAACAGCCAACCAACTCTGACATTAAACTATTATGCTTCCCTCCAGAGGCTGAAGGAGGGTATTACTACTGACAACATAATCATAAAACTGTGCATTATGCAAGAGAGAAGTGAAAAGGGAAATCTGGTGCTTAATATATTAAGAGGTCTACTTATTATTTTGTAAAATATTTCAGTGAAATTGTTGGAACTCATCTTCATCTACAATGTTATATCCATTCTTCTCTGCTAGCACAGCTCACAATTGTTTTATGATACATTTATATTTCAAACATTTAGCTGATGCTATATATATTTACTGAAAGTCACAGCAACACGCCATTATGCTTATAAACTGCCACTACAATCTCCACATGACTGGTGGTATACTTGTCAAATTCGCACTGACTCTACAATAATGGCAAGAGCCTCTCATCAAGACTATGATGCAAAAATTTTTTTTTGTCTCTTTAGGGAACATTTCACATATCCATTCTCTTTCCATTTTTTAAACTCTCTTTTAATTTATAACTATTTTTTTAATCATCAACAGTCATTTTGCACAATCATTGTTTTCACTCATTCAGTGTGCTCATTTTTCACTGCTTTTGGTTTTGGGGATACATGAATTTAAAGTGACAGTGTAGCCAAAATCTATCTTCAGAGTATCAAACTCTCACCCCACTTAGGCTTGAAAGGTGGCTGTAAACCACATCTATCGTTCCCTATCAATCAGGCTTTTTTGCTTGTGTGAAAACCTGCTATTGGAATTCAAATACAAGAGTGCAGGTGCAGTATAACATTGCTTGAATGTACGTTGATATAGAGGACTTAAACTTTATGTCAATGTTCAATGTTCTATAGGCATCTTAACTGAAAAGAGCAGTGCTATTTACTGCTGTATCTGGTTAATATTCAGTGCGTTTTAGGAGAATACTGACTATAACTTAAGTAAAAACAATTTTTTTCAACCCAAACAACATGAAGAGGAGGCCACAGTATGTTTTTCAGCCCCTTGGTAGTGTCTGCAGCTCTAACAAGCTGCACCAGTCAGAGGGTAGGGTAGTCTGTTCACAGTCTGACAGGCAAAACCTGTGGCAAAAAAAACAGCAAAGCACTTGCTTCTGCTTGTACAGCTTATTGCTGTGAGCACACAGAAATAATTGAAGGCAACCAGAATGAGTTCATAACATTTTTCTTGAGTCAGAGCTTCTTTCATCTGGATTATAGCACCAAGACAATTAGTACGAGGACACGTGTAAAGGGACAAAAATAGGATTTAAAAATTTTGTCATGACATCCCCGTTGGATATTATTCCCTAGGACAAGTGACATGGATTCAAGCTGACCACAGCTGCAGTTGTTCATAAGCAAAGTACAAACCATCTCAAGCCTTGGTATAAGGCTATAGGGGTGAGTGTTTGATAACCAAAGGATAAGAAAATATTGATTAACCCTCTCAGGTCCATTGCTTTTTTGCTTCTGCATGAATGAAGCATGGAAATAGTTTTTCGACTTGTGTGTGTATATTTAAGCTAAAACTTCAGTTCTGTCTCGTCACTATTCTCTGTGTCTGTTAATAAATACGCAAATAAACATAAAACAATATTGTTGTATTAGGAGTACAACTTCCTGACTGAAGACAAAATCCTTAAATAATCATTTTCAGTTCATAGAGAATTTTTACTGACACATTTGCAGAACAAGCACATCAGTTTAAAATGTAACCGTGCATCCAAAGGGTTTTATATTTGTCCAGACACTGGTAAAAAAACACATCAAATGAACTTAAGTCTGGCTGTCACAGCTCCAACTGCACATTATCTAAACCACTTTGTTGGAAGTGAAAATGGTGATTGTATATGAGCTGTTCATTAAACTTACTGAAAAATTTTGAGAATATAATAGGTATTTACATTATTTAAAACCTATTGGGCTGCTCTAGTTCAAAATGAAGAATTGACTCTTTTGAGTGGAGTCCTTGTGATCCAACATCTTAGCAAACAGGCTGGCACATAATTGATATAATGAAAAGGAATGAAGGGCTAAAAAGAAGCCCCCAAAACACTGGTTGTGAAAAAAGAAATTCCCCCGTCACTCACCTCAGGGTAGGACCACTCAGGAGAGTAGTCAGTGACCATGAAGAGTCGGCCTGTGGCCTGAAGCATCCCCAGAGCCCCTTGGGCCACAGCTGCAGAAACCACCTCTGCTACATTCATGTAGGACAAGGAGCCTGCCTCTCCTGTGTTTCCCCCTGCTCCGGCCCCTCCACTCAGAGACTGGGGGCTACAGCAGGGTTGAAGGCAGAGCTCTGAGCTGTTGTAGCCTGAGCCCCTGGCCCCTCCATCTTCCTGGCCTTGCTGGGGGGCCCCACCAGCTGTGTTCTGACTATCGGAGCTGTGGGATGTGACGAGCTGGTGAGCATATAGGGCTCCTCCGGCTGACATGGTGGTTCCACTGCCATCCACTGAGATGAAGTCATTAATGAGGTCAGAGAACTGGTTTCCAAAAGAGATGTCAAAGTGATCCAGACTGATCTCCATGCCCGCCCCCCCGGCTCCTCCGTTACTGGCTCCTCCACCGAGGCCTTGGTGGGTGCTGACAGCGTTATAGAGTCCCTGGACCATGCTTGTGCCTTGGAGGAGAGGCTGCAGCTGCTGTTGCTGCTGGGAGCGGTTGCTGCCATCACTGTTGCTGTTTCCGTTATGAATTGCTACCCCTTCTCCTCCACCTCCAGTCCCTCCTCCGCCACCATCCGAAGCCTGTTGCAGGTAGTGCTCTGCGCCCCCTCCCTCTCCATTCCCTGCCCCACAGCCCTGAATGTGGTCTCCTGGCTTGAGGAGATTCTCAGATCCATTCTCAGTGGCGCCAGCCTGAGCTGAGTTCACGCTTCCTGGTTGCTCTAGACCCACCACCTCCTCATGCTCAGTGCCAAGCCCAGGAAAGGTCCCCTGGTACTGGAGCAGCTGGAGAGAGCCAGCTTGGCCAGGACCCTCTGTGGGTGAGCCTCCATTACAGTTGGCCCTGTGCTGGGTCTGGTGAGCCTGGTGGTGGTGGTGGAGGTGGCCATTACTGCCAGGGGAGTCTGTCTTCACCACCTGTAGCCCCATATAAGCTCCAGAGTCGTGGGAGTTGTGCTCCATCAAATGTGTTTTCTGGCCCATGCTGGGCCTCCCCTGCTGAGCCTGACTGGTCTGAGAGGTGTCCTGGAGGAAGAAGCTGGGTGAACGATTCTGGTGTTGCATGTGAGGACTGGACATGGCTTGACCATAGCTTGCTGTGGTTGCATTGGAAGTGTAGTCCTGCTTGGCATCAATAGCACTGAAATCCATCTGCTCCAGTGTGGTGCTGGGACTTAGACCCCCACCAGAGGGAAGCAGGGAGCCTGCAGCGGTCAGAGTAAGGCTGCCCTGGCCTGAGCCAGCACCAGATGACGCAGACACCCCACTGCCACAGTTTACTACTGCCCCCACCTGGTAGCCACTCTCCTTTGCCAGCTGCTGCTCAAAGGATGTGTCTTCTGTCTTGATGTTCTTTACCAAAGCTGAGCTGAAGGTGTAGCCGTTGTCTGCCATGGTGGGGGAGCGCTGCAGACTGCCGTTGGTGCTACTGCTGCCACCGGAGGAAGATGAGGTTGAGGAAGAGTTGCCCTCTGTCTTCAGTGCACTGCCTCCATAGGTCTGGCCCTGTTTGGGGTTGTTCAGGAAGCAGTCGGGGTCAAAGTTCATATTGGTCTCTGGGATCTTGATGCTTCCAGAGTCCAGACTGCTGGAGAGCACCAGTTCCTCAGACACTCCAGCTGTAGACAACATGGCAAGACTATCTCCTGCTGCGGTAGTCCCAGGTTCCCCTACTCCTCCACTGGGGAAGGCAAATTTGTGACGATCAGAGGTCACAGACAGCACCAGGCCCTGTGAGGTGGCATCTGCACCCATCAGGTGAGTGTTTGGACCCCCTGTAGGAGACATGCTGTAGACAGGATCTCCAGTGACCTCAGACATAAAGACACTCTGGGACAGGCCAGACATGACAGAGGCCACGTGGCTCATCCCTGTCACCACGGGGCTGTCAGCCATGTCTGGATCGCTGTTGAGGCCGCTGCTGATGGAGACAGGGGAGTTCTGCGTGGTGTCAGGGACCTCAACCTGGTTGGTGGATGACACCTCTGTGCTGTTCTGGTGCAGCAGGACAGGCTTGTGGACTTTGCCATTGCGTTTCTCCCTGGCACTGCCCCCTCCGCCTCCCCCAGAGCTTTTGCCTCCACCGTGGGCACTGTGCTCAGTCTTCCCCTCCGACACATCGTTGTTTTGTACCTCAGAGTGGGCACTGCTGTAACCCCCTGAGCGAGGGTCCACTTTAGGGGAGATGATGCGGTGTTTGGCGCTGTTGCATTTGTGGTGCACACTGCTCCCTGCACCTATACGAGGACAAACAGAGCAAACCACGTTGGGGATTTGGATAGGTGAGGAGGGTAAAGAAAGGGGAAAAAGAAAAGACAAATATATTGATTTGCAAGAACTGGATAATACTACTGTTTAAGGAGTAGAGACAAAGATGGATGATCTGTTTGTTTTTGTATTTATCAGCTTGTGAGAGAAGACTTAAATAAAACTAGCCTTTCTTTTTTAGTATACAATGAGTGAAGCGTATGAGAAGTTTTGCATGGCTTGTTACTTTAACTCTTTAGAAATGAAAATGCAAACTGGGTTATCCAGAGTCATTTCTTTTCATAAATCAGTGAACCACTGCTCTACATTGTTTTCCTGAGTTACAGCCTGGTGAAATTACACAGATTAAAATAACTGATTGACTAGCATGACATTCGAGAACAGCTGGGCTATTTCAGATATGGCCCTGATATGGTTATCACTAAACAAGAAATAACAAAAAAGGCAATAACCCTGAAACTCAATTTCAGTGTGAATCACCTACCATTAAAAGACCTCTATCACCTTGTCTGATCTACCATATAACAAACAGTATCTTTATTGAGCCTTTTTGCTTATCTCACTGAATTTTCAAATTCTCTCTTGAGAACAAACTCCATCCCACCCGCTAGCCCTTACCCAGGGTGCCCGTGCAGAGGCAGTTGTGAGTCCGGGGAGGTGGCTTAGTTTGGTGGCTGTCCAGAATCTGTTGCACTAGCTGCTCCACTGAGAAGCCAGAGCTGCTGTTCCCATTGCTGCAAGTCCACTTGATGCCATGAACTGCCGGGAGAGAGGAGGAGACAGAGATGTCAGCCAGCCCAACAGACCACCAGCCACGCCAACCCCCCGCCCCACCCACTGTCCTCTCTGTCTACCTGCCAGTTTGCCTCGTGCTGCTCGCTGGACACCTCTCTAAAATGGCCAAGGTAAAATGGTACAATAGAAAAATTCATTTTCCTGGTTTGACCTGAATGGAAACAAACAACCTGCTGAGTAGAATTTGAGTGGCATTACCTTTGGTTTTATACATGCTCTGACTATTCTTCATTACCACGTTCTCCGCCCTCTGAATAACTCTAAACTCCAGTATGTGTCCTGTTTTCTTAGTCCAGAATTGAACAGTAGTCTCACCTCTCTGGAAAGTCAAACCTTCTGTAGTGCACTGCTGATTCTCTATTGTGCCTCTTTACCTCCCATGTGTCAGTGTCTGTTGCTACTCCATGGCCTCCCCTCTGTGAGTGCTGATGAAGGTGACAACGAGCTCAATCCTTCCACCCTCCACCCTTACCCCCGACCTATGACTCTGTTCTGACAGGGAAAGCCTCTGGGGAGGAACGTCACCTAGCTGCTGCCGGATCCGCTGCTGCACCAAAGGAAAAAGAGAGGCTCTCTCCTGTAAAGCTCCACTCCCTGCCTGAGTCACACCTCGCTAGCACCTCCTAATACTTTTCTTCGCTCCACTTGCCAACCCGCCACCCCTTCTGATGAGACAGATAGTGGTTTTAGTGGCTGTAAGGTGGTAGGAGACACCACTGAGTGCTGCAGTGCTCAGGCTCTCAACCGGGAAAAAAGGTAATATTTCAGAAGTGAAGCATATTTAGACTATCAAACAAAATCAAGCCAGCTTTAATTCAAGTTCCCTACACTTCAGTACCTCCTTTAGTTAAATATTCAAGAGAGAGAGAGAGAGAGAGAGAGATATGTGAGTGAGCTTTTACAGCATGTATGAAAAACAGTAAGAATTTCTTTCTTGCATGTCTGTTTGCATATGAGATAAAAGGAAATGGAAACAGCGTAAGAGGGTGAGGGTAATGCAGATTAAAGAGAGCGCTAGTTAAAGCAAAGTGAAAAAAGCCAGGGAACATGATTGGATGACTGTGATAAGGATCTGACTTGAAAGCTTTAAGATGCTTTGGCAGATTACAGGCTGGTCACCAGCAGATGTCAGCAGAGCTGCTGTGATCAAGCTCAGATCATATGCTCCACAGACAACTCACTGTGGGAGGTTATAGAAACATAAACAGAATTCATTTTGATAAATTATGAAGTCAGATTTATTCACCCATTAATCTTCAGTGAAAAAAAAAAAAGATTGGACACCAAATGTGACAGGAAAGTTTCATCTAATGTCATTATAATTACCGCACAAATGATTGTGTCTGTCTGGAGACCTCATCAGAGAGTGCGGCTTGAGTCTCCATTCACCTCCTGACAGTGTGTAATGCAAACAGTACAAATGAGATGATGCTAGTATTATTAACACGAAGATGATAAGGCCATTGGAACACGAAAACTGCCGTTATGAATCTCCTTCCGTGACTGAACCAGTAGGGAAGCTGCGGGACAGAAGAGCATCCGTTCTACTGATCTGACTCAGGGAGGGTGACCAAGCACACTCAAAAGATATTTGCCTTATATTTAAGATTATGTATTTTAATTGCATATATATATATATATATATATATATATATATATATATATATATATATATATATAGAGAGAGAGAGAGAGATACCAGATTTATATTGCATAAACCTAAGCATTTTAAACACATTGGATTTATTATTACTATTACATAAATCTCATTCTTACACGCTTCATTTATGTTTGACTGACAAATATGCATCATATTAAATTTATTAGTTTGTTTATGTTAAAACTGTATATATAAATCTGAAATATTAGGCTATATATTTGTTTGAGTGCAAGAGTGAGAGCCTAATGTGACAGCTTACATCCACCATGTAGAGCCATCCCTATTTGTCCAAACAATCTTGTCTCCCCTCCACCCTGATCCCTCATGCCAGAATTGCCACAGCCCTCTTCATCCAGATGGACATCACCCCCGGAGACTCTGGGTTGTTGACGTACAGTTACCACCGTGTCTGCCTGTCTGCTTTTCTCATTGAGGGTTATGTTCCAAAGCAGACATGACAGGAGCAGTGCCACTAGGCTTAATCCCAATGGCAGCAGCAGCAGAGGCACCAAACAGCAACCCAGTCACATCATCATCCTGATGACTGCATCCTGTCATGAGCAGCATCACATAGCCCTAATGACAAATACAGTTGATCTGTGGGACACACGCATATCCCATCTGGTTGCCTCTGCACCGCTGGGCACTATATGGGACAGTGGAATACAACAGTTTACATGATGGCCAGCCCTGTCTGTCTTGCCTTGGTCTTTTCTTCTGTGGCTCTGTCTGTCTGGCCTGGAGACAGGCCTTCTGTCTGTCTGAGTGTTTGTTAAAGCCGCTCATGCACTATCTGTCAGCAGGCTGGGGGCATAGCTGGGGAGAGTGCTGCGTGTTTATAGCATTAGACCAAAAGAGTGAATCAAGCTGGCTGCCTTGTCTATGGAACTGTAGCGTGACTGAGTAGTGATGCCACTCTCTTACCCCCCTTCTCACCCCTTTGCTTCTTCTCTTTCTCATCAAACACTGTAGGGTGGTAAGGAGGACAAGGTCAGACAAGGCCATGTTTCACAGGGCTTATATTTGAACTGCTTCGTGTGAGCATCCGTGCATGTGAAAGTTTTTGTGACTGAGAGCACGAGTGCACGCATGTGTTTTTGTCGTGGGGAGACAGAATAAGCTCAACTGATCCATGAAATCCACATTTTTCCTTTGTTGTTTTTTTTGTATCATTAGAGGTGTCAAATGGCTTGTGTGCTGAAATATCGTGAAGAGAATAACAAAAGGGAAGAGCAAGATGGAATAGGGCAATTATACCGCAAAAGTTGACATTGTTGTGGAAAAATAACTATTTGACATGAATCCGAGGTTCCTTAGCTGACAAAAATCAGCTCGTGAAATAGGATCCATCATCATTATATAACAACAGTGCACTAACGTACAGCCACACACGTACCATATATGACCCTGTGTCAAACTGTGCACTGATGCAATCTTGCACTCTGCACTCAAGTCAGAGTCAAACTATGAAGTCTGATTCTAGATAAAGGGAAAAGGAAAATCTGTTCTGCTATTTTCCTCTGAGGAATCATGGAAGTTCTGCTATTTACAGAAAATGAACCATAGCACTGCTCACATATAATATTCCTGTGCAGTGCAAAAACATATCTGCTAATACATGCATGTTGTATGGTGAGAGCTAATGTATAATTTAACATTAAATAATGCATGGATAATACAGCATGACTTTATCACAAGTATGTGCTCCCTACATTGGGATGGGGGGGGTCGTTATCTCACAGGACCACTAGATGGCAATGTTGTTCCATCACTGAGCTTGTGTTGACATGCTGGCTGTTCCAAGAAAAAGAGACAGGGATAGAGAGGAGAAGAAAGATAGAAAGCAAAGACAGAAAGCACGAGAGGGATTTTTTTTTTTGCTCTTTATGTAGCCCCCTCATGTAGCCTGGCAGCTAGAAGGCATCTCACACTCTCTCCCTCTTTGTCCCAACAACTCCCAAAGTTAATGACTTCACGCATTACTGCAAATTGTGCTTGGTTTTTACATTAAGCCACAGACGTAATGAATACAGTAGGCCGTTGTTGCTCATCTGCTGTCCTGAGGTAAGACTTTATGTTAAAATATTTCCTAAAACTGATAGCGAGCACAGCAGTGAGGAGGATAACAAAATGGCCAAGATCTCAGTGATGATGGTCTGGACTGCCTTGTCAGTATGCAGCCAGCATGCGTGTGTGCTTGTAAAGCTGCTGACACGTTCCTCTTTACCTGGCCACATCACCAATAATTGGCCATCGGAATATCAGTCACAGCCCTGCTGGCCCCTGCCAGACACACCCGAATCACAGTCTGGTTATAAAGGTATCTTAACAGCTCTCTGAAAGATTTTCAATGCCCCACAAGCCCCGTTTGGCTATTATCATCATCAGACAAACCCTGACTTTTTCCAAAACATTGCCTCATCCTTTGGGCAGGTCTAGAGACTCATAAAAAAACACATAGTGCATCTCACAGAGCATTAGTAAAGCTGATAACAACAGGGATCAATCCATTGAGGGGGGAGAGAGACAAGGAGAGCCAGAGAGAGGGTGGATGGGGGATTTCTGGTGAGTCAAACATTCTTGCTCCCACGCACTAACATGAATCAATAACCAGCCTGCCGCCCTTCTCTGCCTTGACTTCCTTCACGGGCCAGAGAGGAGGTGCACTCTCAGCCTGACCAGAATGGTGCCAGAGGTCTAGGGGAAGAGCTGAACTTTGACCCGTAATTCGCAGATGGCTCCAGGAGGAGCACAGAGTCATATAACAGTGTGGAAACACTGGGCGAAGATGCTATTCGACTGAGGTGCTGAGGGCACTTAGTGTACTAACTATCAGCAAATAGGACTGGACATTAAATCCTCAGACGAAAACAACAGCCACTATGTTTAGTCTTTTTATGCATCAGACTTGTAAAAACTATCAAAGCCTCTAAAAAGGAGACAGCAACTGTTTATATCTAAGGCTATGAATAAACGTTGGAACTGGGATGATAACAACTGATGAATGGATACTTCTGAATGGGATTTTTGAAATACTCACACATGGGCTTGAGCTGGCCGATCAGCTCCTCCTTGGTCCACTTGGCCCACTCCTTCTTGTCTGTATTGATGGAGCACAGGATCGGACCACATGGTTTCCCACAGTCCTCAATGGCTGGAACATTCAAATAGTGGACGAGCACAATATCAGGGTTCTGTGGGGGGAAAACAGAGAGGAAGGGTGGGTGGGTGGGTGGGTGTTAGACGAGATGTCACACTAGGTAGACTCGGTTAGATAGGGAGCGCAGTTTCTTGAATATAAAATAGTTGAGTGGTGGTGACACTTAGATAGTGTGGCTCAGCTGTGAGGGCTTTTATGTGGAACATGCCAGCTGGTTGGAGAGAAGTAAAATGTTGCTGGAGTATAAGCAGTGCGTGGTAACCCCTCACACAGACAACAGAGCCCAGGAACAGAGGAGGAAATGCACAACTCAAAACACAACCAGGGAGCAGAACAAATCTAGGATCAGAAATCTGCAATAATCTCACTCATTACGTGACTATCTGTATCTCCAAATGTGTGTGCGTGCGTGTGTGCTTGGATGCGTATACTAGTGTGTGTGTATTTGTATGTGCATATGTGTGATAATTACAATGTGTGCTCATGTAACACACTTATGGCATTTTGTCAAGTCCTCCCACATGGTGAGCTGATGCCCTCAATTAACTCTGCCTGTATTTACCAAGTCAAATCTCAACAATTTGCTGCCTGCAAATTGTTACTGGGTTACCTCTGCAAATTCCCTAAATTGACAGCTTATGGATAATAGGTAGCGTTTAAAGGAATGTTGGTGTCGGCATGAATAACATCAATTCGCTTCTGTAATCATGAAAAGCTTTGATTACGGGGCATGGCAAAAAATCACACAAGGAATGTTCCTGTTTCAGTCCTTATCGCTTCCAATTTATCATAAACATCCGATCCCACACAAACCTAGCACAGTACAACATCCCCATAGTGACACATAGGATACAAGTAAAAGCTGCACTGATTACAACAGACCTGGAGGCAGCCAAATATAGGTATACAGTATATGGAAGAAAGATTGTAAACAGATGTATGAATAAAGTACGAGCGTGCACGCAAAACCACACTCACGCACGTGCACGGACTTGCAGCTAAACAAGACGCAAGAATCGACAAACCAACAAAGACCTTGATAGAGAAAAATGCCGTGACAACATGTGTGCGTGACTGCAGTTTGAAGCTTCATCAGTACTAAGTGGCAAATAAATCACAGCGCTGCTACTGTAGGTCTGTGCTCCCTCTCAGTGTGTACCATTAATCTGGGAGAACACCAACAGCCCCCCCCTTCTCCCCTTTCATCAGGCAGGGGTGTGGTTGGGGGCAAACACATCCACATAAACAATTACTTCTCTGAAAAAAAACCAAAAAGCATCCCAACAACCACCAGCATCTATGACGTGTCTGGCCAGTCACAGCTCCAGTAGAGGAGCAGGAACAAGGCGTATGTAAAAGCAGTCTCAGCAGGACACGCTGGAGCTGGACATTGCACTGCGTTATCTCACTCTTCTCCTTGTCCCCTGTCATTGGTATGGACACTAGGTGACGACTGCTGCACTGTTTGGATGGAGATGGCACGGGGCGGTGTGCGATGCACCCAGATGGCACCACCAGCTGTGTCAATAGCTAAGAGATGCCCCTCAATCTTTACTAGGAACGAGAGCGGCGAATGTAGAAGGCTTCATTCAATTACGAGCGCACATGAATGTATGCGGATGTACGGGTGCAAGCGGGAACATGCACAGACACACAGCTCGAGCATGAACACACACACACACACACACACACACACACACACACACAAACAGACTGAGCATGGAGAAACACATTAGCATTCTATAACAGACACATACTGTATATAACACATACTCAAAAGACGCACAAGGGGTATCTGAACAAAATCACACACGTGGTTACAAACAGTCTCCTCCCTCCAACACCCACACGCCCAGCTGTTTCCTCCCTTTTCACACATACTGTAGCTACACAAACATGCACACACATATGGACTAAACACCAAGGGAAGAGAGCATGTGGCAGCCCATCCAAACACACCTAATCTTTGTCTCTGTGCTTTACTATTAGGAATCTGCTATCTGTTGTAAACCAAGGAGGGACCCAGAGGTGCCTGGAACTTTCGCTCTCCTCTCTCTCTCCAGTTCCTGCTTCGCTTCTTCCTCGTCTCACTTTACAGCATGTTTCACAGTTCTCTCCCAACTCGAGCCCACCTCCACTTTGAGAGGGAAACAACACAATGAAAATGTAAAGCGTCACATAAATCTATCAGGATGGTAATTTAATTTAATTTCCTGCTGGCTGCTTTCTTTTTCCACAGTGTAATATCAGGAGTTGGTTCTCCAGGAGCAGGTGAAAAAGGCTGAGGGGGAACTTTTTGCCTGGATACTATTTTCCGGAGAAAATGAGGTCTCATTAACTTATTGATTAATTGTGTAATGTAGTCTTTTGGTTGTTTTTTCAATCGTTCCCCACGCGGGTCTCAGGGCAGCTTTCCAGGCCTCACTTCCACAGTGGAGGGGGGGAAGACTGGGATACGGCTGCAGGAGCCTGTGTTGAGCGTGTAGATGAGGATGAGAAGCTGTTTGCATCTGTGTACATGCGTTTGTATGATAATATATGTGTATGCGAGCTTGAGCCTACAAATACATATGTGTCAGCATGTTAGCAATATCTGTAAGCATGTGTGTCAACAATTTCACATGTAAGGCGTGAACGTATCGCTTATGTGTAAAATGTAGCATGTCTCCAGCCAGCGTTTTGATGTTGCTGTGTTGTGTTAATGTTTACTGCGCCTCCGTAGAACAGATGGATAGATGTTGAGCTAATTACTAGCAGAGTCTTGGGGAGTCAGCCATGGGGGCGGAAGGCCTGCTGAGTGGGTGGTGGAGCTCCTTCCTGCCCCTCCTTTCACCACTCTCTCACAAGCACACATGCACAAATACATCCGTACACAAAGACTATAAAAAAGAACGCACAGTCATGCACACACACACACACACACACACACACACACACACACACACACACACACACACACACACACACACACACACACAGACGATCGCAGTCTAATACATAGTGCAAGAGACACGCATGAAAAAGTTGGCGTGCCAAAACTCACACACACATTTGCACACACATGCATATGCGATATCCAAGACATCGCCATCGCAACCGGAGGATAAAGGTGCTGTTGTAGCCAGGCAACAGGTTTCTCTGGCACCCACGCACTTAGAGGCAGCCAGTGCTCCTACGATCTCTCAGTGACTGCCTACCTCGTCCTGAAGTCATACACCCTGTTCTACTCCAAAAGACAAGGATGGAGAGAAAGAGAGAGAGTCGCTAATGGAGCTGAAGACACACAAGGATTTAGATGTCGGTGGAGACAGATACAATGACCTTCTATTCTGTGCAGAATGTGAGGCAGTGGATGTGTATGTTCAGCTGCAGCTGAGATATAACTAACTGAGACTCGAGTACAAAGCACATATATTGGTGGAATCTGTGGTATGAGTGGTCAAGTAATGTGTCTGCTGTCTTGTTAAATCTCGGTGACCTCTGCCATTCTCTTGCAACACCTCCATGTAGCTGCTTCTATGACAAAAGCCCCTTTTATACAGCCGGTCCAAAGCAGGAATGGCCGCCTCGCCGTTCTGTATAAAAGGTATGAACCTGGAATGGGTTGTGTGTGTGTGTGTGTGTGTGTGTGTGTGTGTGTGTGTGTAGGGGGGGGGCACATTAAGTCGACAGCGGAGGTTGACGTCTGTGTAAAAGGGAGAGCCGTTATGGTGGCACAGACGCCGACGTCACGTTTCTGATTCCTGAACGCCAACATCTAAAATCACACACTGGGGCAACAATATGCCGACTGTTTGTACACAAGCATAACGAGGGGTCTTCTTCATGGCAATTTAGTGGGATCCCTGTTTAAAAGAGGCTAGAGAGAGAGTTTTCAGATAGAGATATGTGGAAAGACAGAGAGGCAGAGACAGTAAGAAGAATGAGAGTAACAGCTCTTATATTGTCAGGCAGCCAGCTCTGCTCCATGGTTATACTCTAACATAGTAGGCCTCGCTTTCACAACCCGTGCACAAGAGCGATAAGAACACCATTAACATGAAAGGATCTTAATTGAGAGGGGATGCTTCATGGAACGTGGATGAGGCGAGGAGTGCACGGGGAAACCTTGTTTCTCTCTGATAAAATAACCCCCACCGAGGAATGGGGGCTTCAAAGTCTGTCATAGTGAAGGAAGGAGCAGAGCAGACAGGGGCTCAGGTATGGGAAAAGCTCCCTCCTTTTCCACTTTTACTCTGAGGAAAGAATAGTGGAAAATAAGCAAAGGAGGAAAGGAATGAGACAGCTCTTCATGGGAGAATTGAACTAGCACGCTACAGGGATATCCATTTCAATACAAAATATCATGAAAGCAGGAGCAGTCAATTGTTTTGTCACAAACATTCAGCATCAAGGCATAAATACAGAGGGGAGGTGCATGTGTTGGTATATTTGTGTTTGTGGATCTATCTGTGCCTTTGTATATTTGTGTCTGCCTACATTAAATTATAAATAGAGTGTGAATGAGTGTCTAGAGGCAGATTTCTGTATGTTGGTTGGCGTACGTACATCAGTATGCATGCAGAATGAGTGCAATGAGCTGTGAGTCTCAGTCTGAGTGCATCTGCTATTGTAACTGCATATTCATGCTATTTGTGCGTGTGATGCATATTAGAATTTGTGGTGTGCATCTCTTCAGACGTCTGTGCAGTTTCATGTGGATACAGAACATCTGTATGTGTGTGTGTAAATGTGTGTTTGGTGTCGTGTGCTGTGGTCCGCTGAATGGGTACGAGGCCCCGCTCTCTCGGCTATGCGGGGGCAGTTGCCCTGGCAGTGGCATGGTGATGGATGGCATGGGGTGCCAGTCATTAGGCAGCCTCCTGGCCTCTGGCACTGAGGTTGCACTCTTAAACACCGCCCTCCCCCGCCTGTCCCCAAACACCACTGCTCATTTCAAGGTCAGCTGCCTCTGTGGTGCTGTAAGTTCACCTCCACAAGGCACAAGACTTCTTCCTTTTGTTTGGAACCTTTATCGCTCACTGCCAACGGGTGTGTTTTAGACTGTGGGGGTGGCTGGCTGGTGCCTTGCCTCGTGCAGACACACAGAGGCACAGACAAACACACACACACACACACACACACACACACACACACACACACACACACACACACACACACACAGTACACGAACACACACACACACGAGGTAAACAAAACTCTACGTCAAACCTTCCCAAAAAGGCAGCAAACAGCCTGAAGCTCCCGTCTAGGTAGCAGAGTAATCCCCTATCTGAACCCGCTTCCCCCCACTCTCTCTCCAGGTCTTCTATGACAAACTCTTTGTTTAAATGTTCCCAGTTTAGAATACAGACATCCTAATTGGGGTGTCTGGAGTCAACGCTCAACTTAACTGCTACAGTTCACCCTCTGCTGCACGTGGCTCTCAACCAACTGCAAAACTGCCTGAGTGCCAAGCTAAAACAATTCCTGGGGTGGGTACCAATCCAGGGGTAAGAGTCAGTTTACAGCAGGTTCCTTAATGTGAAGTGCCTCAACTGCCTCTGTCCAAAGTCTGTGAGAGGCACGGGAGGCATAGCAGGAGATCCTGATTCAGGGAAGATTCCTACTGCACCTCTTTACCTCCACTACCTAGTGTACTGGCTGGGAGATATGAAAGGCAGAACTTGGAACTTTTGAGGAACAGGAAGAGGCCAGCATGTTTGAGCGTGTTTCAGAGGAAGCCAGAGGCTGAGGCCTGTGATGTTTAATTCAGTAGCACATAATCACTCCGATGGAGTTGAGAGCGGGGCTTTAAATAACTCAGCTTAGAGGGGCAGAACTGCTTCACTCTGGGTGGGGGAATGCAAGTGTGTGTGTGTGTGTGTGCGTGTGTGCGTGCGCGTGTGTGTGCGTACATGTCTGTGCACTTGTGTGTGTGCGTATGTGTGCGCACATGTCTGTGCACTTGTGTGTGTAATTGTGCAGATATGTGAGTGCATTCCACATTTCTACATGTTTGTGAGTGAGTATGCAAGAGAGTGCTTCTCTATTTTTGTGTGTGGCTCCTCCCTGCTTTGAAATATTTTATTTGTGCAGTGCACCACAGTAAAAGGTGGAGTGTGTTTGTTGCTGTGCCAAGCGTCTGCATGCATTACAATAAAAGTGCAAAAGGCCAGTATTCAGAGCCTGAATATGGAGGAGCATTCTGGATGCCAAGCAGGCAGGCAGTAAGTCAGGCGGTAAGCTGGGCAGTGAGGCATTGAAGCCCCTTTAGCTGCCACAACTCAACTCACAGTTTACAGCCCACTTATTCTTCCTAAAGCCCTTACAGAGCACACTACCCTCTCCATTAGTTGTGGTGGTCCCAAGTGAGAGGCCACGCTGCCCAGGGGCAAGCAGAGAAAGGGCCATCAGGAGCCCATCCGGCTGCCATAATGGCCTTGGCTGAACCCATGGCACTGATCCTAATATTCAGTGGCCATCCAGGTGACACTGAGTCACACTGGAATAAAGGAAGGGAAAGGAAGTTACTGAGCCCTCTCAGATGCACGGAGGATTTAACCGTGTGCTCTCTCTTCATGGTTCTTTTCTTTTGTTTCCGCCTCACAATACCTCTCAACCTCTGGCTTTCTCTGAGTCTTTTCCACTTGCTTGCTCTCTCATTTTCATCTCTTTCTCTTAGGACATAGTGCAATTCATTTGGAGGAGGAAAACACAGCTAATGCCATCTCTCTCTCACTCTGTCTCTCTGCTCCCTCTCTTCTGCTCTCGATCCCTTTCATATCAGTGTTGAGTCTGATTTGTTTGTGTGCGTCGTCTTTCTCCCCGTGCCAGTCGACAAGGCGGGCTATTTATGTGCCTCTGCCCATGTCTGTGAGCGAATCAGGACTTCATAGGAGCAGCCAGGGGAGAGAGATGTGCTGGTGCATTTCTAAACAGGGAGTCACAGGGAGGACTGATGTGTGTCCAGCAGCAAGACAGTCCAACCTGGCCACTATCTGCCTCTGCAACGGCCCACTGAACAATAATAGATAACACTGGTTGTCAGCATCGGCAACAACAGCAACTGTTGATGTTGTAACAGAAAACGGACCCAGTCAAGCACGATCTCTAAGAGCACAAATGCACATATATGTAGATATGTCCCTCACCAGACACACATCAAGAGACTTACACACAATGACGACAGCAATGGCCACAGGACTGCTGAGGCTGTATGCTCAGTCAAACATGGTGAGGGGCTCATTATTATTACTGGGCTGGATACTGGAGCAGCCCCAGAGCTCAGCTTGGCAAGACCTCTCTCTGGAGACGCACACACACTAGCCCTCTACACACACTCATAAACACACACTCATGCACACACACACACACACACACACACACACACACACACACACACACACACAACACACACACACACACACACACACACACACACACGCATACACACCATACAAATGGGTAATCAAACGTCTGCCCCTGGGAAAAAATGCTCAAATGGTTTCCTAGCAACCAGTGGTGTGTATTGGGTCCACATGAAAAATGAAAAATAAAGACAGTGTGTGAGTGTGCGGTTGTGTGTGAGACAGAATGAAAGAATGAGGTTCAGATAAACAGTGCATATTAGAGAGAGATAGAGGGGTTTATGGGGTGAAGTACGGAGTGGTCAGAGATAAGAAGTCGTGAATGGGATATGAAAAGGTAATGAAGAGAGAAAGAGAAAAGGCGCCATCAGAAGTCTGCCAATCTGATCGACAAACAAAAGCATTTCCCCAGCCTCGCTGCAGGGGCAGTGTTGACTGCGAATTGAGCAGGTCTGCAGACAGTTAAGGTCATGGGAATGTGTTGTCAAATCACAGCTCAGAGAGAGATCATCATGGGAATAAATCAGTATCTTACACACTGTTACAAATATGTAGCAGCGCTGCAGGGCAGGGGATTATGCAAGAAGCAAAGCATAGGCTTTGGAAAAATGGCCTAAAACGCAGTGCTGCATATCACAACGGGTTCAAATGCAAATCAAAGGGGGTTGTGCTGTACCAAAGTCACACAATCAGGTGAGAGTAGTGGTTTGTAAAATCACTGCAGACCACAGTACAAAGAGGCATAGCTGAATCTCTGGGGCTCTGAAGAGTTTTTTGATCATTGCTGAACATTATAACCAAAACACAGCAAGTCCCCTTTAAAAAACGATTCGACAGAAAGTTACATTTTATTTGTTTATCTGTGTGCAAGTGTGTGAAATGTGAGGAGCAAAACGGCGTGTAATAGTGTGAGTGTGTGTTTTCCATAAGATACTAGTGTGTGTGTGTGTGTGTGTGTGTGTGTGTGTGTGTGGGTGTTGTGTGTGCATGTTTGGTACTTCTCTCTGTAAAATTGTGTGCGTGAGGTAGTGAGAAGCATACTATCTCCATCCAGCAGCTGCCACAAAGAGGCTTCCCAAAACAAGTGCGGGGCCGTGACAGAGACAGAGCGACCGCAGCCTTCTGGTGGTGTAATAGGAAATTAATTGAGACCATCAATATGGTATTAATCATTAAAGCACAGGTGCTGAGGTGGCACTTTACTGACTGCACTACTGTTGGCAGCACTCGCACATACACAAAGTAAAAGTTTGACCTGCTGTTTTGCAAAAATGGAGGTGGGGACAAAGAGAGAGAAGTAGAGACGGAAAATGAGAAAAAGGAAAGTGTGTATCGTCCATTTAGACACACAGAGACGGTGGAGCAGTTTTTATACACAGTCATCCAAGGTCATTCTTGCTTTGCCCTGAAAAGTGTTAAGTGTTCACCTCTTTTGAGCTCCCTCTGATAGTGACTAAATAGTGAGACAGAAATTGAATAAGAGGCGGTATTTTGAAAGATGTTCAAATCGGAACATGTCAGGTAAATTTGGGGGAAATATTCATCAACTCCCTTGGAAGCAATGTTTCTTATAACACCTAATCCTTCGTGAGGCAATGCACAGTGAGGACGGGAGTGCCGGTGTTAATCAGCCAGAGGTGAGCCAAATTGCAGCAACTACATTAAGCCGTTAAGCACACCGCGTCTCCCAAATTGTTGAAGGTGTCTCACTGAGATGAATGCTTCTTCTTATGAATAATACATCACACGCCGGCATACACACAGACAAAACCAGACACATCCTTCAAATATGTGCGCATGTGACTGCACATGAACACAGACGCACGCACACACAAAAAAAAAACATGCACCACTGTGTGTGTGTGTGTCTATGTGCGTCTCGTGCTGAGACAGTGCGACAGCTGTGCATGATGGGGTTTGTAGTGTGTGCGGCGGAGTTCGACAGGCGCGATATTCGCAACGCTGTCTTTCTTTGGACCCTGTGAAGTTTAGTTTCAACTAGCCTCCACAGGCACGTTACACCAAACCCTCACCACCCCATGTCTGTCAGTGTCAAGGCTGAAACCTATGAAATGTTTATGATTCAGGAGCTGTAGATAAGATGGAGATTGATCTGGATCGAAAGGCAAATAAGATTGCCAAAGCCCAGAGTCAGCTGAAAAGGAGGCAGAGGGAGCAGAAGGGGGGGGGGGGGGGGGGGGGGGGGGGTGCATTAACAAAGGTCTGGGCCTGAGAGAACGCGGAGTAATGAGTACTTCCTCTACGCACATTGAATAGGGGGGAGAGAGTATGGACACAACATCATGACCAGCTGAATGATGCTCCTTGTGTGTGTGTGTGTGTGTGTGTGTGTGTGTGTGTGTGTGTGTGTGTGTGTGTGTGTCTGTGTTCGGTCCTTTTGCCTGATTGCTGCCATGGCTTGAGACTTGCAGCTCTTGACTACTGACACTATCTGTGTTCAGTGATGTGTCTGAGAGGCTGGGCACGCCGAGTGATGCCATCAAAAAAAAAAGAAAAAGAAAAAGAAAAAAAAACAGCAGCTACATTCAGGCTATTTGCTGGCAAAGATTAAAAATGTACATGTTTTCCTTTGAGAATTAGCTGGATAGGTCAGTGTCAGGAGACAAGGGAAGGCACTGCATCTGAAGTTTTCAGGTGAAAACATGTTAAAGAAAGTGACACATGGACATGGCTACGAGCCAGTAGCACTGTGCAAACCATCAATATGGGAATTCATGGGAGAACAGAAAGCTCTGGCTCTCTTTAACACATGTGCGATAACATATCAGCTTTGATTTGCAATGTCTAACAGTGGAACAAAAGGGAAAATGATGTAATCAAATAGAACATTTTTCAAAGGGCCAGAGGAATGCGTGTGTATGCATTAATATGTGTATTTGCGTGTGTGCATATTGGATGGATGGAAGGATAAGACCCTTTGATGTATCTCCTGACAGCCACAGCCAACTTGCAGGAGGAGAACAGAGCAGAGGCCACCAGAGAGTTGGGGCCCGAGCCCTGGGGCCTGTTCCCTCCCTCCCCCTCTCAGCCTGACTTCCCCTCCCTCTTCTGATCAATACTGGGTGCTAATCACTGAGGACAGTATGGTAGCCCTGTCTTTCTCTCATCTCCTCTCTCACTTTTTCTTCTCATGGTTTTACAACCTCTGCTTCTGCCATGCTATTGCTAGCTAGCATAGATTACACACACTTCCTTGTCCTGCGCGTGTGTCTATGTATGCGTTTGTGTGTCTCCACATGTGTCCACACCTTTGCATGTGTCGGCCACACACACACATTCTGCCAGTGTCTCTATGCATATTTGTGAAAGGGACTCAGTTTGAGTCTCTGTAAATATGTGAACAGGCTTATACAAGGCTGTTAAAATGTGTGCATGTGTCTGTGTACAACAAGATAAGAGAATATCCTTGAAAAAGCAACAGCAACATAAACCCCAGTGAATTATGAGCAGCATGCATAAACTTGAATAATAACACATCCCCTCATTTCGGTGGCTTTATCCCAGTTATCTAATTGCCCATGTCTTTCTTTTTTCTTTAATAAACTAATGAATGTGGCTGGGCAGAGGCCTGGAATCATATAGGCAGCAATAAGTAGCACTGCTTTAAACCCCAAACTGCATCAGAACAGCTGAATAATTTGTAGGAGAAATAATTACGGGGCAGAAGAGCAGACATCAATCCTGGAACACCGACAGTGCCCTCGCTGGAAACTACCTCACCCATAAGCCAAGGCTCCATTAGGTATTGTCTGGGGCCTACAGGCTAATTTGTTTGCATCAATAATACATTCAAAGGATTTATCTAACTTGCAAATGAGTGTTCATTTACTGGTCCAGGAGGCAGGGAGGAGAGCAGGCAGCAGGAGAGAAGGTGTGAAAGGCTGAAACAGCTGGTTGGGGCTATCTGGGACACAGTTAACCCTTTGCATGGCAGCAGGATGTAGGTCCACATCTACCATTTAGTTAATAGTATTCAGAAATGGTTGATTCTGACATGCTTGGATAACAGCCAGTGTTTATGTAGGGCAGAGACAGGCCAAGGTGCTGATGACCAACCCTTGGAATGGCATCAAAAATGAAGCAGAGAGCCCCCCTCACAGCCACAGCATATTACCTGCTGCACAGAATATTCTCTGATCGTATGCCAGATGACAAAATGACAAAGAGGAGTGTGCGTGTGTGTGTTTCTGTTAGTAGACGTGGGGATGTGACAGTAGTGAGACATGGTTGGCTGTCCTTGGGGGGCGCCAGGATCCCCAACGCCCCTTTGATCTCTGCACTGTGCTGTCTCCCACAGGTGATACAAAGACGCTCCAATCCAAAAGAACTGGAAATAAAATGTGGGGGAAGAAAAGATGAGGGTTATCAGGAGTGAGCTGGAGAGAGAGAGAGAGAGAGAGAGAGAGAGAAGAGATGAGAGAGGGAGAAAGATGGGAGAGGAGGAAGGAAGCTGGCCATGAACATATGCTGCCTCTCTGTGCCAAGCCCCACTGGCTCAGGCAACCCACGCATACGCTGCTCTGCTGCTGCTGTTGCCACTCCAGCCCTCTCCAACACCAACACCATGGCACTACTTAGTCAAACAAAGCTGGAGAGATGGAAAGAGATGGGGTCTCCCCAGTCTCAGCACTGCCAGGGTAGGACTGCTTGGCTTGGATAACACAGCCTGATTATAAATACACAGACACACACGCACGCACACACACGCACGCACATACACACACACACACACACACACACACACACACACACACACACACACACACACACACAGACACACGCACACACACATATAGTGGCTTTCAGCTGTTTAGCTAGCCAACCTCATAAATTGTGATACGAGATAGATTTTATAATCTCTTCATGGGCTCGACTACGATTCACTTTGATTAATTATTGGTAGAAGCTGCAAAATATTAATTTGTTAATGCCGGGCTTTAAAACTAAGCAATACAGTGGGATATGAAAAAGACATTTTTAGTATTTTCATAATAAATTTGAAACACTGAGAAATAATTTTCCAGTCTTTGTAGGGGTCAAAGGTCCTAAATTTCCACATTGGTAACCGTCAGTTGTTGACAGTTAGAAGTTAGGGACCATTACACTATACTTTTTGGCATTTAGTATTGGAACCTACAGGACACACATGTATGTCTTCAGTCAGCTCTGGGCCTGGTCATTACACATCATACATTTAGTGAGATGTGAAAAAAAATCCTGTGTTAGTTGAGGGGGTGTTGGGCAGGGAAAATGGAAACTTTAATGGTTTAATGGTTAGTACAGCTGTGTGTGTATGTGTGTGTGTGTGTGTGTGTGTGTGTGTGTGTGTGTGTGTGTGTGTAAATGTATGTGGCAGACAAGGACAAGGTCCTGTGTGGTACTGTGATGTTTGATGTACTATGCACCTAAAGGTATCGTTAACACTGACAGTCTAGAGGGTTCAATTCAGTTTTCATTGCTTAAACATTTTATAAGCACCAGACTTAAAATTCACAGAAAGGTCACACTAATATTTTTACACAATACTTAATAAGACTTTTAAGTTATATCATTTATGTATGAAATATTTAGCTTAATGAGGGTCTCACATCGCTTGAACTGCTGCAGTGCGGCTGGGGGGTTCCACAAAAATGTTGCAAATAATGACTGACCATGTATTTGATTTAGCCATGTTGTTAGAGAGAAGGAGAGTGTGAGGGAGAGCTGGATCTGAACAGCTTTGGAACTGTACTGAACATGGCTCCCCACTGGGATTCAAACCAAGGGCAAAAAAAAGAAAAACGAAAGAAAAGAAAGAAAAGAAAAAAACGAAAAAAACAAGACAAACATCAACTAAACTGATTCAAATTGCTAACACACACACACACACACACACACACACACACACGCATGTGAATGCAGACATTCACCATTGCAGACTTGTAAATCCACACAATCCTACACATGTAATAGGCCCATACAAGAACGCAGTCACACAAACACACTTAGACACCCAGATATATAAAAACAAATGATTGTACAGCACAGAAATCAAATTCAGGGTTCATCTTGCAATCTGAGCCTCGCAAACTCAATTCCCCTCTGCTGTCTAGCCACCTCACATTCCACGCCTTTTCCATGTGAACGAATGGGGTCAGTATCGTCACATAAACATTATCCTCTGCTGCCCCCCTCCCTGCCCCCCTTTCTCAGTGAATGGATGCTGCGCGCTGGTGCATATCTACGCAGGGATGGCAAGGGCACCAAGGAGAGAAAATCAATACTATATCTCACCTCTAAGCACAATCCCAACCAAAAGCAGCTGGAGTTTGCAGGTTGCTCCATAAACTGGACGGCTTCATCTGGCTGGCCGCTGTGTCGGTGGATTGCTACAGTAATGCACTACAGCACAATGGCCTAAGCCAGAGCCTGCCAGACACAGAGGTACATACACACACACACACACAAACGCACACATACACACACACACACACACACACACACACACACACACACACACACACACACACACTGAGACAAACTGCACACTCCCAGGGGCTCGGGAATAGCAACAGCAATGAGAAAAACTCTCATGAGGCAGGAACAGGGTTGACAAACACACTTTCCCCTCCTTCACAAGCGAGGAAAAGCACCACTGGACCATTTAGTCCACCTTTACACAAGCACATGCACATTCACACACAAACATATACATATGCACACACACATACACAGAGGAGGGCCCTAAAAATACCCGCTCTAAAAATAGCAGGCGGGAAGCGGGAAACGGGACTGAGGCTATTATTATTGCGCACACGTCCTGCCTGGTCCCACCAAGGAAAGGGAAGAGACTAATGATTTTCCTGGTGCAAGCAATTAAAAAACTATTTGTCACCTGCCAGCCTGCATATGACGTTAGGGGCCTTGGCAGAGGACCACAGAGTAAATCCACATATTCGCACTGTACACACACAAAGTGGATTGCACCATAGAAAACGGTCCAAAGGCAGAAATGGTGCATAGAAAACAGGTGAAGCTAAGGAGGGGGAGGTGGTCGGGGGGGGGGGGGGGGGGGGGGGGGGGGGGCAGAAAAAAGGGAAACAGAGGGAAAATGAGGTAAGAAGGGAGGAAATGGTGCTTTGGATAGAGCAACAGAGTTGAGTAAACGGCTGATTTATCTGGACAGGTTAATACCAGCCCAGACAGCACCTCAGACAGCACACTGCCATCAGGAAGTCATGTAATATTTAGAATCCCGCCAATGAAAGTCATTCTCTTGCTGCTGGGCTCCTGGCTAAAATAGAAATGTATATTTCCCCTTCTACCTCACCCCCCCCCCACCCCCACCCGCTCCCCAACGCCCTGAGAGCACAAGAAGCGAGAGTCCAACTTTCTACCATCCATATCCCTGACTCTGTCTGTCTGCCCCTCTCTCCTGGGCTGCCTCCCCTGGAGAACAGTCTGAAACATTCAGGTTTATACGCAGGTTCATTTCAGCTGAACTGCTGCAATCCCTGCTGAATTTGTCTAAATGGTTTAAGGAATTTTAGTACACCAAAAAAAAAAAAAAAAAGCTAAATCACATTTAATTGAAAATGAACATTTTAATATAATTTAATGACTCACTATTCCTGCAGTTTCTGTATTGGAGGTAAACACTGTAAACGCTACAGGGAGATGAGGAACAGCCTGTCAAATCTAGAGTTATCTGAAAGGGTCACTGGGAGGTCAATTTTTTTTTTTTTTTTTGGTAGCTCCCCTGTTTGGGTAAGAGAGGAGGGGAGTCTATCATTTGCAGACTGTATGAGGGTTGAGATGCCACATGGGGGAATTAATAAATAAAACTTACAACTATTTATAAGGAAACGTCCTCAGATGCTGCCACAGGAGGCCAATTTTGGGCTCTGGGGCAAAGGGAGACAAACTATATAATTTGGGACAGGGCAGTAAATAACATGAAGACAAGCGTTATGCCTCCCTTGCACTACGTAGCCCCATCCAGATCCAGCTTCAAGCATACACTCGGCTCCAGTAATTTACGAGGCAGCTCGTTAATGTCGGGTGATTTGCACTGCTCGTTTGCTCCCGCTCATCTCTACCAAATGATATCATCTTCTACCTCTAATCTTCTAACTCTAATCCTCCATTCTTAAAGCACCTCCACCCCACCCACCTCTTGTTTCCTCGACTCCTGCCATTCCTCCTCTCCTACCCGTCCACATTTTGCTTTCTCTCTCCTCCGCCTCTGCCCTCCTCCACTCAATCTCTGTGTCTTGTCAGGTTTGCGTGGGTGAGTTTTGAGGGGTGGTGGTGGTGGGGGGCACAGACAGAGCAGAGATAGGAGCAGAGCCATCCTACAGAGGGGTGTGTGTGTGTGTGTGTGTGTGTGTGTGTGAGTGTGTGTTCAATATGACATCAATCCAGATCAAAAAAGACTAAAAGAAGTCTGGTTTGACTCTGAAGGCTTTATGTGCCCTTGTAGTTACTTTTCCACTGCCCCCTACTGAGAGAGAATGAGAGCAAGCCCCCCCAAAAAAGGAGAAAGATTTTCTCTCAAAACTTGCAGAGGGGAGAAAGCTCAGCAATCCTGGGGAGACACATTGGCAGAGAAAAATAAAGACAGAACAGTTGGATGTGGGGTGGGGGGTGAGACCAGAACAGTAGGCAGGAGTGAAAGGAAAAGAAAAAGAGGACATAAGGGAAGATACAGACGAAAACAATGTTCATAACAGAGAGCGTTATTGACAATTAAGGAAACAAATGGCATTGTTTTTATCCATAATGAAATACCTTTGAGGCTCCCAGAACCTCACTATTCACTTCAATTACTAAACTGTTTTCGACCACACTGGCCCAATACTTTATCTTTATCTTATATCTTTTCCACCAACAGTCCTTAGTCTCTTCATCCCTAACCCACAGAGAAATCAGCCCGTCTCAGACCAGATGCAGCTAACCCTCAGATAGACAGATTTTCACAATGAAAATTGCCAATTATAGAAATTGCAATCAGAGCTGTTGTGTTGTATGTTGATGAGTGGTAGATGGTTAAAGGGGAATGGAGATCGATATCTAAATGAATGCAGAGTGAATGACTCTGGCCTTATATCACTAGGGCTTTCATACCCCACTCCCCTTTGCTCCTCTCCTCTGTGGAGAACACACACTCTCCCTGTCTTCCCCCCTTACCTCTATCCTTTCCTTCCCTGTCTCATCTTTCCCTCTATGACACGTCCAAGTGATCGTGTCGGGATGTCAGCCCTCATCCACGGCTAATTGGGGCTCAGAGGAGTAATCAGGGCAGGACAAATCGGACAGTTCTGGTCATTAGCTGTGACCAGTGTTCTCTGGGAAGCTGGGAGATGCGTGCAGTCTTCTGCCATCACGCCTGAGCCTGCATAGTGACACAGGCAGAACCGTGCCTCGACATGACTGGAAACATAGAGATTGGCACAGCACAGCACAGCACATAGTCTTGAGCCATTGATATCCTCTGCTTTCTAAGACACACAGGCAAGTAAACACAAATAAGTCTGGCTGGTGACACTGTGCACAGGGATTCTCTTATTATCTAATATGGGAGACGCAGCAAAAGACTGCTGAAGAAAAAGCTCATCAAGCACAACACAGAGGGTAAAATCAAATCAGGATCATGGTTTGTCGCAACACTCTTCAACAAGCTTACACACTCAGAGCCACTTAAATCACACAACAACACTCACATTACCAGCGAAGGACTCAGACATTTGTTTCCTGCTCTGGTTAGTGAGCCGGTTCTCTCTGCTCTTGTAAGCTGACCAGAGGAAAGATAGCAGGGATAGCAGAATAACATGTAAAATATTGGTGTCAATAACAATCTTGGGAGTCTCAAAAATGTAAACATGTCGATGGCTGCTCTTTCTGAAAGTGGGGTGCACGACTCTGGAGCAAGATGAATGTCAATTTGTCGTACTGGCAGAGCCTTAACCTTTCAGGATAACTGAATTATTTAAGCACCACATACCTGTTGTGGGCCTCTGTTTCTCCATTTGGGCTCAGACTGGTTAGGAGGCTGCATGAGTCTATGGCCACGCACGGCTCTTTGGCCGCAGAGTGAAAATGGCAAGACAAATGCGGCGGGGGATTTGTGATAATTGGCCGTGCTGGTGGGCTAGGCGACGGGCCTAGAGAAAAGGTCGCAGGCACTGAGGAACAGATCAGTCTGCCAGAAGGAGAGGAGGCTCTGTGCGTCTCAGGGGTTTAGCTTGACTTCTCTCTCTTTCATTGTATGGGGAAAGAGCGCTCCAGCAGGGGCCATTAATTAAGCACCGGAGTAACTTTCAATTTGTTTAGAGGTCAGATACCCCAGTGTCACTGTTTTGGGCAGAGACCAACCCAAACCTAACACATTCTCTCTCTGAGAGGAAACAGAGGATAGCAGAGGTGTAGAAGAAAAGTGATAGCAGGGAGGGAAACATGTTTCAATGTTCAGGAGTAGAGAGGCTGGAGAGGGTTAATGTCAGATGCACTGTGTCTGTGTGACTGCATGCAAGGAGGAGGAGAAGTGAAGGAGATGAGGGGAGCCACGGGGACATGGCTCACACCCCGACATGCTCGTGAAGCAGCTGTTCTCCTCATGGCAGAGAGCGGGGGCCTGCCAGCAGCAGCATGCCGCCGAGAGCACCGTGGTCTCCCACCATAGCGCAGAAACAGAACGACACAGCCGAGACGCACATACACACACTCGCACACAAAGACAACCATGTGCACACACTAAGAGACACACAGACACACTCGCCATGCATACACCGCCACCCATTCTCCTGCCAGTCCAGTGTTGAGGTTTTCAGTTGAACAGTAATGTCAGGTGTTGGGAGTCAAATTCATATGCTACAAATCTGATCTCATACTCCGTAGAGGTGCATTTCCATTTGATACAAACAACAGCCTGCATAGCTAAAGGCAATTATATTTCTACTGCCTCCGTTTGCCCTGAGGTTGTAGACAGCCAGTCAAAACCTCGCCAGGTTTTCCTGCCTCTCTACCCTCTCACTGAAATCAACAGAACGGTGCCCAGACTCATCCATGATTTATCTCAGTGAAATATTCATTATGTAGCCTTACATAGTCTGGACGTATCTGATGTGAATCTGGACCTGACAGCTCTGCTCCGTCATCACACATCACCTGAGCCACTCTGACTCCGGTACCTGTCTCCCAGCGCGCAACACAGAGGCAACTAAACTGATCCGAATGAATAGAAGACTCTGGTAGATATAAAGAATCCATCTGTCTGCCTTTAGCCTGCAGGCATGTCCGCTCTGGGTCTGCAGCTACTGTATCCTGCTTGCACACCGACCTATGACGGATCACCACAGCAAAAAGAGCTACTCAACTTTTCCCATTCAATTAGCTAGAGAGAGAGAGAGAGAGAGAGAGAGAGAGAGAGAGGGAGAGGAGCTGGTTCTGAGGAGTGAGTCATGATGAGTACATGTGTTGGGCCCTACACATGAGCTGCTGACAGCATTGGTCAGGTGTATTGATCTTTGGAGATTGGTGAGCTTGTTATGAGAGGTGAATAGCACGGGAGTTCAAAGGTACTGAGTGGTGTTTGATAAATCAATACAGCCCCCCTACCACCACCAAAAAAAAGGCTCTGATGTGGTGAACAGTTAGAAAGGTGAGAGAAGAGTAGGTTTCAGCAGCATGAACAGAGTTCTCTTTAATCACAGAGTTATCACTGTGCCTGTCCAATTAAGTAACATTTGAATTATTCCATAAATTCCATTATATTCCACAAAATTGCTGAAATACTGTCTAATAGTGCTGGAATGATCACAGGGACAACAGTTACAACTCATTTTCCTATATAACACTAATTCAAGTGGTTCCAAAGTCATTATACTCTGAAGGACTAATGTTATAAGAAAAATGTAACTGCAGTGAATGGTGATATTAATAATGTATTCATGTGAGACAGAGACTGGAGCACAGTGGCCCAAGCTGAGGAAGGTAAGAGGGAGAAAGTGATAGCTGTGAAGAAACAAGGTCGTCAGCATTCCCTCCTGCCTTACCAGTCATTTCATTATCTCATCCCTCTCTCCTCCTCTTTTAAAGTAGGAAAAGCGGGAGAAGCTATTGACCCCTCTCTGTGTTCGTGGCAGGCAGCAGGACAAATGAAGTTTCCCCTCAGACCCCCTCCGTATTAATATCATAATTATCCCCACCTCCGTGCCCCCGCCGGCCAGCGCAAACTCCACTGTCTGATTTGATGGAGAGGCGCAAGCGGGGAATTACATTCGATTAGCACTAAACAAGAGAAGGGGACATGAAGCGATAGAATCAATCAGTGCCACCAGGACAGGCGAGATCCTTTGTGTCAATGAGTGTGTGTCTGTCTTGACTGTGTGTGTGTGTGTGTGTGTGTGTGTGTGTGTGTGTGTGTGTGTATGTGTGTGTCGTGACAGCTCTTGGCTGGAAAGATTGTGCGTAGTGCTTAACTCATACAGGTATGCCTTCAAGAATCCGGTTTTCCAAACTCTAAAAACTATTGACGTCATTTAAAGAGCGGATGTATGTTTTTTGTCAACAGCATTGAGAATACACCACAGTAGGACACACAGCCCCCTTCTTTTTTTTTTTTTTTTTTTAACGGATCCACTGAAATGGGACCTTTTTTTGAGTGACAAACCACACAGCCTGCTCTGGGCAGCTCTCTGTCTCAGCAGCAATTTGGATTCATTGTTTGCAACCCCAGATAACTGCGGTGGTACTTTTCTTCAGTCTCAGCCATTTGCGGGGATGGGCCAGACATTTTAAAGTGGTCTAATGCCATAGAGAGGTGGAGGTAGTGTGGCGGGGATGAGCAGATTGAGAGTGAGAGGTGAAAAGAACAAAGGAAAATGAATGGAGTGAGAGAAGACCCCCCTTGCAGGTCTTCATTCCTGTCCCCTGTCTCATTACCCAGGCTTTGACTCAATAAAGAGTGGATAAAGAGTGGATAAAGAGGCACACACCCACAGGCTAACACCCCCACCCCCTCCTCCGCACCCTCCCTAAAACACCTTTCACCAACCCCACTCAGTCTGTCTTTCTCACTTCTTGCTTTCTTGCAGTGTCACACACATATCCAAAAATACACACAGATACACACTGTCCCCTTTCTCCCTATTCTGCTGTATGTTTTTTTTTTTTTGGCTTCAAATCTTTAAATCTATCTTCTTTCCAGCTCTCCCTTCAGAGTGTTTTTTTTAGCCTAACTTTTTAAAAGTTGTGTCCATCTCATTCTCTCTCTCTCTCTCTCGCTCTCTCATTCACAGTCTGTCTCTACCCCTCTACCCTCTCTGTCCTCTATGTTCCCTCCCTGTCTGTGCTGTGTAATAGGAGTTATTTTCATCCCTGTCTCTCCGTGACTGTGGCCGCTGGATGGCTGAATATTTACATTTTTCACTCACTGGTGACCTTTCCCTGTTGCCGCTCTGGGAGCTCCAGTCTCCTTGCTGCTCTGCTGTTGACAGACTACTGCCTGCAAATCTCATATGGACACAGCAAATGGTACACAGGGAGTCAGGGACAGAGGATTCAGAGACTGGAGAAAGGTGGGAAGAGAGAGAGAGAGGACGGGAGAGAGACTGTTCTCATAGCAGGGCTGACTGTCAGCTGACCGAAAATGGTTCGAAGGGACAGAAGTAGTGAAGGTTTATCTGCATCTGGAGAGATACGGACAGAAGCAGTGTAATCTTTTACCTCTGATGTCATCGTGATTGTGGTCTCCTGTCAGCACAGATGGTCTGCAATAAACTGCCTGAAAAGAGATGTAAATCTGGGGTCTCAGGAATGCTCACTGCCAGAGAAAATACTTGGTTGTAAATAAATGTTTTTTTTTTGTTGGGCAGCAGAAGGTACTTTTTTTTTTTTTGAATGAGTGGATGTATTAGCTGCACACCAGGACCTGTGAGTCATGCAAGGGGATGTGCTGAGCAGTTAGAGAGAAGGAGAGGTGAGGGCCAAGGATTCACTAACTGGTTGTTCTTAGCTGATGGTCTGCAGTAACAGGAAAGTAAAGTTGAGTCAGTGAACTCCTCAAAGTTTGATGAGTGTTTATGTGCATGTATCCTAAAACTGACAGAGAGAGAGGAGGGATGAAAATGAACGCTGTACTGTCGTTTTAAAAAGGCAGTGACCCAGTGTGACCCCAGATCTCTTTGCTATTCACTCTCTGTCCAGTGTGTACATATGTTTCTGAATGTCTGCATGTGTCTTTATGTTATTGTGTGTGTGTGGCCTGACTCTCCTGAGAACTGTGGCTCTGTTTCATCCACCAGTCGTGCTCCTTTTGGCCTGAATTTGACTTCAAGGATAAGTTCACCTTTTTTAAGTCTGTCTTAAAACAATACCCACAGGCCCATATGTATGTTGAAATAGTTGTCAGTGACTGAGAAGATTCTTGCAATTCCATGGAAGTGATTGGAAACAAAATCCACCGCCCTTGTTCTGAGCTAAAATGCATGTTGAAGTTCAGCTGAGGCTAATATGAGGATTCAGCTATCTGAATTAGTCATCCCTACACTGCAGCTCAGCAGGAAAACACTGTGGAAACAAAAAGACTGTAACTTTACTTGATACCCACTTCATCTGACTCATATTAGTTTCTTCTGAAAACTAGTGTGGTGTGGACGTTTAGCCTTACATTTTAGTTTTAAAACGCATCTCTTTTGCTACGTCTACGCCTGCTGTCCACACTACTCCAGAGTTTTATCTAGCGCCTAAAACAGGGACTTTTGGAAACACAGCTGGACCTGTTTTGGTTTGAAAACTCGGGCTTGTGTTGTAGTCTGGACAGGCAGAAACTGAGACTTTTGGAAACGATGACGTAGACACCCCCGGTCACCCTCATCAGCCTCGACTACCAGTGGAGATAACAACATGGATAATGAATTACAAGCATTTCTCACCTTGTTGTCTTTGCTAAATTCTGCATTTTAACGCCACAACTGTCTTTGCTGTTCCTCGTTCGTAGTATTTTTTGCAACCAATCAACTGAAGAGTAGACAATCTGCTTCCTGTTGAGACAGGCCCACCTATACCCAGTGTACGTGAAAGGTCATGCATGTGTGCGTTTTCAGGTGTGATAGAATGGATGGAGATCATTTCTGATGCGGAGCTAAAACGTCGTCTGGACGGCGATATTAGTGTGGATGTAGCCTAAGTGGATCTGGAGGGGATGTTTTCCTGGTGAGTATGGACAGACGGGATGATCACAGCTACCAACAACTATTTGAATGTACACATGTGAAGGTGAGTAATGTATTACAGTAAGTAGGGGTGTAACGATTCTGAAACTGAGACAGAAAGCACGATACAAACGTCCACAATCTTGTATGGTGATACCAGGGAATGAAACTGCACATTACAACCTTCCAACTGCACAAGTCACCTGACTATTTTAGTCGAACCATGATTGACTGATCACGCCTGCGCTAAAAGTTAGGCTAGTTTAATTAGCTCAAGATGGTTGATAACCATGAGACCCCCACCCCCCCAGCACATTCAAGTCAGCATTTCAGGGAACATTGCGAATGTGAACCTGTCTTTTAAAGGATGTGCTAATGGAACCATACAATGACTCCAGAAAATCAACACAAGATTTCTCTAACAGTTTGCAAAGGGGAGCAGATTAGGGATAATATTCACCTTTACTAAACAAAACAAGCACTGTATCTTGCGTTATTTCAGATTGATATATTCTATATACCATTATTTCATCATTTTTCTTGCCTCCATTAGTTAGGAATTTTAATGATATAATGTACCTGTAATCATTTGGAAAACATATTTAAGTGAAAATAACCTGAGTGGCTTAGCTGATTGAACTCAGCAGAGACAGGAGGAGACACACGCTTTTTGTCGGTTGGTGTTGTTATTACTGCCTGTGACAAACACAGTGCCAACAGAGAGCGAGAGAGAAATAAACAATTGTTGTTTGAAAGCTTTTGTTTGCTGTGGGAACACTCTAATTATTTTGATTAGTATTTAAGCATTGTTGAGGCCAGTTTTTCTCTTTTGTCTTTTCCCTACCGGTCTGCTCCGCTCTTGTGCTAACAGACATTGCAAAGTGGGGTTGGTTAGACTACAAATGGATTTGTCTTGTGGGTCTATTCAGTACAGTAGAGATTTTATGAATCGACAAATCTTCTTTTCAGAAAATAAAACATAGAGAAATGGAAGTAGCGGCACGGTAGCCAAAATGTATTTATCCCAAAGATGGTTTTTCTTCATATGTTTTATACTAGAATAAAGTGTATGATAGATAGACAGCCAGAGAGATAGACAAAAATAGCAGCATCTCCACACACCCCTGTTCTCTGTGTGCTTTATGCTCCCTTAATATTGTGTGTGTGAATGGTTGTACGTATCAGGCACCTTCCAACAATAATGGCTGCCATGCTAAACGAGAATGATGAGATGTATTGGGGAGGTGATCAAAGGACTACTATTTACAACCACTCTCAGCCTGCGGACTTGATGACCCACTGTAAGCGCACTATACTGTACAGGGAACCTCTTCCATCATGCTTTTACTGCCCATCACTGCAGCTGTTAGACAGGGGAGATGGCAAAGCTTTTAGCAGACTGAGATACCGTCCCTCTTGCTGGACGGCGTGTATGGGCAATGCCATCAGAAAAGTGAATGACTGGGAAAGATAAGGGAAATGGAGGCTGGGGAGAGAAAAGGGTAGAAAGAAAGAGAGGTGGTGGAGGGGGGGATAGGTTGATGTCTGCCTGCCGGCTGTCAAAGGAAAATGCTACGGTTAAATGGAAACTGATATCATGCAACTCATTCAAGTTCTTCTGGATAGGCTGGGAGAGTCTGAGAGTGAAACTAAAGTGTGGTGAACTGTAGAGGAGGTAAAGAGGAGTTCTTACCTGGAGCAGCCAGTAGCACCTACGGTGGAAGGTGGGGATGATGGAGGAGTGGACGTAGCAGCCATACAGACACTGGAAGGAAGGGAGATAGCAGAGGAAGAGAGAAAGAAGGACAGAAAGAGGGGGCATTACACTACAGTAAAAAATGCAGACAATAGGCTGACCTCTCTACTGACCATGACAGCTTTGACCTTTGAACCCCTGACCTATTCCCTCCTTACGATAACTCCCACATGAACCTGCTGGCAGATGGTCAAGCTATTGTTTCCTGAAACAAAGACAGTGACCTGGAGGGAAAGTGGATGGGGTTAACCAGTGAACACCTCAGCACTGTCCCAGCATCACCATATGACTCCTTCCTTTCCTTCCTCTCCCTCCCTCTCTCCCACTTTCATCCTGTCCTGTTAGGAGAGAGCCCCGGACAGAACGACTCAGGTGCTCTTTTCTCCCCAAACCCCCCCACCCAACATCACACAGGGCACCCCCTCACATAACTAAAGCACAATGTTATTAATATCCTTATCGTAAACAGATAATACTGTGCCTGGGGGCTTGTTACCGTGGAGAGAGCCAGGCAGGGCTGATAACGCCTCCTGGTATCTGGCAGAAGGGCCAGGAGACATTTTTCACCTGTCGGCAGCAGAAAAAAAACGCAGCGAAGAACGGTGCAGCGGGGACCGTGAGCAAGGCAGCACTTATCCCTTCCCCCGCCCTTGCACTCCCTCCTCCTCAATCCTTCTCTGGAAGACTCACGGCCCTGGCTCCCAGGTGACCCAGAGGGATGGCTAGCCCGCTTTTGCTTGTTTACAGCAACAACAAGAGTCTACAGCACTCTACCCCCCCCCCGCCCCCCGTCAACCACCCTCACCAGCTCGGAAATATTGGAAAAAAATTGCTCTTAAGTCAGGAAGCTTGGCTTTTACAGGAATAAATCAAACCAGCAGGTCAGAAGGGTTGAGCTTCACTCCACTTCCACTTTGGTATAACTGTTTGTTTAGAAATCTGGAGAAAACACAGCTGGTGTGAAACATACACTGTGAGTTCACGTGCAGACTTCCACACACGTATGCTGCCACAGCATCAGTATTCAGGAGCCGTGTGTTCAGTAAGTAAAGCTGAGTTCCTTTTGGTGCTGTAGATGTGAATGGGTGGGTGCTGGGGAAGGGGAGGAGGAGGGAGGAGGGGGGGTGCCTTGAAGTGTGCTACTGTATGTGCTCATTTAGTTTAAGTAAAGCCCAGTTAAGAAAAGCAGAGCCTGCAGAAGAAGTCAGTCTGTATAGACACAAACCACCTGATTAATTATACCAGAGTGCCACTGCAAAGCTGCACGACTGGGCACATGGTGAGAGTCACATTACATACAGTAGCTAAAACAAACAAACAAACAAACAAACAAACACATCACACAGGTGCACAAACACCAGAATGTGGCTGTGCGCGTCCCGACACATTCGCACACAGGCAGACATCCTACGACCAATTCAGAAGCAACAAAAGTCACATCAGCCTCGACCGCCTCTCCAGGTGTTCCATTGTTCCAATCTCATCTATTGTGAACTGATTTCAATACTACCAAACTCTGCGTGTGAGAGTTTGAGATAGTGAAGGCATGCAGACTTCCTCCTCTTATTTTCTGCTGTACTCTCATCCATTACAGCTGTCTGAAATAGGATGTACGCCTCCTCCCACTCCCATAGCTCTGTTATCCATTACTCCACGCTGGCAACGGACAGACACTTCCTCCCACTCCCACAGTGCATTGAACATCACATTACTACAGTCATCTACAGCTGCTACCAGCTCACACATTTCTACTGCGTAGTTTTGTGAGTCTTTATGTCATACACAATTTTTTGTGCTCTTTTCAGGGATTAGGCAGCTATGACGCAATACATTACATTTGTCTATAAGGCATTAAACTGTTTATGCATTTCATTACGGTCATGTGTCGCAATGCTTGTGTGGAAGGTGCTTACAGACAGAAATGCTAGCATTCTGTCTGTTCAACATTTGACTTTACATGTCAAAACCAACGCTGAAAAGACTGTAGCTCCGCATTTGTTTTCACTGCACACACAGTAAATGGGAGACTTTTAAAAGCTGCTTGTGCTCTAAAAAAAACAAAAAAAAACTTGCTGTCTTGTTAATTCTGATTACGGAGGGTTTATTGATATATCATGTTTAATACTGCCATAGCCTAAAGCAGTTGGCCTACTGAGAGTGGGCTGTGGCGTGGCTGTATGCACTTGGATGAGGCTGTGGCACGCTTCTCAGGATTGACAGGTGGGCCGGTGCAAAAGGCCTCTGTGACTAGGGCGACTGGGGAGTGAATAAATTAGCCCCCAGGCTGCTTTCCTCTCCCTCTGTTTACTCCATTTCTCAACCACACAAAGCAGCGTGCCAGACAAACAAGCAGCTTAAAGCATAACACAACTGTTGCACCTGTCAGTGCCGATATACAGTAGGCATCAAACACATCACATAGCACTCCCACCAACCCACTCGCGCACACATACACACACGTACACACACCTACACACACATGCGGAATTAGAGAATAAACACAAAACTACACTCTCATTCACACACGCACAGACGCGTGCTGCTGAACGCATCGCTATGCACACTTACACAGACAATCACAGCAGACCACGGTAGAAAGGCAGGCCGAGATACTTTTGAGAGCGAAAGCACGCCCACATACACAAAGCTCATCATACTCGAGCGCTTATCAGTAATTCAAGACGCATATCAGTTACTGGTGTTTCTGCTGCTCTCTGCATGCTGAGCGTCTGGGTGACAAAGTGATGGCAGCAGAACCATTATTTGCTGTCTTTGGGCTGTGACAGATGACAGCACATCACAGGGAAAGCAATTAAACCATAATTATACACACATACACACATATCCTCTCATAAAAAGTGCAGTTTTCCAATGTGTAATTTTGAAGAGCTCTCGCATGCTGACACACAGTGAAACACACAGGTGTGCGTGTGCATGCACACACACACACACACACACACACACACACACACACACACCACACACACACACACACACACACACACACACATTAACATGTGTTAATGTAGTGTTGGCGCACTGTCGTGTTGGGGGTGCAATTGAGACACAATAGAAGAATGATACACAACAGTTAATAGAAGTATTCACAAGCAGGGTGTCCATAATGTATTCATGTGCTGTCACTGCGGACAGCAGGAATAAAGAGTTACAGCGACGTGTGTCCTCCAAAGTCAGACACTGATGCAGCAAATTCATTTGGTGTTGTCACTCAAGCAACTGGCCAAGGCGATGGAACATTGGCTTGGCCCAATGAGAGGGTGTTATTGCCTGGCCTAAACCCCCCCCCCCCCCCCCCCGTAAAGTGGTCCTGAGTGGAGCAGGATCGCAGTTTGCACAGGTCAAGCAGGCCAGACATCCCGGTGATAAACAGTTCGACCTAAATAAAGCCTTCAGATATAAAGGCAGGGCCACCAACGGTTACCTGTCCTGCCTCTGGAGGCCACCGCTGCCCCTGGCCTGCCTGTTGCCCTGGCGACACCTCACTTACATTCATCCATCATGGCTGACAGGTGTCAGGCACAGCAAGAAGATGGGTTAGTAAAATGCAAAGTCTGTGAAGACAACACCGGCAAGCAGACACACAGTGATAGTGAGACTGAGAGAGAGGGGAAACTCTCTCATTACACCATAATGATGTGTGAAGACAGTCCTAATCAGAGCGTGGCACCTTATTTATGTTGTCAATTTGCTGTTTTCCTGCAGTGATGCAAACGTCTCACTGTCAGAGGCTGCCACATATTTATCTGTCTGTTGGATTGTCAGTCCGACTGGGAAGAGCGTACACACACACACACGGACACACACACACACGGACACACACACACACACACACACACACACACACACACAGACACACACACACTCACTCACTCGGTCAAACATGGAAATATGCGCATGCATGAACAACATGCTTGGCATTTTGTTAAAAACGCCTACTTCCTGATTCTCCCTTTCCAACTCCCAGTCTCCATCAATCAAGTGGTGCAAACTCTTTCAAGGATACTTTTCCCTCTGACTCGCGTGTCCTCTAATGCTTGCTTAGCTAACATTTGTTCACACACATCATGACTCTGGATGTGAATAATCTACAGCTGGATCCCATATTAAAATTGTTCAGGTCTCACTGTATTGAGTGACTTGCTTCACACTATTATACAGTTGTTGACATGGACATCCACCTGGTAAAGTCACTTCTGGCTCACTGCTTCATTAGAGGGAATGTATCATTTTGTGTGTGTGTACTTCTGTTTGTGTACATCTTTGTGTATGTCTATTCACATGGATGCCTGGGGCAGGTGATTCAGCCTGGGGCACAGCAGCATAAATAGAGCTCACGCAGCAGCCAATCAGGCAGGACTATCAAACCCCATCCTCGGAAGCAACGTGAAAATCCATACTCAATAGAGATTCATGGACCATGCAAGATTCAAACTACCCTGGCCATTGACAGCATCCATGATGACTATTGATCAACCAACGATTTCTGGCTCTATATAGACGTGATTAGATGACTTACAGCTGAAAAGTGCCACTTCCAGTTTGGAGGATGAGCTCATTTTCAACTGATACCATAATGCTCTGCATTTCACCTGCTGTCTTTACAGTCAGCCGCTCTGCTCTGCTCTCTCCCAATCGTTCAGCGGGAATCAAATTATCTGTAGTGTCTGGTGGGGTGGCACCATGCCCAGAATGCCCATAATATACAGTTTCTCTTTTGCATTTTGGGTTCAGACAGAAACGCACATCTCTTGTATGTTACTGGCACAATGACTGTGGCTTTTATCCCAGCTACTTCTTTTTCTATTAAGATTCCTCTCCTTCTTTATACGCCTTTAAATAAGCCACTACTTGTAAAGTTGTAGCAGTATAATTCTTCAGTGCATCTGAAGACTTAAGCAACGGTTGATGAGACATTATACATAATAAATCAAAAGAGGCTTAGATTTATCTCCGCGGTCCTCTCCGTTGGACCAGCTGCAGCCTCTAAATCAGTCAAAACTGAGCGGGCTACAAAATGAATTGGCAGGCTGCACCCGAGTTGAAGGAAAAAAGAAACAGAAAAACAAACCTAAATTCCTCAACAAAGCAAAACAAATGATGCTCTGGAAAATTGTATGTGTTATGGAAATGATCGACTCTAAAAATAGCATACTCATTGTAAAATAAACACAAAGAGTTGATAAACAGGCCCTGAAGAGGAGAATTAATTAGCCACGCTGGACGCGTAAACACAGCTATACATCAAGTTCAAGAGGAAAACAATAACAGGGCTGAGGCAGTTAGAGAGAACCCCCTGACCACTTGCCACACCGTAAGCCCTCAATCTCTCTGGCCTCATTCCTGAAGTTAAGGAAGACAAGAGCAAATCTGAGACAAAAGAGAGGAAAGACATTTTAGGGAGGAAAACTGTGGTGATGAAGTTGGGTAAAGGAGGCATACATCAGGCAGAGGGACAAATGAGCGTGGGATGAGAGACAGCGGGCGGAGAGGAAGAAGAGAGAGACAGAAAGATAGACAAGGGGATGTGGGGTTTACAGCCGCACTTTTGTATCTGCCAGAGGAAGCTCATGCACATGCCCATGCACGTCTGTCTCCCTGACTGAAGACACGGTGTCTGTTGATGCTAATGCTAGCCAGCTGGGCTCACGGCCAAAGGCATTAAGTGGAATCGAATTCCACCAAACTAGCTTTAATCAGCAGGTTTTTAAGGTTAGAATTACTCTCCCTCTCCTCCAGCCCCCTGGCCAAGGTTAAAGCAGACACAGGCAGGGGCTGGGCTCAGCTAATGGGATGGAAGGGTGGCACGGGGCCTTCGGCATGCCACCATACACCAACACACACACACACACACACACACACACACACACACACACACACACACACTAACACACAAACCAAACACACCTTGGCACAAACACTAGCTGCACGCTTTTAATGTATGCCAAGTCACACCTGCAGATAACAATAATGCACATACACCTACAGAAATAGAAATACGGCTTTACCTGCGTGTGTGTGTGTGTGTGTGTGTGTGTGTGTGTGCGTGTGTGTGGACTGTGTTTGTGCAGGACAAACACAAGCACACAAACATGCATAATGCACACAACCATAAGTGCACAGGCATACAGTGACACAAGCTGCAAATAAATTCTAAGCAGGATGAGGTTACAGCCAGACCACATGTAAAATTAATCATCATCATCATCATCCAAAGAACATCATTATGATATGGCTTGGCTTGATTCCTTGATATCAAATCAATCAAGGTGCTTATCAGATATTCATGCATCCAATCATATTTAATTTACCATGGTCCTGTAGCAAATGAGGAAACATACATACACATAAATAAATTAAATAAACAAACCTTTTATCAGTGCTGTAACTATAGCTTCATATTTTCTGAATACAGCGCTGCATAAAGGCCATTTCACTGAAAGTAAGCCTAACAAGAATATTGAAAACCTTAACACAAAAGAGAGGTGAGACGCCTGGACCAGTGAATATATCAGGCTGTTTTTTTATACTTCACAAAGAGCCAGTGGAGGTCTTGCCTTGACCTCAGCCTACAACAGCAGTCAACACATTGATGCCTGTCAACAAAGGAAAGCTCGGTAAACCTTGCAGCGCTTCTGTCAGCTTCTCAAGTACCCACACTATGAGTAGAGGCCTAAACAGAAATGGTAGCAAACGTTTTCTCTCCACTCTCTCTGCTCTGGCTTTCATTTTTCTTTATCTTTCTCCTCTCCTCGACTCACTTTGCTCTACACATGAGAAAGTGGCCTTACTTTGGAGATGTACTACAGATTAAATTAGCTCAAGTCAAGTCTTTGTTTTTGAAATGCTAATAGGCTGACTTGCAAATCCGTGTTTGAACTCGCTGCATCTTGATAAAGCAAAATAGCTGTGGTTAAACGTCAATGTGAGGAGATCAGCGAATTATACTAATGTGACGGATGACAGGTTACAAATGGATGTTAAGTGTATGTGTAAGAGGTAAAATGGCAAATGGAAAGCGGCCATTATCTCAAGACACCACTTCCTTATCAGCTAACCTTTGAGCTGACCTCTAGATTGCCTGTCTAGAGCAGACATGCAAAATATGTCTTGCAGCAAAAAGAGTAATGAGCATCTGTTTGCATTACGAGCCTGGAGCTATCAACTATGACAGGCACTTCATTCCATTAAAAATGGAGTAATGGATACAGCAATCAGATTGGGCCACAGTTTAAAGGCACGGAGTCAGAGGTCAGGTTTTAGCCGTCACTTTGAGTGGGCGGGAAACAGCTGAGTCTAAGAAGACTTTCCTGTACCTGGTCCCTCCATCACGCTTAGTCAAACCTGAATGTATGTGCTGGAGAGTGGCCAAAGGGGATATCGACACAGAACATGGAGATGTATTCACAGACGGGGACACAAGGAGGAGAGTTACTGGCAGAGATGTAGTTATGCGTGTGGTAGGCAAGCAGTAAAAGAAAAAAACAAAACAAAACAAAGCAAAAAAAAAAACATTGATCTGCCTTTGGATTTCTTTTTTTTTTTCCTGACATTGTCCTCAAAAGCTGCGTGCCTATGCGGCCCTCAAGGCATGTCCTGTATTTGAAATTAAATAATTAATTAATAAAAGTATCACATGGTGAGACTGCTGCTGCTTAATAAACATAGATGGCATTGTTTGAGTCTGTATGACCGCCCATTAACCTTCCCTTGTGTTAGCTGAGGTAAGGATAAAAGTGCCACTGTGTGGAGAAGGGGAGCATGTCCTCTGCATTAATGAGAGCAAACCATCCAACTCTCTGTTTTCCCCCTAAAACACACACACACACACACACACACACACACACACACACACACACACACATACACACACACACACACACACACACACACACACACAGCGGAGACCTTCTGAAAATGACATCACAGGCTCAGCCTCCCTGCCATGGGTTATGCCAGGCAGACATGCTGCCTAATTGTAAGAGAGAGCTCAGATTTGTAATGCTGCACAGTTCTGTTAAGGCTGATTAGCGGAGGCTCACGCCTTCTCCCCCTGCCGTGATCTATAGGCACTCCAAATTTCCAATATCTCCGGTGTGAGCAAGGAAGAGCTGAGAGAGACTGTAAATCATGACAAGTCCCACTGAGCGGAGGAGAGAAAAAGGGATAGATGGATGGAGAGAGAGGGAGTGAGCGACAGAGGGAGATATTCAGCTTGTATGGAAACATGAAGGAGGAGAGGAATGGAGAAAATTATTGAGGGAACGAGGTGATGGGAGAGGGAGTAGTGCACATATAGAGCCGAGAGGAGCACACATCAGGGAGACATGTGAGAGTTAGGGAGGAAAGAAGAGAGGAGAGGAGATACGATTACCAAGGAAACAGCAAGAAAAAAAAATTCCTGCCGGGGAGGAAGAGACAGAGAGTGTGGAGCAGACAAAGAGGAGAAAGAGCATGGGGGGAAGAAAGGGAGTGGGAGGACAGAGAGACACAGAGAGAGAGACAGAGGGAGGAGAGGATAGAATGAATGCTAACAGGGAGCCCAAACCCAGTACTGAGGCTTTATCCTTCACAGGCGGAGGAGCAACAATCGCAAACACATTTTCTCTCGCCCTGGCCCTAAGAGAGATAAAAAAGCAATTTGTATTCTATTCCTATTCAGCGTCGCTTGGCCTGTTTCTCTGCCTGCATATTTGTAAACACAGCTTTGTCAGAGCAGCTTAATCTTCCCAACACAAACACAGACTACAGGAAGGAGGGGCGAGAAAAGGGTGTGGAGGGTTGAGGAGGGGAGAACAGTGATGAGGGGAGAGGAGGGTAAAGGATGAGTAAGAAGAGAAAAGAGGGGTGAGGAAGGGCAAGAGGGTGAGGACAGGGGAGGAGGTTTGTGGAGCAACAGAGGGTCATATGAGAAGCCGGGCAGGGCATTGAGGATCAGAACTATTTCCCGTCTCCGGTGCCATGGGATGCCCCAATGTCAAACTGTAACAGTGACGTACAAACACACACACACACACACACATCCTCCACTGGTTGACCCATCCCCCCACCCTGTCAACGTCTCTACCCACTAGCCAAAAGTCCAACAGGCCGGATTACTGACAGAAGCAAAGGAACACGCATCAAATCATTCCTCATCACATGGCCTGGACGAGGCAGATGGAAGAGGTGGGCCCCTGTGCTTCCTTAACTGTCACCGTGCCTGTTTAGTGCTTATTCTGCACATTTAGCCTGTCATGGAGCTTATAGACATGCCCTTCCGGGTTTCAGGGGAACCAAAGTCCACGTTCTGCGCGGGGCCAAACTCACGCAAGACCAACACATCACTGCGACTGACTACACATTAAAGCAGAGGGAGTGAAATAGAGGCAGGGAGAGGGAGAGAAAGAGGAGACTTGGAAGTGGCGATCGTCTGGGTACACATTCGCTCACAGAGGCGTGAAATTAGGCAGAGCGACACCTGCCAATACGCATTGCATTAAAGCGCACTAGGTTCACCCCACTCTCTGGCCTTCCATATCGCTCGGTATCGCTCTCCCCTCATTCTCCCTCATTCTGTTTCTCCATACTCTGAGATCTCTTCATTATGGCCCACAGTGCCCAATTAAAGAGTGATAGCTGCCCTATCCACTCCCAACGCTGCAAAAATGGTCCTCCACTTCAGAGCATGGCAACAACCTCCATTAGCTTCTGTGTACTTTACTTTTCTATCCCCACTCCCCTCAACCCTTCTTTGCCCCGGCAGCACCCAGCACACCCAATTTGGACTGCCAGGCTCAACGGCGGGATTAGCAGGATCGAGAAGAATGACAGTAATGACATCGATCATGGAGGTACTATGGAAACAGCAGCAATCTGACTGTATATGCTGTCATATCTCCTTTGCAGAGCTGTGACTTCAACAGCAAATGAACCAGCTGAATTTAAAATAATAATAATAATACTCCTGGCCATGGAGCTGTTAACACATACCCTTAGGGGTGGGCCAATCAGGGCATATAGGGCATGAGCATTACACTGAAAACAAAAGTGTGTTCTGGAGCTGACAGCTAGATACATAACCAGACAGACTTGGTGAAGCACTGCACTGTTGACAAAACGTTGCCAAGCTAACTTTATTCCTCTTTTGCTGCCGCCACGGTTTCGAACAAGTGTTGACCCAAGACAGCATTTCCTTTGTGGAATATTAATATCGTCTGTATGCCACTGTAAATGAGCATATAGCCAAAAAACTTTAACTTTGCTAATCCTTATACTTCTGACTGTCTGTGTGTGGGGAGACAGAGAGCCCTGCAGACAGACACGCAGCCAAACACACAAAAGACAGATTTGGAGAGACGGGGATTGCCACAAACAGACAGAGAGACAAGCAAAGAAAGACAGGGAGAGCCGCAGACACACAGCAGGCAGATGGAGGAGCCTGAGAGCCCCCGGGCAGCCCTGTGATGAAGACAGTGGGGAAGGCAACTGAAGGAGTCCATGTTATGTTCAGATTGTGATGAAGGGAAGGAAGGGTGGAGGGGGGTGTGGGGGGTGGGGCAGGGGGATGGGGGTGGTTGGTTATGGGGGTGGGGTAGGCAGACAAGAGAGAGGGAGTACGAAAGAAAGAGAGAGAGGGAAAAATCAGCCAGTGAGCCAAAAAGAGGGAAAGGAAAGCAAATGAAAAGTGACACTTTAATTCAGAGGGCTTCTTCTGCCTGAGTTATTATGAGATGTTTGTAAGCTGGCTTGTTCATGCATCTCCCCTGGCCTCGTGCCTGGCTCCCTCTCACTGAGGAGACCTGTGGCGCTAACCTGTCTTTATCTGAGCTGCACAGCAGGGGACAGCACTCTGCCACCATCCTCTGCTTTGATCCTCCCACTTCCACCATAGCTGCCTCACTGCCTTCCTCCTTTTTCCTTCCTCCCTTATTCCCTCCTCCACGATCGCTCATATGCAAAATGTCTCTCTGTGTCCTGTTGCTCCTTTGATATGGCCAAAATCCTCCGTACTCACTCCCCTCTTAATTAATTGCAACTTCTCTAATCTGGTAGGCGAAGCTCAGCTTTGGCTTCACAGAAACACTTCTGGACACAGCGGTGCACTACTGCTACAAATGAAGATAACCACTGAGAGGAGAGAGAGAGAGAGACGGAGAAAATGCATTAAATAGAGTGAACATGTGTGCAGGAGGAAGAGATGCACACAGAAATAAGAAATAGCAAGAGAAAGACAGGGCGAGGATGAGAAGCCCGTAGAAACAAAGACAAGGAGAAGGAAAAATGGGACTGAGGCTGAAATGATTTGACATTCTGGCTGGGCAAAGCTTGGTGTTTGAAGATGGGAGCCTGACCAGGGTATGAGATTTCAACTGTAGGAGAAGGAAGGCCATGAGGGCTGTTTTCGGCTGGGGCAGCAGCTAGGGAGCAGACAGATAAAGGAGACGGACAGATAAAGAAGGCAGACAAATAGAGGAAGGGAATTATAGGCGCACACAGATACATGGGCTAAAACGTACCTGAGGTACCAGACAGGTACAACCTGACAGCCAAAACAGACAAGTACGGAGGGGGGGGGGGGGGGGGGGGGCTGAATGTAACAAATTCAATCAGGCAGAGAGATGCACACACACATATACAAATACAGGTACAGCCAGACAGACAAGAACATGGATAGATACACTGTATGAATACACAAAGGGGGTGTGTGATGAGAAATGTAACAGTATAGCAGAAAGGGTAAAAAGACCCAGAGCAAAGTCAAAGTGAGAATAAGAGAGAGTGAGTCAGAGGGAGAGACAGACACAGGGATGGTGGTGGGGGGCTAGTAAGTTGGAGTGCCGACAGGTCT